>NC_068291.1:33939700-34266486 GCF_025860055.1 Xyrauchen texanus | reverse complement strand
TTCTCTAACTGTGATACCATCATATTTCCTGTTATTAATGCTATAAATGCATTAGAGTTTCTGAGAGCCAATACAGTGAGACAATCAGATATGTAATAAATGTACAGTTGTATGAAGCAGAGACAACATAGCAAGTTTCATCAGAAAACCTGGGGATTGTGTGTTTCTAAGGGGGCCCCCAAAAAGCTCTAACTCAAACACTGTCCTAGATCACATCTGATTTTCCACAACTAATTTTGTGTGGAGTTTTTTGTCTACTGAATATTCTATGAAATATGTTTTTTACATGTTTTGTCTGCAAAACAATGAATAAGGTCTTTCAGGTGCCCAGTTTTTTTGAGGGCTCTCAGCTTGTGCACTAACCTAGAGCAAGGAGTTCTAATACATTGCTAGTGAAGGGCTTGAGACTGTAAGTGTTCTCCTCCATTCAGCCAATCAATGTTGTCAGAACATCATTTTCCTGTGATTTCATAGTAATCAGTCACATGGCATTTACAGATCAGAATATTGGCACCAAAAATTGTTTCTGGAACTGAATGCCCATGAAGCAATGATGGCACATTTAGGTTGTGCACTTCGAGAACTACGCACCAGCCAAGCATATTTCATTGAGATGAAAGGGAATGTGAACAGAGAGCTCTCTACATTTGAGACCTCCTTGGTGCAAACTGATAAAAATAGGTAATTAAACTTGCTTTTTCTATAATAGATATTTGCTTGCACTGGGCTCTCATCCACTGGCTGCATTAGAAGTGCTATTGTAAGGCTAGCCAAGGACCTGAATTACTTTTTCCCTTTTTCCTCTTCTTGTTAGGCCCTAACTGCTAGCACATGTTTAGCTAGTTAATAATACACATGACCTTCAACAATACAGCATGAATTGAATGTTTGTCACACAACAGTTATCTAAACATTAATAATTTGAATGTTGTAGAATTTGAAACATGCATTGCTACTCGACATCTCTTCTATCTTCTAACCTTCACAACTCTGCAACCTGCTCTGTGACTAGAGAAATTCAACAGTGTTGAGAAGATGTACAACTCTGTTTTGGTTAAACATCATGGTCTCATTTGTCACGACATCTTAAAGGGGGCCCAAGCCACTTCCTATGTTAGCTAGTCATAACAGGAACATGTTGCTTTTTAGAAGCTTTTTATAACAGCAATTATTCTCCATCAGGACAAGAACTTGCTTTTGGGGCAAAAATCAAATTCTAACGAATTAGTTGATTTATGAAAATTTACTTCGGTATAGTAAGAGCAGAAAATATGTATAGAGCTAGCCTACATGATGTCTAAATTTCTTTGAGAAAATACATAAATTAAAAAAAAAGCATGGGAAAAGAGGGAATAGCCCCATTAGCATGAACACAGCAAGATGAGTACACTCTCAGATCTAGACTGCCTCAGGTTTCCCCATTCACACAAACACAGAGACTGTATTTGTACATTGAGTATATAGACAAGAACAGGAAAGGCGAGTCAGAATAAGAAAGAAAGTGAAAAGAAGAAATAGAAGGTTAAGAATAGTGAGAAAATATGTGGTGGCACATCTAGTTTCAAACTAAACTAGATAATAAAGTTTTTATAGACAAACTTTGTTGTTGGCTTGACAACTCCTTGTCTGAAAGTTTAAACTAGATTAAAAAGTTTATACAGACACAACAGTAAGACAAACAACCAGCTAGCTAGATAAACCGGCTGCATGCCAGATAGGGGTGCATTTCCTAAAGCCATCGTTAGCCAACTATGGTCACAAGTTCCATCATTACTAACATAGTTAAATTATTTGGTGTTTCCCGAAACCGTAGTTCCAACAAACATTTGCTATCAGCATTGCAAAGTTGTGTGGTTAGAACTACAGCCCTTTACCTGTGGTTAGAAGCAAAGCTCCTTGTTAGTTTGCTGTGTGAATATAAATTAATTTATAATCTATATCTTTTATTCCATATATATATATTTAATTCTGTCAACACTTTGATCACGTTTACATGCATTTAAGAAAACTGTTTATTCTGGGGTTTTGCAGAAAAACGCTGTTCTGAAATATCACGTCAACACGAATGCAGCCGTTTAAGGGATTATAGGCTGTTAAGAGAACTCACTTTATCACACACGGTTTCTGTTAGAAAACAGGGCGTTTATGTTATCGCATAAGTAGTGTTTACATGTTTTTGGAGAATGCGCATTTGTGTATGTACTCAAGTGTGTCGGGGAACCCATAAGTTTGGTGTAGAGGGAAACACATATATTGTATCTACGCTGTCTTCAGCAGCTTTTTTGCATTCGCTTTCTGGTGTACGTGTAAACAAGTTTTTATAATTTAATATTTGCAGAAGTTATTACTCCTCCCCATGTGTAATGTCATTAATGATAGCTCAATGTTGTTTAACCAATGTGGTTCAAACAACAGATGTGCAAATTAGTGACTACGGTTTCGGGAAACAGTCGTGACTAGCTAGTTAATTTCTACAATGATGCATCATACTATGTTGTTTAAGCAGTAAGCTATGTCATTGTATGGGAAATGCACCCCACAGAGAAAAGAAGCCACCCCCATGTCTCTACAGTATTCTGGTGCCAACATATATGTGTTGCTATATGGTTGCTAAGGTGCTCTGGATAGTTGCTAGGACATTACACAATGGCTGCATGCTGGCCAGAACCCATCCCCATGTCAAAAGATCTTGCTATATGGTTGCTATGGTGTTATATTTGGTTACTAGGGTGTGGCCAGGCAGTTGCTAGGGTGTTATGGAATTGCTGCTTGCTGGCCCGAATCAAAAGAACCCACCCCCATGTACAGGTGAAACTCGAAAAATTAGAATATTGTGCAAAAGTTCATTAATTTCAGTAATTCAACTAAAAGGTGAAACTAATATATTATATAGACTCATTATAAGCAAAGTAAGATATTTCAAGCCTTTATTTGATATAATTTTTATGATTATGGCTTACATCTTATGAAAATTCAGAATCTCAGAAAATTAGAATATTGTGAAAAGGTTCAGTATTGTAGGCTCAAAGTGTCACACTCTAATCAGCTAAACACCTGCAAAGGGTTCCTGAGCCTTTAAATGGTCTCTCAGTCTGGTTCAGTTGAATTCACAATCATGGGGAAGACTGCTGACCTGACAGTTGTGCAGAAAACCATCATTGACACCCTCCACAAGGAGGGAAAGCCTCAAAAGGTAATTGCAAAAGAAGTTGGATGTTCTCAAAGTGCTGTATCAAAGCACATTACTAGAAAGTTAAGTGGAAGGGAAAAGTGTGGAAGAAAAAGGTGCACAAGCAGCAGGGATGACCGTAGCCTGGAGAGGATTGTCAGGAAAAGGCCATTCAAATGTGTGGGGAGCTTCACAAGGAGTGGACTGAGGCTTCAAATGTCGTATTCCTCTTGTCAAGTCGCTCCTGAACAACAAACAATGTCAGAAGCGTCTTACCTGGGCTAAAGAAAAAAATAACTGGTCTGTTGCTCAGTGGTCCAAAGTCCTCTTTTCTGATGAGAGCAAATTTTGCATCTCATTTGGAAACCAAGGTCCCAGAGTCTGGAGGAAGAATGGAGAGGCACACAATCCAAGATGCTTGAAGTCCAGTGTGAAGTTTCCACAGTCTGTGTTAGTTTGGGGAGCCATGTCATCGGCTGGTGTTGGTCCACTGTGCTTTATTAAGTCCAGAGTCAACGCAGCCGTCTACCGGGACATTTTAGAGCACTTCATGCTTCCTTCAGCAGACAAGCTTTATGGAGATGCTGACTTCATTTTCCAGCAGGACTTGGCACCTGCCCACACTGCCAAAAGTACCAAAACCTGGTTCAATGACCATGGTATTACTGTGCTTGATTGGCCAGCAAACTCGCCTGACCTGAACCCCATAGAGAATCTATGGGGCATTGCCAAGAGAAAGATGAGAGACATGAGACCAAACAATGCAGAAGAGCTGAAGGCCGCTATTGAAGCATCTTGGACTTCCATAACACCTCAGCAGTGCCACAGGCTGATAGCATCCATGCCACGCCGCATTGAGGCAGTAATTAATGCAAAAGGGGCCCAAACCAAGTACTGAGTACATATGCATGATTATGCTTTTCAGAGGGCCGACATTTCTGTATTTAAAATCCTTTTTTTTTATTGATTTCATGTAATATTCTAATTTTCTGAGATTCTGAATATGGGGTTTTCATAAGCTGTAAGCCATAATCATAAAAATTATATCAAATAAAGGCTTGAAATATCTTACTTTGCTTGTAATGAGTCTATATAATATATTAGTTTCACCTTTTAAGCTGAATTACTGAAATTAATGAACTTTTGCACGATATTCTAATTTTTCGAGTTTCACCTGTATCTACCATTTGCTACATGAATAGAGAAATGCTACATGTTTGCTTACCAGTTCTTACTGATTGCTAGACATTGCTAAGGTGTTCTGGCTGGTAACTAGGTGGTGCTAGCATGTTTTAGCTGTTTACTGTGGTGTTTTGAATAGTTAATGTATTTAAATATTTAATGCATTGTATTTAATATATTTAACAAATAACATTTATTGTAACAACAATGTATACACTTTTTATACGTTTGAAATGTGTAAATCTTAAAAAATAATATAGTATATATATATATATTATAATAATGTATGTGCTTGTTTCACCCCTCACATGGCCTAATCTGTGTTTTGTTTCTGTATTTTCTGAAGTATTGGCATTGAAGTACCAGCTTTACAGATCAAGTAGAGAGGTTGCACTACAGATATCAGAGGAAGGGGTTGAATTTTTTTTTATCATGGTCTATGTTATCCGTCCTATTAATTTTGTTTGCCTGATAAGTAGTATAATTCAAAGTCAATTTTTTTTTGCAACTTACGTTATTTATCATTCTGGTTGAGAGCACAGAGCATGTCTGGTGACATTTTGCCGAGACACATATAGTGAAAAGAAAACAGAAAGCAACCGGGTGGGCAAGAGAGAGAGAGACATTTGTTTTTAAAGCCTGCATACTTAGGCTGCTTCTCAAACAGAAGGCTTCAGCCAAGTAAAGCGGTGTCCTTCCTAGACCAGTCCTTCTGAGGCTGTAGGCTAGACTCCTCCTCAGCATTCAATGCTGGAATGAGACAGTCTAGTGAGCATGGCAAACCGTAAGCTTAGAACCATGTGGTATTTTACTTTGTTTAGAAAACCCATATACTTATATAATGACATATACAGTATAAATATGTCCTTAATCCCTTAATTATTTTAGCAAAATGTTTTATACACAAAGCTAGAGTCACTCAAAAAAGCCTTTATATAGTACATTTTACACTTTCAAATCTGAAAAAAAATTTAACCCTAGACTATTAGAAATTATATAAATTATATATTTTTTTTTAAATTTGTTCTTTGTATCTTCTAATTTGTGGTATTGTCTAATCTACTTGCATTTTTTATTTTTATTTATATTGTATTGGAACAAATGTGAATAAAAACTTAAAAAGTAAGCAGCATCATAATGGTTTCGCAACAGTCACACAACTCGTGCATATGCAAAGGATTGTGGGACATTGAAGGCCACAAAGAATACACCCGATTCATCCTCCAAAATATGGCAAAGAAGTCTGCAAAACAAGGCTGCCTTCCAAGTGTCCTCACAATTAAGACGGCCTTCGATTTTGCTTAATGACATGACAGCCGAGAATTCAGCCTGACAAGGTTGCAGCCAAACACCCTTAGTCTGCCACAGAATAATCACGTAAACACGAAAACTAGTGCAGAGTATCAAATACACAGAAAGTATGAGAGTCCTAACCGCACATCAATATGAAGAAAGCCAATTTACAGCCAATTTTTAAATCCCGGCCGGGCACTTTTTTCAGGTCCAAAAAATAGAACATGTCCATGAAAAAGAGGATGTATGGTCACCCTAGCTAACATGTAGCAAGCCGTTGCTTGTATGTTGCTAGGCATTTCTAGCATGTAGCTAGGTGTTGTTTACAAATTGATAGGCATTGCTAACATTTTTTATCAGGTACACATTTTTTTTTATTAACCATGCCCCCAAACCCCAACCATAAACCTAACTGTCAGTTGGGTAAAAATGTAATCTTAGAAGTAAAATGCAACCTCATGCTCATAATTTATTACATGAACATGAATACTTCCTGGTTTCTTTTGGAGCAGAACCCATATCCCTGAGGCTGCTTGTGCAAGGCACTATACTGTTAGTAGCATGGCAGGAAGAGGTAAACACATTTTAGTTGATGTGAAGATGTCTTATGGAAGATGCTGCTTGTCAGTAACTTGGCAGAATGGGGTCGATGTCACTGTACTGGAACATTCGGTAGCAACATGTCGACTTCCAACATTGTTCTTTTTGTGTTGTGAACAAGAGCTGGAACTAAGAAAGCTAAACTAAGAATGCTACAATTCAACTATCAGTGCCACAGGTCAAATTTTTCTTGGAGACTTTTATCCGCTGGGATGGTACTTAGCTCTTTGACTGAAGTGCTGAAGTCAAGCTGAAATATTAGAATAACAAAGGCTAAGGTGTGTGATTTGAGAGGGATGAGGTTTGTGGGTTCATATGAGTAAAATCCAGCGATACAGGCAGGAGATTAGAGAAGTCAAAAGTGATCATGTGTAATTGGTTATCTCACCTCTATCACCTCCAAAGGAATTATCCCCTGTAAGCCTCCTTAGACTCTTTAGTGGACTTCAACTGGAGAGGAGGAAAGTTGGCAGGCTTTGAAAAGGCAATCTTAAAAATCTTAGTGTTACCTGCTCCCACCATGATGAAAGGGAAGATACACTGACAGCACTTACAATCCAGGTGCATGTGTTTTAATATTCACTCTTTCTTCCACTGATTACTGACACACCCAAGGAGAAATGTAAACTGTACTGTGGGAAACTTGCACTGTGCAGTCATTTCCAACTTTTCCTGAACTCAACAAATAGGAAAACAGAGAGTGTGAAAGGTCCCCTTTGAAGTGATCATCAGAGCTTAATTTGGATGTTTATTTTGTCCATTAGTCTCCAGACTTGGGTCTTATTGAATTGTTAATCCTGAGGGGATGAGATACACAAAGAGAGGAATCTTAGTTATGGTATCAGAATGACTTAATGAAATGAGTGTTGTGTGCCTCGTTTAATCAATATTGGAGTATCTGCCAATTAGCACCATTATTTCACTGGCAATAGAAAATCAGGACCCTGATAATTTATCAACAACTCCATCTTTCTTACTGGTAGCATTACATATGTGATAACAATGGTTAATTTTTGATTTTGCAGCGTTAAATTATAAGGGGGAGGCTAGATTCTAATTAAGCTCCATTGGAAGTGTTGATGAGGTTTAACTAGCAAAATTAATTAAAAGTTTTGTAAAGATTAGAATCATGACGTTTTGAGTATTTAATCAAAATGCATTTTGCAATTAATTAAATCCTACTCTGCATGTGTATGTTAATTTGTAGGAATAATTTCAATCACATCAGCAGATTTGGTGTCCTATATCATCATTGGAAAGGCGTCGACATTCACCAGTTTCCTTGTTTCTGGGATGCATGCATGAAGTAAGCACTCCAGGTATGTGATATCTAAGATATGTGCTCTCATAATCTATTTTATGATCCTCAACCTACTCGCAAACTGCAGATTAGCCCCAAAACATACTATTTCCAGTCAATTCCCATTTCCACACTTATCTACCAATCCTCTTAATTGAAGATATAGAGTGTACATATATTTCATGAATTAGCGAAAGAATAATCTTAATTTAAGTCGGATTATGATTTCTGAAATCCCCTTTACTAGGAGACATAAAAAGTATTAGCCGCAGAAAAATGGAGCAAAAATCATTTGGGCTTTGCATCAAAACAAATTAATATTCTTTCTTTGGGCCTCAGAAAAGTGGAAATACATGATTCAATTAAGCTTAAACTGTTCACGAGGCATTTTAGGGTAGGGCTGAAAGTGAGTTTCTGTTCACGGACAGTGAACATTGCTTAATTTCACCTTCACCCACTGGTTGAGGGCTATTTTAAGAGCATTGTGATATATAACCTCAGGCCCCCTCCTAGGTCTCATGCAAAGGCCTGTGCTAAAACCATTTCAAACAGAGGAGATAATCCAGTGGAATAAACTAAAGTGAAATTCATATCTATTTGACATCCTGTCGTGTGTAATGACAATCAACATACGAAATCAATATGATTATGAATAGGTAAAGGCATAAAAGCTAAATAATTTACAAATATCACAGACACATAAATTCTAGAGCTACAACAACTAATCAGAAAAAAGAAAATACCAAAGAAAATACACTCTCGGGGCACTTTATTAGGAACACTATTGTCCTAATAAAGTGCCTAATGTGGTCTTCTGCTGTTGTAGCCCATCTGCCTCAAGGTTCAACATTTTGTGCATTCTGAGATGCTTTTCTTCTCACTACAAATGTACAGAGTGCTTATCTGAGCTACCGTAGCCTGTCAGCTCGAACCAGTCTGGACTGGGTTTCCCAAAAGTATCACAAACTTAAGTTGATTGAAGAGACCATTGACGCCAATAGTTTCAACAATCTACTTAGGCTTATGGTGCTTTTGGGAAATGAAGCCATGGCCATTCTTTGTTCACCTCTCTCATCAACAAGGCCTTTCCTACTGCAGAACTGCTGCTCACTGGATGTTTTTTGGTTTTTGTATTTTTGTTTAAAATCTAGAGACAGTTGTGTGTATAATCCCAGGGATCAGCAGTTACAGAAATGCCTGGCACCAACAATCATGCCAGTCAAAATCACTGAGATAATTTTTTTACCCATTCTGATGGTTGATGTGAACATTAACTGAAACTCCTGACCCAGATATGCCTGATTTTATGCATTGCACTGTTTCCACACGATTGGCTAATTAGATAATCGCATGAATATTTAAGTGAACAGGTGTTTCTAATAAAGTGCTCAGTGAGTGTAACAGATCAAATGTTATTAAATCACAAAATATAATTTAGTCATGTCTTAGAGCAGTAAAGTGTGAACATTCCTCAGTTTGCAGTAGTGTATATATATATATATATATATATATATATATATATATATATATATATATATATATATATATACACACACATACATCAGGGTTTCCTTTAGTTTTTGACCTTTAAAATATCTAATGTCTGACAAATTTAAATATGGTCGTACATAATGTACGGTCAAAACTACTTCTTTAGTTGGGTTACTACTTCTTGGGTACGATAAAGTAAGGGCTGTAGAGACCCTTCTTCATCTCGGTTGGAGGGACAGGCTCTATCGCGTCTTTGAGCAAAAGGGTTGCGATTTCCGCGTGCAGGCACTTGGCATGTTCGCCGTGTACTGCGGAAAAGCGGACGCCTGCGAAGGGGGGTGGGGGCCTGGCAAACTGAATTACGTGACCAAGTCGGATGGTCCTGGCCAGCCAGTGAGACGGGTTGGGAAGTGAAGGCCACGCATCCAAGCTCCATGCTAGGGACACTAAAGGGACAATTATTTTTGACGTAGTATGGCGTCGGGAGGCGAAAATGCGTCCCGAGGCTCTTGAGCTGAGAAAAGACTCGAAGCACTTACCTTGCTCTGCAAACTGGCAGGGAGCAGTTTAGTGACTGAGGAGGAGGTCCAAAGTTGGCATCCTCTAGACTGGTCAGAACCGGCCGGCTGGGGGACAGTCGTGGCTTGGCTGGAGGCGGAGGGTCCGTGTCCAGAGGACTGTCAAGGTCTGGCGGCAGAGTGCCGTGAGAACGGCATTTGCGGGCCAGGTAACCCAGAGACAAAGGAAATCGCTCTTTAATTTAGAATGTGGGCAAAAGAATTAAATTCAAATAAAGATTCTCCTCCTGGCCCTCCACCAGGGGACGGTGTGGTCTGCTTACCAGCTCCGGAGCGAACGTCTCGGTCTCTGGGTCGATCGTCTCTTGAGCGCCTGGGAGCCTTCCGTGTCCTCGAGGGGGCGTGCACTTCTTTCAGGATTTTTGCATGCAGGGAGCACGTTTTCTAGCTGCAGGAGGGACGCCCTCGGTGAGCAGACAGGGCTTGGCCCGTGGCGGCAGGGTTGCGGCAGTGCAGGATGTGTGAGATGGCCTCCGTCTGCTTTTTCTCCGTGGAGAACTGCTGTGCGAAGTCCTCGACGGTGTCGCCGAAGAGGCTGAACTGGGAGAAAGGGGCCTCGAGGAAGCGTGTGTTGTCCGTCTCGTGCATCTCGACCAAGTTCAGCCACAGATGACCTGTGGCCATCGCCTGACCGTGTGACTGCACTGTGGCCTTCATGGCCCTGAGGGCGAGGTCGGTCGCTGAGCGCAGTTCCTGCAGCATGTCGGGATCAGGACTACCCTCGTGCAGATCTTTAAGTGCCTTGGCCTGGTGGATTTGCAGGAGGGCCATGGCATGCAGGGCAGAGTCAATGATGACGTCGTCCTACAGGCCTTGGAGGGGAGTACAGCGCGACGCCGCCAGGTGGCGGCATTCTCGGGGCACAGGTTGATCGCAACCGCCCGTGGGCTGCTCTGCCGTCGAGGGTAGTGAGAGCGGATGAGCAAGGGGCTTTGTGATGAGCAGAAAGGGATGCTCTCCATGCAGTCGTCAGCTCATCATGCACCTCCGGGCGTTGCTGTAAGCGGCGCACAGACCCAAGGAACCAATCATCCAGCCACGACGGCTGTGGGGAGGTCCAGTCCAACGCCATGCTGCCAGAGGCCCGGAAAGCATGTCGGACATCTGGGCGTCAGCCTCAGCCTGGGCGTGCTGGCCCAAAGGCGGCATCCCAGATGAGTCATCCGCATCAGATGCCGGACCGCTCTCCGATGCAGCGGAGAGCTCATCCAGCTCGGGGGGCTCAAGAGGATAGGCAGGCTGGTTGTGAGGCGAGCAGCTGTTGCCTCGAGCCTGGACGGAAGTCAACGAGCGTGCCGGGGGGCGGGAGGTTCGCGAGGACGTACGCTACCATCCCCTGATCTCCTCCATCACCAGCCACGTCGTCCTCAATCCCGTGGGAAGAAGGAGCGAAGCGGTGGGCGGCTGGAGTGACGTTCCTTCCGTTGAAGGAAAGCTGCGACAGATGGGGAACTATAGTTTGCTTATATGAAATTTATGGAGTGGTTAAAAAATGAGTTTTAATGAATGTATGTATGTATGTAAACTTCTGACTTCAACTGTAAGCCTATAGTTTAGTGTAATGGCAGGTTGCTGCATCAAGTGTGCCTATGCTGTTAGGTGCAGTCGAGAGGTTTTTCACCAGGAAAAAAATCTAATAAAAAAACTTTTACTTTCATTTTAAATATATATATTGTTTTTATTTTAATATAATTTACACTAGTTATTAAAACTGTTCTGCTTCTTCAAAACTGTGATAAGTTTTATTTTTTATATATTGTAACCTTTAGATTTTACACAATATTTTGCAAACCTTTCATAGCATACATAATATAGAATTTGCTAATTTGTTTGTTGGAAAGAATTAGGCAAGATGATAAATATATGCTTAATTTATTAATCAAAGAAATAATAAACAGATTAATCAGTTTTAACTAAGTTGCACACTTAATGAACATATGAAAATTCCAACACAAAATACCTCATAGATTTTGCAATCATTCTGTTTTGCAAACTCTGAAAAATAAGCACCTCTCATTGCACAACCAAGTATCTGCAAACAATTTCCATAAATCCTGAAGCATTAGCAGGATCTAAACTGAGTTTAGTGGATTTATGATAATATTTGGATGAGACATAACTCAGCAGAAGGTGTGGACGTGTGTGTCAGTCAGTCTTTCATACGGCTCACACTCTGTCTTTCTCTCAGGCCAAGCTATAAAGGCCCAGTACTCACATAAAGAAAGGAAATTATTAAGAAAAATTTAAATCTATACGGGGTATGTGACGCATCAAACTTGTGATCAGAAGAGGGTGAACAAGACGAAGGGAACCCCTTAATGGCCTGAACACATTTCACTATGATTGAGAGAATAACCCTGTAAAATTCTGCTTTATTAAGCTTTGATGTTTGATTGCTGATGGATCATAACTTATAATCAGAGGAGGAACCGTATCCTCTGTGACATAATACACCATTTGCAAGAGCTTTCACCTAATGAAATCTGAAGAATGCTTGGCACCAATGAGAAAGAGCTGGCGTTAAGCTCTGGCAACAACCTCTGATCACAATATCATTGCCACAGAACCAACACATACATACTCAGAGAAAGAGAGAGATAATATTGTTAAATATATAATTTAAGCTGTTCCAAGGGTGTATTAGTGAACATATTTCTGAGAGATTTTCTAAACAAAACCACGTTTTGATAAGCTATTGGCAAGACCGGGTCTAGTTGTCACATTGGAAAGTTACCGAAAAAGCCATATCTTTGTAGCTATAGGTTTTTGAGTCAAAAGCCTATTCACAAATACTTTCTCTCTAGTGGAGTGGTTTTGCATGTTCGTTTTAAACACTTAAAACTTAAAACCGCTGCAAATTACTATTGTTTTATTAATTCTATGCTTCAATCTAATATTTTTATATCATTATATGTTTGTAATAGCTGTTAAATTAAGAAGAAACAAGTGTTGTGTACATTAAGGCAATGTTAAACTACATAATGAAGGCAGATTTTAACCAAAAAGTTGCACTTCTCAGTATAAGGGTATTTTCAGGTAAGGTTGGGGCAGGTTGTCACATGTTATTTGGGGTGTCACATTTTTATATGTTGTAATTTTATGCAAAGCATTAATTACAAATCAATGTTTTTACAATTTTATTTATGCTACCTTTTACATTTTTGTTGTGGCAGGTTTCATTACACAATATGGTGTGACAACATGCCCCAATAAAGTGTCAAAAGATCAATAAGTGTGTGTTCAATAAACTGAATCTTTCTTTTCCCATGGGTAATAATGACGGAAATGTTTAATAGCCTTTTTTTCTTCTTTTTTTGTATTACAGGAAGTCCAGCTGGTAAACTATAGGTGCATTATTTTTGTTATAGTCAGACTGTTCAGTTTGATATATTTGTATTTATTTTATAAGTGGTCAGTATTTCAATTTCATTTTGAAATTATGTGAAATAGAGGCGATGTTGACTGCAACTAATTCATTGTTCAATACATTTTAAAATCTTTAAAATGCACTCTGAATAACAGCATAAAGTAAGTCCTTGATTTTGCCTCACAGCTTTTGAAGTGTCCACTTTCATTTCAGTTCTTTTCATTGAATTTCTATGCTTGAACAAAACACCCTGCTTACACAGATACACTCGTACGCACTCACAAACACAAGCAGACACAAACAGAACCACTCCAGCAGCTGGCAAGGAATCAAAGATGAAAAGTTTGTCCACTTTGTCAATGTCATCATACTGCCCTCTTTTGTCAGGCTGTGTCTTGAAGAGCAGCGAGGGCCCTATCTCATCCTCTCCCTGCTTTCTTTACACCAGCATTTGATGCTTGAATGGATGAATTCTTATGTTTAGACCAACATGGGATTGTCTTGGCTTATGCTGTATACATTTATATATTTATTTAAGTGTGTAAATGCGCTTGGGGTTAATTCTTGAGCACGAGGGAGAGAGAGTGGGAAGAAAGATAAGGGGAAGAGGATAAAGAGAGTGTTGAAAGATTGCATCACACATTTGATTACAGGACTAATAAAGCAGTTTTTAGCTACTAAAAAACATGTTTCTGTTCTATGTATGTTAATAGAAATAGATTAGGTTTTTCAGATTATTTGATTTGAGTTAAAAAAAAAGAAGATATTTTGTCTTTGTTCATTTACACTAAACATGCTATTGTATAGAAATGCACAATTTAGTTAAAAATGTTGTATATATTATCATAAAAAATAAAAATAAAAGATTTAATCATAAAATCTGCTCTGTGGAAGTGATTTATACATTGAAGATCTCATCTGAGGAGTAGGGCTCCCCTAGTGGAAAATACAGCAACAGACTATATTGACTGCTTTTTACCCAAACTTATGAGACAGAATTATGACTTTAAATTTTTTTTAGAAACAAAACATTTGATAATACATTTTTGTTTTATTAATATTATAATGAATATAATAAAAAGGAACATAATATAATAATGAAACAACATGTACTGTTTATATAATATAATATAATTTAATATAATATAAAGACAGAAATATGAGTCTATACTCTTGTCCACCTTAAATGTTATAATATTTTAAAAATAAATAAAGCTTTTCAGAAACAAAACTGACAACAATAAAATTCTACATTGACACATACTGTGACATACATCAATCACCCTGTCTGTATTAATCATTAGATAAGGCCAAAGGTTCAAACAATGTCAAAGTGTCTTGTCATTTATGCCTGGTAATGTCCCATAGAACCATAATGCTATCAAATCACTTGTCTTATCTTACTTATAAAAACAATAGTGCTTGTGACTATCGTATTTAAACTGTTAAATTGAATTCAATAGGTTTGTTCAGGTAAGCGTGATTGCAAACTAGAACTCATATTCTGACCTCTTGATATGGCCTGAAATCACTTTATCACCTGCTTATATTGTGAAAGGTTCACACCATAGTGTATGCAAACATTAGTGCTGAACAATTTGGAAAACAAAAAATAAAAATAATTAATTTAGAGAACTATTGTTATTGTGATTTGAACAGTGATATGATTATTAACATAAAAAAAGAAAAATTCCTACCAAAATTAAGTGTTGGGCAAACATGCTATACTGTCACACTTGAGTCCTCTTAAAAGAATCAGACAATTAATAATAATAATAATAATAATAATAATAATAATAATAATAATAATAATAAAAAAAAAAACAGATTCACATAATCTTCAAATTGTATCTATTCTCTGTGTACCTGTTTTTGTCAGTTTTGTGATAGGGTCTCAGCACAATTTTCATCATTATTTTTTGGTCATGTAATAATCTCAAATAATAAGAAATTTTTAAGTTAAAGAGATTTTTATTGTTGTGTAATATAAACAACAAAACAACTAAAATTTGTATTATTATGATTATTATTATAAAATTGTACCATCATTTTTTTTATATTTTACTATTTACTATGAATATCTATTTGGAACTTTATTTTGGCAGAAGCTATTATTTTGGCAGTATATTGAAGGAAGAGTTGACAATGGCCTTTAAATGCAGAGGAATGCTCTCAACTGCACTTCTGTCCACATAAACCTGGTATTTTGAGGTTACTTTTAGATGTGAATAGTAACTTTTAGTGACCAAGTATATTTGGAATGTGCAAATGGGCAATTTTGGAATCTAGAGCCCTGTAAATTTAATGCATTCAGCTCATTAGCCTCACGCAATGATGTAACACTACAGAGAACAGAGCTGTGCAAACACAGTAAGCGCAGTGAGCAGCGCGTTTAGACTATTTATTTAAATAATTAAATCGCAGCCTTTGTGGTTTAATAATCGCACTACATCATAATGCAATTTCAATTTTATTTCAATTAATCGTTCAGCTCTAGCAAATATGACCGTCAACACAAAACAATATGAGAAAAGCTGTTCTAAAAGCAGAATAGTTGCACCACTTACATGGTGGAGATTATTGTGGAATTCAAGCCAATATACTCCACGGGTCACGTCTAACACAGAGTCTACAACATTAATGACAGATTGTTTGTAAAGGTATGGTGCAAATCATGCTAAAAAATCTCAGGCTATTTCACCTGATGTATGTGTCCAATGCATGGCAGCAGGCGTGTAATGCAGCCACGACCAGCAGCAGAGGAGGAACTAGATTTCCTGCAGAGAGGAGCTGTTACTTCGAGCCAATGTGTGCTTGAAAACAGTGCACTACTCAAGAAAAAAGATTCTCTCTCCGCTGTCAAGATAAAGCATTGGTCGCTTTGGACCACTGATGGCTATTACACAAGTGATGTGAACTCTCCTTTGTTTACAGTGCTTCAAACACAAAAAGACAAAGAGGAGGGAATGGCAGAACTGGATGACACATTTGTTTGAAAATTCACCATTCTGACAGATGGAAACTGAGGAGTCTTAAGCCCAAAGTATAATTCGGTTTTAAACGCTTAACGTCTGCGTACAGTCGAACACAAGCCTTTTAAAGTTTACTTAATTTGATTGTGTGCGCATACACAGGCAGTTGGCACATGCACGTTACAGCTGCTATGGGATACTGGACTATTTATCTTCAAGAGTTTAGGCCCATAAAGATGACTTTATTGTCCTCCAGGCACGAGTTATACAAGTGCAGATATCTCCTGACCTCCTCACTCACGCGTTCTTAACGTGCACATCCACTGTTGTTATGACCACATTTTTCTCCTGTTCTTTAGCGACCATTACATCATCTTCTGTTGCTTCAACTGTGTCCACAATATGGACCAACAAATTAGAGCAATATTCTAGGTGCATGCGCAAACAGCGTTTTCAGAGTCCTGAATGCAAATGCCTAGCATCCATGTCTGACCAAAGTATACTTTATAAGGCTGTCATTCAAGGCTATTTCACTGGCCTTAATCAGGATTCTCATATTTAAAGTACTTAACAGTATAATTTATCAGTAAAGCAATTTATCAGTAAAGGCAGGAGAGACTGTTTGAAAAAAGCAAGTAAGCATATGGATATTTTAGTTTGTTTTGGGGGGGACTATTTGGGGGGCTATCTTTAAATATACAACTTTTTCTTTTTTTTTTTTTGTTATTGCAATGAGCCAAATGGAATTCATATTTTATGAAACATATGCTAAAACCCAGCCCTAAACCTAACCACCTGTGGAGTAAAAATGTTAGAGGGAAATAGGAAAAGGTGAACAAATCTCAACTGATGCAAAGGTGTCTGATGGAAAGATGGCGCTTGTCAGTATACCGGCAGAATGGGGTTGTCAGGGTACCAGAACCTTCGGTAGCAACATGTTGATTTTTTGTGTGATCATGTTGGTCAAGCTGTGCATGCAATACAATGTTACAAAAATATTATTTTAGCTATTTTTTTGCACTATACCTTGTCTCGTTGGAAAAAAATACTTGTAAAAATGACTTAAGAGCTACACTCTCTTGAAAACAACTGAGCTTTTGCCATGCTACTTAATATTTCGGTTAGTTAGTGTCACTGCTACCTTTTTGAATGGCAAGGTAAATGGAGGATGTAAATCGTTAACTACTCGGTGCAAAGTTTCAATAAATAAACTCTTTTATATTTGCCTGTCTCAACAAATCTGTGTGTGTGTGTGCACTTGAAACTCTGTTAAAAAGGCACAAATGCACACCCTGATATATTTGAGGTTAAATTCAAATGTACGAGAGATCACAGAGATGACATTTGAGGTTGGAAAAAATAGTGCTCTTTTTTTCCTCATACAATTTAAGTTAGCACATGATATCTATGATGTTGACCTTTAACACACAATTCATGGGGAAGGAGATGTTTTCATATGGCCTGGGTGTCATTTGCATGATTAGAGACTGGAGTATTTCAGTGTTTCATTGTTGCTGCTTTGAATTAATACATCTTTGTATTACTCTACAGTTCACAACTATATCCTATTATATATTTTTCATTCTTCTATCTATAATCACGTTTGATAGGTTTGTATCCCAGGCCAGCACATTTGGCCTAGTTCCTTGAAAAACACATTTTGTGCAATATAAAATTGTTCAGAAGGACTATATGCACACATATTTGGTATTTTTTAACATGATTTCATTTTTAACCTTTCTTTTCCAAGTAAATAGCAAGTTATGATCAGATGAAGAAAGTTTGCAGTTTGAGGCTCAACCTGCGTAGTAATTTAAAACAAGGTAATACAAGATTTTCAGTAATAGCTTTTAAATCATGGACCATTTCTTAAGTTGTTACCTCATATGACTATTAGCTTACTGATTGCTACATTGATATAATGGCAGCATATAATATGGTTAAAACCTATCCTGCTGTGATTCATCAAGCATGCATAGCTCACATTATTATAGTTTCTCTTTCTCTTGCGCTCTCCCTCTCTTCTCTCTCTTATACGTGTTTAAATATCCATTACAGTCAATACATTCCCCTGACAATAGTAAATTAAACTAAATTAATATTAAATAACATAAATCTGAAAACAATATACAGTATATTTACAATATAACTTGCTAAAAACACCAACAACATATTATAATCCCCTAAAAGTTTTGATTGGACCTTTCACAGAGGGAAAGAAAAACAAATGTAAGAAATAATGTGCAAATATTGAGTTTATAACAGAACATATTACACATATTCACAGACAAATATATATTTTAAATTAAAATTTAGGTGTATGTGTCATTATATGTAAATACACCTGCTTTCAGAATGAAAATGACTGTATTTTCCAAAGTAAATAAGTAAATAAAAAAACTAATAAAACAGTTTTCTTCTTTATTCAAAAAGTTCAGTCAACTAGCTTTCATTCCTTTTGTTTTATTCCTGAAAGCCAGATCAGTCAGAATTCAGTATCCCTTTTGTAGTAAAGGAGCTATACATAAATTGATCATACTCTACATTGTCATAACATCACTTATATGCCAAGGTAATTGTTTCAAATGTTTCACATACAATGCTGATCTTGCTGATCAACACAGAGTAAACAATATATTGTCAAAATCTAAAATGTATTAATTTCTAATCTCTGCTGCAAAAACAACTTAAGTCTTTGTGGCATAAAACTGTATCTATGAAAATTACATTTCATGTGTATACAGTTTACAATGGTACAGTGTTGCAGTTAATAATGATAAAAGTTAAAGATCGCAAGAGCCATTGAAAGTAGCTACTGTATACACACTAATTGAAATTCCTTTAGATAGGTAATCGCATTAATACAAATTCACAATCCATACAAAAAAAAAAAAAAGATATTTCTTAAAGCGATATGCTCACCCCCATTTTGTTCCAAGTCTGTATTACTTTCCATCTTCTGTGCAACACAAAAGGAGACGTTATCCAACGTCTCAGTCACTTTCATTGTATAGAAAATATATGCAATAAAAGTAAATCAGATTCCACAGAAGAAAGAAAGTCATAAGTGTTTGTAACAATTTTTCAGTGAGAGATCTCTTTAAGATATAGAATATGGTGATACAGCTGTTTAAGACACATTCGGAAAATTCAAATGCATCAAAGGAACATTGTGAGAGAAATAAAATCAGACATTTGAGAACTATATAGCCATTGTTCCACTTAATATACAGATGCACATAAGAGTGTGGTGAGTAAGATAGTCAGGCACTGCTGAGACTCGCTATGCTACATTACTAAAGGCTATAATTAGTAGTATTCTCACATATCCTGAGAACATATTAGAGACAAAAAAAGTCACTTGTAAAGACCCACTTGAATAGCACTCAAAATTTGTCTATGTATGAACAATTTAATAGCTCATTTGAAGCTGTTAACCCAGGTTAACATTACATGTGCATTTCATCATGCACTGCATTAAACAGAATTTGTAAAGGCAATATTACTTTCAGGAAAGCCTTTGAAAAATACAATATAACATATTTTCTAGATGATATGAGGTAGACAGGTGGAATATAAACATCAAATTGATTGTCATGCATTTGAAAACATTCTGAATGGAGACAACAGAATGTCACTATAAATGTTTACAGTACTGAAAAGTGTGTAAGAGGCTATATATTGCAAATAAACTTGAAAAGGCACTTATAAAGTCACAACTTGACTAACTAAAAATAAGACCTTAACAAATAAGGGTGCTCAACTTTAAACAGTTTATGTAAAATCAGCAGTAACTTACTGGCAACAATTAATAAGCAATTTGTTGTGTTACATGCCAAAATTTAAATATAAAAAAAGTAACTGTAGAAAAGTAATTTACAGCACACCATGTAAGGAATTACATTATATTCATACCATACATTAAAATCATTTGTGTATTTGTTGTATTTTGTTTGAATGATGTATAATAAATTGTAATATGCATACTGTATTATTCAATTATACACTATAAAAAAATAAATACAAGTTGAGAAAACTTAAAAAGTTAAGGCTACCAGCTTCAGGACTTTTTTTTTAAGTTTTCTCATCTCAAGGGCATTTGTATTAACTTAAAGGGCACCTATTATGGAATTTTGAAAATTACCTTTCATGTAGTGTGTAACATAGATTTAAGTGAACAAAAACATCCTGCAAAGTTTTATATATGAAAGTTCACCGTAAAAAAAGTTGTTGTCTCTCAAAAGTAGGAGTCGACTCTGAGTCAATGTAATGAATCGATTTTCCAACGAGTCATTTTCCTTTTCGTTGTGACGTCAAGACGAAAAATTATCAAATTGGCCGCGCCCACTCATTGCGCGTGCAGACACCAGGGAAAACTTGAAAACATCATGTCGACAACAAGACGCTGTGTTCTGAAGTGCATATCAAAAGCGACCTTTTTTTCACTGCCCAGGGACGAGCATGTGAAGAATCAGTGGCTAGAGTTTATATTTACAACTATACCACACAAGTATAGCCCGAACCTTGTGCTGTGTTCACGTCATTTTAATGACGATTGCTTTACGAACATGAATGCTTTCAAGTGTGGATTCGCGAGCCGTACCAAGTTTATTTGGATCAGCTTCCTCCTCCGAATCACAACCTGTAAGTATTATTAATAATTGTTGCTTTTATGTGTTTTTTTAGCATGCTTAATAAGTATTCGTGTGTGTTGTGTAAGTTACGCTCAGCGCAGCTTCTAGGTCTCCAATGTCAATTTTTTGGAAATATGTGAAATGTTTGTCGATGTTATTGGAGTTGTCATAAAGAATAGAGCAATAACTTGTAGTAATACAGTGCTTTACCAATATGTTTATGCGTTGGGCTAAAGCAAACAATAACTGATTGGGTGTTTACCACCAAACTTTGGGCTATGATCGCTAACATAAATCAACTCAAATTCCTTCTCTGATTTGGATTTTTTTACTACAAAGCGGTGATGGGCGTTCCGTTTCCGAAAATCTCTGCACAGAGTATACCAATCACAACTGATTGGGTCATCTGACCAATCACCGCAGATTAGCGTCACGCAAAGGAGGTGAGTTGAACGAATCATTTGGGAGTCGGTGAGCAAATTAGGTAAACATAAATGCATATTATAAGACGACAAAAGTGTTTTTTGTCATTGCATGCATGTAAAACTGTTGTTGGGGACTCCCAAAACAATATTAGGAACATTTTAAATGCCATAATAGGTGCCCTTTAACTGATATGTTAATTTAGCTATTCAGTAAGTAATAGTGAACTGATGACTGAGGTACTTCACTGTTAGGTAATCAATAATTACTGAATTTGACTAATTTACAATAGCTACTATCACCCTTTAACTGATATGTTAACTTAGCTATTCAGTAAGTAATAGTGAACTGATGACTGAGGTACTTCACTGTTAGGTAATCAATAATTACTGAATTTGACTAATTTACAATAGCTACTAATTAGTTACTAATTAAAACATTAACATGTACCTAAAATGTGAATGCAAATTTTTTTATTGGGAAAAAGATCATGAAATGCGTCTTCAGAGAAACATGTGCCTCGTGTGTTCATTGTGGAAATTAATTTATGAACATAACAGCTCTCACAATCAAGGCTACAGTGACTGGTAGAGTATCACAGTCAGCTTACCTTACAGCAATATAGGGATGTATGTGCCCAACCTGAGTATTCCTTGGGATGTCTCTTCTGTTCATTAAAATGTATAAACTTTGTCATGTTAGATATTGCTTGAGGTCTTTTTTAATAATTTTGGTAACCCATAAGTAATGAGTCAAGTGTTACCACATAAATATGTGGTAACAATTATTTTAAAGTGAGGGTCATGGTAACACATTATTAATTAATGAGATCATAATGTTTCCTTCCTTGGGAGTTAAAGGGTATCTGGACCATTATTATAAAGTGAAAACGCATTATAAACCATTAATAGTAACTGAGGAGTTACTCAGCACACTTCCAGGGGGGCCTCAAGATCTCTTAAAATTATTTTAAATAAGGTAGATTATTATATTTGTATATAATTATTATAATTCAACTTCTTGTCCTGTTTTCTCTCCATGCTCATGTTCTAGTTTGTCATTGGTTTAGTTCAATAGTCTTGTTATCTTGTTTAGTGTCTGTTTGGTCATTGGTTTATGATCCCCGTGTCATCTACTTTAGTCAGCCCTTATGTTTAACATTGTCCTTTGTCTAGCATTGAATGTGGATGTGTTTATGTAACTCTGTTTAGCCAAGCCAAGCCAAGCTCAGCTCATGTTTGTGTTTTGTATTATAGTTAAGTTATGTCAAGTCAAGTCTATTTAATGTTTATGTTTTGTTTTTGATTTTTGGAATTCACATTTGTTTAATAAACTGCACTTCCATTATGTCCAGCATCGTTACATATATCTTATAATATGAATATTTAATAGCCTACATTGAGGGCCTTCGGATATTTTCTCTGACAATGGGGGGCCTAGGAGTCAAAATGGTTGAGAACTACTGATTTATACAGTGATGGTGCTGATTAGTAACAGCTGTGCTTGAATGCGTGGGCTTGTTAACGTATCACAGGTGATTGAGTCATAAGTGTCCCAACGTTCAGTGGATCAGTATCCTTACCAATGCCCGATTTCGTGTTCATGATATACTGATTCATGACATAAGGAGCTAGGGAGCTGATTAAGACACAGGGAATGTCTTTCCGCAAATATTTAGCAGGATAATACTTTTAATGGCTGGTGCTCACGGTTATTACATGTTTTAAAAGTCTTATCTCAACATAAAGTATAAAACTAAATCAAGATAAATATTAAAATGATGTGTTTAAAGGACAAGTGCGTTGATCGCCACAAGACTTCAACAGAAATCCAGAGAAAACCATCGTGCAGCTTTGAGGCCACTTCCGCCCAAGACTGTCAACTCTGTAAATATGTACAGTTTTCATCAAATTTATTTTACATGTTTCCTCATTAGCCTGTGTTCGGTCTGAACAGAACAGAACGTATGTTACAGTTTACCGCATGCAGGTGGAGCAACGGGAGGGCAGAGCAAAATCACAGTTTCAGTTTCAGTGTGAGCAATGAATATGGCGAACCCTGATTGGATTAGAAGCTTGATATACAAGACACATTCTTTTTTTTCACTGGATTCAGTGTTACTCAGAAAGAAAATGCACTTCACATCAAATTAAACACTTCTTGTAAGATTAATAATTTTGGTAATTTTGGTAACCCTTAACTAATGAGTCAAGTGTTACCACATAAATATGAAGGAATTACTAATGATCTGGACCATTATTTTAAAGTCAGGGTCATGTTAGCACATTATTAATTAATGGAAAAACACTTGCATATACATACATATATATGTATGTATGTATATATATATATATATATATATATATATATATATATATATATATATATATATGTATGTATATATTAACAATTGTTTTTTTAGTCATGGATACCGTAGGTTAAAAAAGACCTCCAGCAATATCTAACATGCCAAAGTTAATAATCTTTAATGAACAGAAGAGATATCCCAAGGAATAAAAAGGTTGGGCACATACAGTACATCCCTATATTTCTGTAAGTAAAGCTGACTATTATACTCTACCAGACACTGTAGCCTTGATTTAGAGAGCTGTTACATTCATAAATTCATTTCCACAAAGAACGCATGTGAGGCACATGTTTCTCTGAAGGCACATTTCATGATCTTGTTCATAATAAAAACATAATCATTCAAATTTTAGGCACATTTTAATGTTTTGATTAGTAATTAATTTGTAGTTATTTAAAATTAGCCATAGTTTGTTAATAGTTCTCAATGAGGAAAATGAAATTCAGTAATTATTGATTACCTTACTACTTCAGTCATCAGATTACTATTACTTACCGATTAGTTAATTGTGTTTCCATATTAGTTAATAGTAGTATCTAAAGGGTTAATACAGTAGTACTCATTTATCCTGTATTAATTCCTGCATAATTACCTATAAATGACAGACCATATAAAGTGTTGCCAAATATTCTTATGAATACAAATTTGTAATTGCCTAATAATTCCTGATTTTCCATGTCTGTGGGAGCCCTGACGTTTACGTTACAGTAAACATAATGTTTTAACTGCACAGACGTTCACACTGTTTCTACAGAAAATCCACTAAAAAGACAATCTTATGCAGTATACTTACTGCACAATAGTGCATTGTTGTCAACTATTAAGGCCAATACAGCAAACCAACATTCTGGCAAAAATGTCACAAATGTATATTTACATAACATAAATAATTTACTTTAAATAAGAAAATATTCCTTGTTAATGTATCAAGCCAAACTAACAGTGATTGCACACTTGTAGCAATGATAAGCAGATGGGATTATTCTGCCACAATCGGCTTCCTCAGTGATCAGACTGAGCATGTTCAAAAGCCTTCAAGTTCTACCTTCAAGACAAAACTTGATATTGTATGTGCTTGCTATTTAAAATTTTAAGTTGATCACACTGAAAGTAATACATTTAGAATTTATTGATTTAAGTAATCTCAACTTTTTCTACATTTGATAGTTCAATCAGCTTTTAAAATTGAGTTTTCCTGACATAATGGAAGTTGGATTGCTTATAGTGTATTTGCAGCATAATTAACTACAATCTGATACTGTTATTAAAAAGTGCATTCACCTGAACAGTACATAAGTAGTTACTGTTATTCATTTCCTGCTATAACGTCCTGCTATAAGGATACAACACAAACGTACAAACTATTAACATACTGTAAACTGTTAATCCATAAAGACAGCTTTGAAAATATTGCAATAATACTGTGAAAATAATACAACTCATTTACAGTGTTATCACAGAGCAAAAATGCTGGTATGTAAACAAAATTAAGAGGATTCAAATCCAGTTGCATATAGGGTTTGCCCTTAATACATAAATGTTCAAGACTAGGTGTTTTTACAGATCCTGATTCATTCACCCTGCCTTAGACCTCCATCTGCCTACCCCACCTCCTCTGTTCACACAACAGGTGTGTGCATGTGTGTTCCAGCCCGCCACAGCAAGAGCGGACACCTTACAAACCCACGGCGTCCCACCAAACTCCCTGAATTGCTGCCCCCATTGTCTCTCCTACCTCCCAGCGTTCACTGATACAGCCTTCTCATTCTCATTTAAGACATCACTAGTGTCTATTTCACATGCAATGTGCATGTAGTATATATATATATATATATACACAGTAGTATTTCTTTTCTTTTTTCAGTTGGCAAAAAGACATGATAATGCAAAATTGAATGATGTTGATGTCAATTTTTAAATGTACTTACAGACACTGTGAATTTCTATTGCACACACTAAAAATTCCATCTGATTTGCGCAACTGGTTTTTATGGGAGTATGCGTATCAGATTTTAGCTATTGCATTAAATCCATCCAATATTGACTGTACAATGCTGCTTACATTTTATGCAGCACATTTCCCAACCACACTGCAGCTACATGCAAGTAGATCACATGAACAGGTCAAACGTGCATGCCACCTCTTCACTTGCAGTAAAACTTGCATTATACCAGGAAAGGCAGTTTATTTAAAAAAAGACAAGATAAGCTCCATCTCTCTCTCTCTCTCTCTCTCTCTCTCTCTCTCTCTTTCTCTTACTGACACAAATCAGCATGGTTAGAATAAACTGCATAAGTTATCAACTCCTTGGAAAGCAAAGGGGAGCGGAAAAAAAGAAAAAGACTTCTATCACTTAATGAAAAATAGCTTCCCTTTTGGACAGAACTTCATAGGCTGCAATCAAGCCATGGCCCCCTCTTCTTGACGTGCAATCGAGGCAAATCAAGTCAGCATCTATTAATAATATTTCCGTGGCTCCTTTCATTCCACTGCATGTCCTACGATTGTCAGGGAGTGTGATGGAGCACTGCCTTTATCTCTGCTCAGGCCTGCTCTGTCACTGTGATAAACAATTCTAACAAGAATCAGAATAAAGATCTTCCCAGTAGACTCCAGGAGATAGAGGCCCTTTTTTCTCATTTTCTAGACGGCAAAATTTAATCTAGTGGCTGGGCCCTTTTTCTCCCCTCCCTTTTTTTCACTACATTTTTTTTTTTTTTTTTTTTTTTCAGCTTCACATTCAAAGAGATGCAAATTTATCATGGCTGGGACCTGATCGACTGGAAGCACTGCATGAATGTCAAAGCGGAGGCTTTGGAAGCAAAGACACTTCTGTCTTAGTGGGGCTGGCTAATGAGCTGAGGCTGGAGCAGGTTGTGCTGCACCGTGTATCCGGACAACTGGCCCCTGCCCTTTTCCTGTAGGCCAGGGAGAAGCTATTTTGATTGACTGTTATTACTACAGCGCTTATTGTATATCTTTGCCCATAAACTATTAAGTTTATCAAATCAGTTTGTCTTCCCATCAATTTTTTGTGTTGTGTTCATGAGTTTTAGAAGTTTTAAATAGTGAAGTCAAGTCAATTTTATTTGTATAGCGCCTTTCACAACACACATCGTTTCAAAGCAGCTTTACAGAATATCAGCATTAACAGACGATAAAACTGTAATGTCTATAAAGTCAATTAATCATCATTGTGTAATTTAGATAAAATACGATTTTTAATAGTGTTTAAAAATAATTAAATGATAATTGTATTAATAACCCCAGTGAGCAAGCTGTAGGCGACTGTGGCAAGGAACACAAAACTCCAAAAGATGTAGATTAATGGAGAAAAATAACCTTGGGTGAAACCAGACTCACTGTGGGGGCCAGTTCCCCTCTGGCTAACATTATGAATGTAATGTAAATATTAATTATGTATAGGTCTTTGAAGTCCATCTTGATTAATTGCAGAAGTTCACATAGATGCAATTGTCCTTGTTAATTGGCTGATGAAGGCTTTTGTTGGCAATAGTTAGTCTAAGCATTTCATTTCAAGATCGTAGTCCATAAATAGACCGAGGTGATGCAGGTTGGAGCTGGCATCATTTCATCCTCTGAAATACAGTTGATGTACATTAATGTACTTTTAATAAAGTCAATATGTCAGAAACCACTACAGATTTATTTGAATGTATCTCAGTGTTTCTTTGTTGGTGGCACTACAGTACATAACTTAATATCATAAATAATTAAAAAAACATATAATGCTTCATAGATCAGCCGTTAATGTACTTTCAAATGTGAAATTTTTTATATATAAATATAAATTTGATAACATTCCCAACTATTTAAATTTACATTTATTCATTTATTTGATGCTTTTATCCAAAGAGACTTACAAATGAGGAGAACTGCTGTTTGAAATGATGCGGGAGGGGGAAGAGGTGGGCAAAGGAGAGAAATATGTTTTTTGAAAAGTGTGCGAGTATCAGAAGAATTGTTAATTTTTTTGTGATAGGATGATATTTTTGCCGTGGAGACATTCACAGTGAAGGATGTTGTCACAGTCTGTCTCCCTTGTGTTTCCTAGGATTCTTATTTTGAAGTGTTTTCCCTGGACTACATTACCCATCATGCACTGCCCTCATCACTGCCATCTGCTTCTTATTCACCTGTTTTCCATTTCATCATTAGCTTTTCTTTTGTATAAATACCCCTTAGTTTTTGTATTTCTTTGTTAATTATTGTTTGATGTTGTTTTGAGTTCCTATTTGTTTGATTCACTATCATCATTTTTATAAAAAGCCTGCAAATAGATCCTACGTCTACCGGCTCATCTCAGCAACTACTCGTGACAGTTGTGAGGAGTGACTAGTACATACTTAGGTCAGCAAGATCTTTCGATATTCGCTATTTCCTCTCTGCTGCTCTGAGTTTAGAGTGATGCATTATTTACATCAAGTGAGGATAACTGGTTATTTGTTGGTATTTGGCTGTATGTTAACTAAGGACTTGTTAAGCTTGTGTAATAAAGGATCTGTTAATTAATTTGTGTAATAATGTTTGTAAATGGTTTTACTGAAAGTTATCTGTAATTATAGCATTACTTAATGCATTAGCAGTGTTGGGTGAGTTACTTAAAAATTGGAATCCACAACAAATTACTAATTATTTCTATGCAATTATTATCAGACTACTTTGCTAATTACTTTATTGAAACAAATAGGCACATTAATAATTACTTTACTTTTAAGTTACTGTAACATCCGAGGTTATTACCCCTCCTACCAACCACCAGAGGGAGCACTCTCCTGAATAATAACTCTGTGGCGTTTCTTCATTGGATTCTTCCTATTTTAACTATATAAATACCATGTTTACCACTGTCAAATTGCAAAGTATTGCCAGCTTACCCTGACTTACCAAGCGTTTTCCATTGTAATTGCTGATTGTTTATTTGTTATGACCAATGCCTGATTTCCAAGATTTACTGCTTTTTGGATGCTCCTTTGTTTTCTTTGCCTTGTTGGACGGTCTTTTTGGTTTATTTGGTTTACTGGATTATACCGCTTGCATAACGACTACCTCTATTTGCCTGCCGATTTGGATTGTTTGCTTGTGTTCTTATAAACTTCCAGCACATGGATCCTAACACCATCTCCATGGCCATTTATTACAGAATACTTTGCCTAACATGGATCCAGCGGATGTTTCACAGCTCCAGGCCACATTCATGCACCAGTGCGAGGTATTAAGGGGTTACCAAGACCAGCTGAACAACCAACGAGATGCCAACGAATGTTTGACTCAGTACATTCACTCCCTGATAAGTTTGATGGTTCTTCTGAAAAATGCCAGGGTTTAGGGACAATGCAAGGTATCATTTGATCAAGATGCCAGGAAATGCTCTTTCTTGATGTCACTGCTTACCAGCAAATCTCTCGATTGGGCCGCCGCTGTTTGGGATAAAGATACTCAAAACCAGTTTATATTTATCTCTGTTCAGCTACTTCATCTACGCCAGGGTCATCGATCAGCAGCGGATTATGCAGTTCTGTTCAGGATACTAGAAGCTCAGAGTGGGAGGAATGATGTCGCTCTAAAGACTGTTTTCCATGAGGGGCATAACCTGAAACTCAGGACAGAACTAACATGAAAGGGTGAAGGCATGAATCTTTCTGAATGTATCACTACGGCCATCAAGATTGATAACCTGCTTCAGAATGCTTCACGGCCTCAGTTATGTTTCACCATGGATTCTACAGTCTCAGTACAGGCCCAAACATCTCTATATCACCCGAACCCATGCATGTTGCTCACACTCGTGTTTCCATGGAGGAACACCAACGTCGACACAACGGAAACCTTTGCTTTTACTGTGGTTCACCAAGTCATCTCAATGCTTTATAACCACAGAAGATATCAAGGTTCTTTGAGTCAAGGCAGCATGTGAGTACTATGAACATTAAATCGATATCCTGGAACCAAGGTGAGGTCACACATTGGTCAAGTTTCTGTCATGAACATTTGTCTCCATGTTGGTGTTTCCAGGCCTTGCTTTATCACCAGTATAGAGAGCCCTAAATCGCTGAAGGAGACCACGATTCCCAAGGAGTATGCAGAGTTCAGTGAAGTGTTTAGCAAAATTAAAACTACACAACTTCCTCCTCATCGTACATGGGGCTGTGCCAGTGAACTTCTGTCCAATACAGCTCCACCGAGAAGGCCTATGCATTGTCACAACCTGAGACCCTTGCCTTGGAGAATTACATTGAGGAAGCTCTTGCCTCTGGTTACATCCGTCCCTCCACATCCCCATCTGCTGCAGGATTATTTTTCATAGAAAAAAAGGATGGAGGTCTATGTCCCTGTATCTGTCCCTGACTATCGAGGCCTGAACTCTGTCACCATAAAATATCTTTACCCATTGCCACTTATCCCCTCGGTCCTTGAACAACTCTGTGAAGCCAAGATCTATACCAAACTTGATCTTAGGCGTGCTTATAACCTCATCAGGATCCAAAAAGGGGATGAGTGGAAGACTGCATTCATCACAACCAGGGGGCACTATGAATATTTGGTCAAGCAGTATGTACTTGCTAACACCCCCTCGGTTTTCCAGTCTTTCATCAACGAGATATTCAGAGAGTAACTGAATCATTTTGTGGTGACTTACATTGACGACATCTTCATCAATGTTGTAACTGGGTTACAACTGGGTTACAACTGGGTTACAACATCAGCCATCAAGGTGTAGAGATGGATGTCTCAAAGGCAACAGGATGTTGCATGCTGTGAATGTCAGCTGATGAATCTGCCGGCCACTCCAAGAGCACCATTATGCCCCTTCCATTGATCAAGGTCCCCTTCAAAAGAATTGGCATGGATCTCACTGGGCCATTAGAGCGGACAACACACAGGCGTCACTTTGTGTTGGTTCTGACAATGCAATGTGATATCCGGAAACAGTGCCTCTGCGCTACATCTCAGCATGTGGTGTTCGGAGGCACTCTTCAGAATAATCTCCAGAGTGGTGATTCCAAAATAAATACTCACTGATCAGGGCACTACGTTTATGTCCCAAAAAGTGATGTCTCCGTCCAGTTCTGTTTGGATTATAGAAAATTCAATGCAGTGTCTAAATTTGAAATGCACCCAATGCTTTGGATTGATGAACTGCTTGATCGGTTAGGTGTGGCTCACTTTTATTCAACACTTGATTTAACAAACGGAAATTGGGAGATACACTTAACTCACCGTTCGGATTACACCAATTCGTGATGCTTCCATTCGGTTTGTTCAGGGCCCTGGTTATGTTTCAGCGGCTCATGGACCTAATCTTCAGACAAAACGCTGTGTATGTCGCTTCCTATCTGGAATATATCATTATTTACAGTAATGATTGGCAGCAGCACCTGCAGCATCTGAGGGCTGTCCTGAGGTCATTGAGACGAGCAGGACTCATGGCAAACCCAAAGAAGTGTGCAATATGGCGGGTGAAAGTACAATATCTGGGCTTCCATTTGGGTCATGGGCAGATGCGGCCCCAAATTGATAAAACTGCAGCGATTGAAGCCTGCACGAGACCTAAGACCAAAAAGGAGGTGAGACAGTTCCTTGGGCTGGCGGGCTATTATCGTAAGTTTGAGTCTAATTATTCGACCGTCACCAGCTCGTTGACTGATCTCACTAAAAAGGGGGCACCAGATCCAGTGGATCGAGTCGTGTCAGCAGGCATTCACACGGGTGAAAGCTGCACTTTGCGGTGGGCTGCTCTTGCATTCCTCCGATTTCTGTCTCTTTTTTTGCAGACGGACACTTCAGGCAGTGGGTAGGGGCTGTATTGTCCCAGGTAGTGGAGGGGTAGGAGCGCCCCGTGCTATACGTCAGTCAGAAGCTCTCGACATGAGAGACGAAGTACAGCTGATTGAGAAGGAGTGCCTGGCCATCAAATGGGCAGTCGTCATCCTCCAGTACTACCTGCTTGGTAAGGCCTTCACCCTCTGTTCGGACCATGCCCTGCTCCACTGGCTCCATCGCACAAAGGATGCCAGCATGCGGATCACCCATTAGTTTCTTGCTCTCCAGCCTTTTACGTTTGAGGTGGTCCACAGGCTGGGGGCGTAAATGGCTGTGGCGGATTATCTCTCTAGAAATGGGGGGGGTAAGTCACAGGCTAGGTGGCTCCCTGGCTTGATTCAGACGATGGGGGTATGTGGTGATGTAGCCATGGCCGAGCAATGTCTGTGGAGAGCGAGGCCAGGAGAGGAAGAACGGTAAGGATTGACACCTGTGGGAAATTACCTCTAACAGCTGTTCTGTTTTAAAGAACCTTGTCACAAATGTGTATGTAAACATTTATATTAAGATTATTAATTGCTATAAAGTTATTGTTCCTTGTTAAGTGCTACACATATATATGTGTAGATAAATAATATACATACATACATACACATTTTAACAAGTTTTTTGCTGGGTACATATTTGCTGTAACAGGAAATCACTTTCGATAGCAAATTCATTGCACACTATACAGTATGAAACCACATGACTTCCTTTGCCTCTAAAGCAATGTGCAATAAGCAAGCTCATCGACGCATTCTTTCAAACGTACCCCCATCATACCTGCATCCTGACAGTAAATGCATTATAATAGGCCTTCGGGTGACCAGAATAAGAGGAAGGTGCTCTGAGCACAGGGTATCTAGCCCATCTGGAATAACATATCCTGACAGCAAGGAAACCCTGCACTCACAGGGGGTGAAAATGCATTGATCAGTTTAACACTGAAAATCTGTGAATGTAAGAGACTAGAATGGACAATAACAGCTTGAAGACAATATGTAATCTTTTCTCAGAAGATTTGACCAATATATCCAATGCAACCTACAAATGCCGTTTCTAACCAGGCAAATGTTGTTTGCAGTCCATTAAAATGAAAAGGAAGCTTTTTGGTGTTATGTACCCACTTTATATTAGGTGGCCTGAACTACTATGTATTTCACCAATTGTTACAATGTACTTATTATGTATATACATGTTGTTGCATTGTAATTACATTTAAATTACTTGCATTTAATTACATTTGTATTTACACTGTTAACTTTACCCCTAACCCAACCCTTACCACAAAACCTAACTCTAACCCCTAACCCTACCCTACCCTTACTCCAAAACCGACTCGTACCTCAACCTCAATAGCAATAAATGTGGGAATTTTGCAAAACAACATGTAAATACATAGTCTTGTATGTATTAAATGTCAGTACATAGTAGTTAAGGCTACCTAATATAAAATGTTACCAGGGTTGTTATTATTATTGTGGTTTGCTGCTGTTTTGTTAGACCATATTTATAACATTTTCAAATGTTTGTTAATCTATCAGCATGTCACATCATAAAAAGTATGATGAAAGGAAATATCCCAAAATATTATATACTATATTAGCACTCAATAAGTGTGATACTCTCTCTGCATTACATGTAATCACATGCCCAAACATATACAAAGGACATCCAAAGTTTTAAAATCTTTCCTACAATTGTAGCCTCTGTTTTTGTCAAAATATCAGATAGTTATTGTTACTTCCATCAAACCATTACAAACCAATGTGATCTCATTAGTATTTGTAGGTATTTGTACATATGTACAGTGTGGTTTTAGATCACATAAATCTTTATTGGCAATGATATGTTAATGTTAAAAAATTATGTAAATGTGTATATTTATGGACTGGCCCTAATCATATGGTAAGTATTGTATGAGCATTTATTTATTTATTTACTTATTTATTTTTTAAATAAACCAGCTTAACTTGTACTGAACCCAGAAGATTCCTTCAATTGATATATGCGAGTGCTGCTATGCAAGTATTTAACTCATGGTGGTACCCACACAAACATTCTGGGAATTTAGGTTTAGCATTTAGGGATTTGTAAAGACTTGTAGATCTCTAAAATGTAACATCCGTAAAAGAGTTAATGTTTTAGATGTGGACAAAACATTTATATTGTACCTGCACAAGTGATATCTGTACAAACCTACAAAAATCATACACTTTACGTATTAATTTATACAAGTACGAATGATATGCTGACACTGAAAAGATCTCATAAGCTTTAATAATATCTTTTTAACTGCATATTAATGATGGAAAAATGGATAATACCAAGTTACCAAAGTTCTAATAATAATGACAACTGTAGAAACTATGGTAGGCACAATTTTGGCAGAAACCAACAAATGTACTTTCATCTGCAGCACACTTAGTACACATTCAATTATTTCACATTGCTTCCTGTATAAGTCTGCTGGCTGCTTATCTGTGTTTGCCTCAGCAAGTGCGTGGTTGTTTTTATCCTGTTTTGCAAAAAGAGGGAAACCCACTTGGCAAGATGGAGTCCTGATACATATTCATCCTAAAGTAACTCAACATGATAGAATGATACTTTATCTTGCAGTATGCATCCTCGTCTTTGGTGAGGGAGGGTCCAAAAAAAATAAAAAATTGGGTGAGATTGATTAGCTGTGAGTACGCAGTTGGCAGGGGTGGTGCATGCAGCAGTCTCAAAAATAGGGGGTGGGGGGTGGATGAAAGGCTACTCACTGTATCAGACAGGTGAGGGATGACACCTGGGGGAGATACTGTAAATAAAAGTAAGAGAGGGAAATCCATTTGGAAGCAGGAAGAGTGGGTTTTGAGGGTGGGGGAGAAGGTCTGGAGCATTAGGTCTATAGAACTTCCATCGTCATGAGATTCCTGCCCACACATTTCCCTCTAACCCCCTTTGTGACAGATTCAGCCTCAGATCGGCAGCCGTGGGAGACCAGCATCTAATTCATCCTCACTGCAGCCTTATACATTTTTAATTGTGCTCGCGAGAGAACTAGGACAGGGGACAGAGATTGAGGGCATTGTCTGGAGCTGTATTACAGAGGCAGGGCTTCCCAAACATGTGCCCCGCCCATCCCAATAAAGTTAACAGAGAGAAAAAGGGGGCATGCAAATTATTTTGCTCCCCTCGCCTTCCTTTCTGCTTTGACTGACATGCCAAGCTTCTCTTATCATATCTCTTATTACTGACTGTGGACCTTAAAACCTTGAAGCCTGAATGCATAATACACTAAATTGAAATGTAATGCCTTTATTTCAACACATGTTAACAGACTTTGGATTTCTGCTGTACTCTAATTACTGTCTGTGACATAATGTCGTGAGATGTGGGCATGTCTGATGTGAATCACAAGATTGCAGACTTTGATTTAAAGCAAAAGGTATTTGAAAATCGGATAAAACATTTTTTTTTAGAAACAAAGGTAAGTTGTGTACTTAAGTTGTGTACTTAACATCTGTAATGAGGGAATTAACTACAATCCCATGAAGCATTGCAAATGATGTAAACAAATTAAAACAATGGTAAATCTAAAACTATTGATGTAAAGATATTGATTCTTTACTTATAATCAACAACTTTAAATTAAATTCCAAAAATATTAATAAATCTATAAGTAGTTTGAGTGTGTAGACTTGTTTGTGTCATTTGCACTGTGTTATGAAGTGAGCAGTCGCTGCTGGGTTCTTTTGCCATGATTTTAGGATTTGTGCATATTCCATCTCTCGATACTATGGAAAGTCTAGTTATTCACTACACTAAAACTAACTTTTAAAATTAAGTTGAAATAATGTGTACTGATGAATTCAACAGAGGCATATGCCATCAATTAAAAACCCGGGAGCTCATGGTATCTGTCTTTATAGGTTTATAAATTAAAAGATAATCTGTTCCCTCTTTGGGACACTGACTTTTGCACTCTATTCTGAGACAAACACATGGGAAATTGTAATAAAAATTCAATCAGACTTGTGGAGCCAACTGTTGTATATTTTGAATATATATATATATACATGTACTTCTATATATTAGATTAGATTGGATTCAACTTTATTGTCATTGTGCAGAGTACTGGTACAGAGCCAATGAAATGCAGTTAGCATCTTACCAGAAGTGCAAATAGCAATATATATATATATATATATATATATATATATATATATATATATATATATATATATATATATATATATTTTTTTTTTTTTTTTTTTTTAAATATATATGAGAATATACAGTAAAGATTTTTATGGAGTGTAAATTTATGAGGTTGAGAAGCAGAGACCAGCTAATTGCAAATGTCCAAATGTCTAAATGTCTTATAATGTGTGAATACAGTACAAGGTTCAAATTAATGAATAAATACTGAAGGTGCATTTTACAGAACAAAGTATAAATATATATATATATATATATATATATATATATATATATATATATATATGCCCGGTTACCATAACAGTGCAAGGGAATGTGCAAAAAAATAAGTATGATATCCGAGTGTATGTAGTGTTTAGCACCTGAATTAAAAGTTCAGTAGGCTGACAGCTAAGGGAAAAAAAACTGTTCCTGATGAGACAGCAAAGACTCATATAGTGTCTCCCAGATGGGAGAGGAGTAAATTGACCATGGTTTGGGTGAGAAGGGTCTTTGTTAATGCTTCTCACCCTCCTTAGGCAGTGTTTGTGGTGAATGTCGAGGGATAGAGGGGCTCCAGTGATGTATTGGGCGGTTTTCACAATCCGCTGGAGGGCCTTCTGGTATGAGACAGTGCAGTTGCTGTTACCACACTGTGAAGCAGTTTGTTAGGATACTTTCACTAATACAGCAGTAAAATTTCAGCAAGATGTAGGGGGAACAGGTGAGCTTTCCTTAGCTTCCTAAGGAAGTAAAGGCACTATTGCACCTTTTTGATCAGAGTGGAGGTGTTGTAGGTCCAGGAAAGATCTTCAGAGATATGGACACCCAGGAACTTGAAGTTAATCACACGCTCCACTTCGTCCCCATCAATGTAGATGGGAGTGTATGTATGGCCCTTCCTAGTCTGCCGGTAGTTCACAATCAGCTCCTTGGTCTTCTGGGTGTTGAGTGTGAGATTGTTGTTGGCACACTACACTGCCAGGTGCTGTACCTCTTCGCTGTAGGCCTTCTCATTGTTGCTTCTGATCAGGCCTACCAAGGTGATGTTATCTGTAAAGTTGATTATGGAGTTGGAGCCATGCTAAGCTATGCAGTCGTGGGGGAAGAGGGAGTAGAGGATTGGACTCAGCCCACATCCCTGTGGTGCACAAGTGTTCAAAGTGAGGGTGGAGGAGGTGTGGTTGCTGATCCTAACAGACTGTGGTCTGTTAGTGAGAAAGTCCAAGGTCCAGTTGCAGATGAAGGGGAAGATGCCAAGATTTTGGAGATCAGCTTGGATGGGATCACAGTACTGAAGGCAGAACTGAAATCAATGAATAGCATCCTGACATATGTGTTGTTTTTGTCTGTGGAAAAGTCGTTGAGGGCCACTGCATCAGTATGTTCTAGTACTGGTACAATAGTGGCTGTTTTGAAGCAGATTTGGACAATGGCCTGGGCCAAGGAGAGGTTGAAAATGTTGGTGAAGATGTCTGCCAGCTGTTCTGCGCAGGCCGTGAGCACTCGGCCACGGATGCCATCAGGGCAGCAGCTTTATGTGCATTCACTCTGCTCAGGGTGGAGCACACTTCACTGGTGGAAAATGTGAGCGGCAGATCATCAGGTGGGAGCTCAAGTTTTATGTATCCAGGATCAAAGCGAGCATAAAAGGTGTACAGTTTGTCTGGGTGGGTGGCATTACTGGTTAGGGGGTGCTGTTCTCTGGTTTGTAATCTGTGAGTGCATCGATGCCTGTCCACATACGCCAGGAGTCGTTGTTCTTAAATTTGTCCTCAATCCGCAGTTTGTAAATGTGTTTGGCTGCTTTGAGTCCTCTCTTCAGATTAGCCCTGGATAAATTGTAGGCTTCCCGGTCACCAGATCTGAAAGCAGCATCACATGCCTTCAGCAGGAGTCAGACTTTCTTGTTCATCCAGGGTTTCTGATTGGGGTATGTTTTAATTGTTTTATGGGTGGTTACCTTGTCGACACACCTGTTGATGTGTTGCAATACAGAATTTGTGTTGGTATTAATGTCAGTGTGTGAGTCCACACACTGGTCTGAGAAGCAAACGCATTCCAGTGTGTGTTCTGGAACTTAGGCTGTAGTGAAGAGTCTTCTCCTTCAAGCCACATTTTTACAGTCCTCACTCTGGGTTTCACACGTTTGATGATGGGGTGTATTTGAGGAGTAGGGACAGGGATAAGTGATCAGATTGTCCAACATGGGGGAGGGGGTGGCTATGTAGGCATCAGATATGTTTGTATAAACATGGTTAAGAGTGTTGCCTCCTCTTGTAGGGCAAGAAACATTTTAATAAAATTTGGGGAGTGCTGTCCTCAAATTTGATTATAACAGCATCAGTGCACCAAGTTCTGTTTACTTAGATGCAAACACCCCCACCTTTGCTTTTACCGGAGTCCACAGCCATTCTGTCAGCTCTACAGATACTGCGCGCCTCTAGCTCAATCGCGCTGGTTGGAATGGTGCTATTGAGCCAAGTTTCCGTGAAAACCATAACGTTGCAGTCCCTCAAATATTTGCTGAGTAATCCGGAGCCATTGTTCATCAATCTTATTTGTCAGAGACTGTACATTAGTGAGGAAGATGCTCGGTAGCACTGGGCGATGTGGGTTGAGCTTTAACTTTGCCTGCAGAATGCCCCTCTTACCCCGTCTTTATTTACACTTGCGGTGCCGGCGACAGGCACATCCTGTCAGACTGACTGACTCACTCGTGTCCGGGGACTGGAGTAACTCTGGAGGTAGCAGGTACAGGTCTAAAGTTGTATCCACTGTCGTGTTTGTGCAACGAAGTTTGATGTCCAATAGAGTGTGGCAGCTGTAAGAAGTTAATGCAAAGTTGTGATGAACAACTGAGCTGAAAATAACCAGGAAATAATTACAAATTTGAAAAAACTGTAGAGACACTGAGCCTCGTGTTATGCACACGCCGCCATCTTAACCAACCTTATATATGGTGAATATAGATAAAATCTGTAAAGTGGTACACGTTAGTTTAATCAACCATCATTATGTGTATATTCTTCCATTATTTAAAATCAGCATTAAGTTTAACCGCCCACATGACTGCTGTGTGCATTTTCTGTTTCCTTTTTTGATTTTTTTAACGAGTAGAACCTAATAAACAAGCAATAAAAAAAATACAAAAGGTTATTTTTCTAGAGCAAATACTTTTTCTGAAAATGTATGTCCACATATGTGGACTGTGAGACTACATTGTGAAATATTAAATGACACTAAGCTATAGAAAGTCAGATTTATTTTTCATAAAATTGTTTATTATGTTTCCAGGAGTGTTGGTTATTCAGGTTTTTCTTGTTCATCCAGGGTTTCTGATTGGGGTATGTTTTAATTGTTTTATGGGTGGTTACCTTGTCGACACACCTGTTGATGTGTTGCAATACAGAATTTGTGTTGGTATTTGCTCTCTATTTAGTGAATAACTTAACCGCAGTGCACTGTCTGTCTTCACTGGTCTTAGAACAGTCTGAAATACACAAAAGCAAAATTGTTCAGCTTTTGGAAGAACACATTTATTTTCAATGTGAAAATGCATAGTAAATATATAGGAATGCATTAACTAATGTTAATGAAAAGAATCATGTTGCACAGTGATAACAAAATATATATTCAAATGAAGTGAAATGGCCCACAGATGTGTTAGAATTGAAAGTTATTCAAAATAACTAACATGTAGAATTCTAACTTTTAAAAGACAGTCTAGGTGTCGGCAACCTTTTTGACATGGAGTGCCATTTGTTTTTATTTTCCTGGTCAATGGCTGTGCTGTTTACTCAAATGATTAACTGATAGTGTAGCTGATACACCAATGGCTTGCATGTGCAGCGTGAGTCTCATCACACTTTATTAGTGATTAGGCACCCATTCAGCTGATGAAAATACACAGTGTGATCATGAGGAAGGATTACATCAAGATGTAGATTGGAATGCTGGTGTGGAATTTATATAAATAAAATAATCTACTCCTCTCTCAACATTGCTGCATGCCAGTGATTACTTCTCCGCGTGCCAATGTTTGCACGCATGCCATTGGTTGCCGTCCCCTGCTCTAGAGTCTTGTGAACAGTATTCAGTTTTTTTTTATTCATTTAAATAATGCATTGCATATAGCAAAGTCAAAATACAACATCCACGCATGTGGACGCAGGGTCGCACGAGATTAACCTAAACAAATATGAGATGACACTGATAGAGCACTTTGTATCATATCTAAGATGACACTGATAGAGCACTTTGTATCATATCTAAAAACAACACCAATTACAATATATAAAAAAGTGTTCCGCTTTACCTGTATTAACCTACATTATTTCAAAAAATATCCACAATTATGCATTTATAATGCTTTTACAATCTATATGACACTGAAATGCTCACTTCTATGTTTAGAATTTTTATGTAGATTTTCCTCTTTTTTTCCCAGCCACACTTCATTATAAACATGATTAGATAAAGTACAGGTTTCCAGAGCCCTGACATTTTTATTAGGACCAAGAACTGGGAGGGGTGCTTGGGGTGTGTAATTTCTCTGGCATCTGCCACATCAAGATCTGAGGACAAAAGTCTCCCAAAATTGCCATTCTCCATGCATATTAAAGAAACTTGTCATCCAGACATCACGGAAAGCTACAAAAGATAAGAGGCACAATCCCTTTGGGGCAGCATTTCTTGCCATCAGAATGGCAAAATTATAACCATAAAAACGTCCAATTTAGTGGAAAATGCTTGATTTTAGTATGTTTTGCATAAAAGCCAGTGCATTGCCCATGCGAAAAAAAAAAAAAAAAGACAAATTGGCAATCCTTGTTCAGTCAGAATTGACACTAACGCTATAACAAAGGAAATATGCATTACAGTGGACTGTAGAGAGGCACTCTTTCTTCTGAAAGGTAGAGTCCATTGAGACTGTAAATTAGGATGAAGGTACAGGGAGATGCACTGTTCTCAGAGAGTTAATGTGTGGTGCATATGCTTCTCTGAGATATTACAGTTCTTTCTTTTCATACGTGCAGCCTGTCGTAATGTTAGGATGCACACAATTGTGACATGATATGAATTGAATCCTACATTCTTCAAGCGTAACCTGCATTTTACACGTCATTTTCTGATGGACAAAAGTAAAAAACACGAATGGCCCATCCAAGTGTGCCATGTCGATACAGTATAGTAAATTCGCAAATTCATGTTAAAAATGTACACTCATTTGAGGTTCAGGTTATGTCTCATCTACACCTTTCAGAACATTTTGCATAGTTACCATAATCACCAAAATACTATACTTGCTATTGTTACTACTGCAAAACATACATTAATATGGAATCTACTTTAAACAGTGTAAGAAGCTTTCAGAAACTTTCACTTTGTTGAATATTTTTGCTATAGTTAATACCATCTATGAAGTGTCAATAATCGTAAAACCTATGGTATTTTGGGCACATTGATTGCCATGGAAAACCTTTTAAGGGACCCTGTAGTATATAGACCTAATTTTCTGGTTTGTATGGATGTCATACAATATTGATATATCGATTATTGATCGGCACGTTCTTTTATCAACATATTTTTGAAGCATCAACATATTAAGATTACTAGGACTGGAAATTTCCACAGACTTCCCGATTCAATATTACAACGATATTTCCTAACTGATTCTATATGTGTAACCGGTCTTGCTGACCCACTCCGAGTGGGATTTGAACCGGGGTCTCTGAATTATGAAAGTTCACCTAGTCCCAATGTCATAGCATGTTATTTGCATATGCATCCGGAGATATTCTGAGATCCTATAGAGTGTTCTCATAGACAACACTATTTTTACAAACTTCTCCCAGATGACTGACAGAGGGGAAAAAAATGCAGAACTCGCAATTAGTGCGTGTTTTCCACGAGACTGGGTTGGGGTTAGGGTTTGGGGTAGGGTTAGGACTTAGTACAGCCTCACACCATATCACACTATCTGATATGTATGCTGGTAGCAAATCCTGATAGGTATTAACTACCTGACAAGATGTGCTACCTAGGTTTTTAACACATTTCATGCTGATGTAGTACATACCAACAGGTTCTCCCGTGCCTCCCGACATGTGCTACCCATGTTTTGACTTTACATATCACTGTTTTCACTGCTGGTAGCACATAATGAGCAGGTAGCACAGATTGTCAGAACCAGCATGTCTTTCGTCTGTTCTTCAAAATATAATCAGGTGTGTTTCCTCAAGCACACATCTTTGTGTCCAGTGGCATTTATTGTCGACAGTGGTGGGTAAATGTGCAAAATTACCCATGACTGTGCATGAATACCCTGGCAGTTAGATTATAAATATTGTGGGGGCTCGAAACGTAGATTACAACATCTAACAGTTTGATAAGTTTTAAACTATTTATTAAAGCAGTGTCAGACAGAATCTGTACATTGACTTCTGACAAATACTCTCCACAAAACATCTCCAAATAAACTTTGGGATTATGCATAACAGGAACCTTGATCACAGCAGAGGATTTTGATGTCTGACAGTGAACAAACGGCGCTTTGATGGCTGTAGCAGCGTTGCATTAAAGGACTAAATGTAAAGAATTAAAGAGACAAAACTTGTCAAAGAGAAAACCTGATAATGTTGTACTCTGCACAAATATATCTTCTAATATGTATCTATTAATCATTGCAGCATTAAGATAAACATGTATTTTATCATTAAATAACAATTTAATTTTTCATCAGTGAGATGATTTTTAAATCGTTTGACTCAAGAATCACGATTGTCTATTTTTCTATTAAAATAGACAACTATCTATTTGTCTAAAATCTATTTTTTTCCCAGCCCTAAAAAATAACCTGATATTTAAATTGGAAGCTTAATTTGCATGCTTTCTAATTCACTCAGTTGGTCGTCTCTTTAACAGTCTGGCCTAATAGCGTTGGAAAACCACAAGAAAATATAACATTTACTAAAGCCGGGCGCAGGTAGGAAAGGCACGGGTATCACACACTGAGGACGAGCTGATGAGATGCAGGAGAAGGCAGTCCAAAGTCTCAAAGGTTTTTGTACTTCGAGAATGAACAAAGTGACAATGTTGAGTTTACAGGTAAGTGTATAAAATTGGTGTAACTGCGCAAACTGAACAATTAGAAAAGGTTATGTTTATTATGCAAACTATGTATGTAGCCTTGAATAGGTCTTTCATTCAAGCTGTCAAACCACAAAATGACATACAGTACTTGTAACTGAAAAAAAAAAAACATTGTGTGGCTATATGAAAGATACATTTACACAATATATCATCAGCTAGATTAAATAATCTTTGTCCTTTGGTAATGATTTGGGTTGAATTTAATGGAAAACTATTCAAGTTGAGCTCAATGGGACTGCAGAATTTAGATGCTGAACGTTGGCGGTGTGTGGGTAAATTCTTAGTAAATAATTGTTTTGAATTTTAGTCCGGTGTGTGACCCCTTCCATGTACCCTGCCCTCACACATTACCAAAATTGTGTTAAGTAATATGTTTGAAAAGACAGATTATCGAACAACGAGCTGCCCTATTTAGATATTTAAAAAAATCCTGATATATATCGATAATCATCTGAAAAATCTTCCGATTATTGATGCGTGAAAAGGCATCGATCCCAAGCCTACTGATTTGGTCATCCATATTTTCATTATAAAGATGAAGTGTGTAGTTTCTGCACCACCAGCATCGCTAAAAGGAATTGCAAAAATAATTTCAAATAACTTTCAGGAGGTTTCCTGAACACTGCCATTGGTCAGCACAAACAGACAGTCTTGCCCCAAACTTGCACTATTGGTTGCCAATGTTGCTCAGGATGCTCAAACAAACAGAGCAAAATTTTAAAAGCACCACAGAACCACAATGTTTACAATTTTTGTGGAAATCAATTTAAGATTAGCTTATAGTTTTTCTGCACATTTAGCCTGGATAGGAGAAAGTATGCGGTTTCTATGTACAGAAAGTTTAGTTAGAGCAAGCTTGGTGCTTTCTAATGACATTTCAACCCAGGGGCACACTAAACAATTATTTCAGCTCAGTTACATCCGGTGCAATCAAAGAAGTGTGTCTTTGTATTCCCTCCTTTGCAGTTTTGCTAACCAAGCATTCACATATCTTAACAGTGATTTAGAAGCAACAAATCAGCCCACTCTTAAAGACACAATCACACTTTTTTCCACAGACAATCAATTTTACTGACGAATGCTCAACAATCTCTAGAAAACTTTCTAGTTGCCTCAGGTAAATCACCTTTATTTCTCACATTGTCTGTGTAATTTATGGAAATATCCACATGTTCTCTCGGAGGCAAAAGCGGATTTCCTGCAAGATATGTGCAAAATTCCACAATGCCGATCTACCAAGAGGGTAAACACGGGTGTGAGAAAATAACACCTCACGAATGGTCTATGGATCAACTTTCTCCAAAATATGATTTCCTAAATCCTTTATAAATTATAATAACACTGATAAGCTTTCGGGCTTAAGTGATCCATCGAATCACTGGCTTGAGAGTTTAACACCACTACCTGAAGAGGTAATTCTGATGCAAATGAGAGCAAAGTCTTCCTAATAAATGCCACTGGGTTGTGAATAAGGTCCAGGTGGGAGTGTTATTCATACAGTTTTGGTAAAGGCTTGCATCAGAGATTGAGGGGGGAAGAAATTATTGTTGCTAAGGTGAGCCACAGCTTAATGTATTGTGAGGGGTTTTGCTGGGTTTCTCACCAGTATCATTGTTATTTTCGCTTACTCTCTGGCTAACGCACACACAACAGATTAATCTGCACTACTGATTAGCCTTCTTTCCACCTTTTAAAGCAGTAATTAATAAAATAAATAAAAAATTATTTAAAATATTTTTTGTAGATGCATTACTCTTAGAATTATTGGCAACACTTTCAGAACTGATATAACATACCAATTTCTTAGGCCCTTGAACTTGAATTTTCAGAAGATAAAAAAAAACATAATGATATTATATCATCTTTGCAGATGTGATACAATGATACATTTTCCCCTTATTACTCATGTCACGGCTATAAAAGATTAATACCTCTCCACAGTTTTAGCTCGCTCAAAGGCCATCTCCAGCCATTTCAAGCTATTTGTTATAATTGCCTTGACAAACCCTGGTTTAATCTCAATTAGCACCTGAATAGGCACCACTAGAGCTAATAGAAGCTGTTAGTCCAGGCGCACAATTTAGTCTGAACAGAAATGGTGATGGGTAAAATGCAATTGAATTCCTAAGTGCCTGTGCCTACTTTGTTTGCCAATCAACTGTGGACTCCGGCTTTGTTTCACGAGATACCTTTTGGGGATCCTAATGGAGCAAGTCCTGCCCACAGGCAATTGGTGCCACTCAGGTAGTCTATTGTTTTTCCTCCTAGGGGGTACTCTTCATATGCAAGGAGTATAGAGAATGGTGATGGGAATTAACCAGAGAAATTAAAGAAATCACAGACACACCAGATCACACATTTTATAGCTCTAACTTTTGCTAATCCGCTAAATGAATAATGAAAAGTGCAAACTATTATAAGCTACATTTTCTCTCTTTTTTGTCATATTCTTAATAAGTATGGATGTTCGATATCGATACTGATATGCATTAATGTCCTTCCTTAAAAATTCACGTAATGTCCTAGTGAGATAATTTAATTGCAAATGCTGCAATTTAGTGAGATAAATATATAGTTGTGCAGCACTTTATATGTGAGTGCTTGTGAATGTGTGGAGCCGGTGTTGTGCTGACATAAAGACACAAATTGATCATAATACCATTAAGAGATCTTCGACTTATACATGGAAAAAACCATCATGAGCAATTAGCTTTTTAGCGTGAGGCACATACAGACTACAAATTGATTTAATTAAATGGCAGCCTTATGCTGTTTAATAATCACTTTGAATCATGTAGTGACCAGCATTTCCAGAGTGGGAAGCTACCATCATAACTTCAGAGCTCCTTGGACATAAGAACATATAGAAACACTTCAAAATAAAAGCTCCGCCAAAATGAAAGTGCAATTTAATTAACAGAGGCAAAAAGTACGACATAAATAGGTCACAACTGTATAGTTATGTAACATTCACTGTAAAGCATAAATAGTAATAATAATTTTCAATATTCAATAGTAATTTTATTGTATTTAAGCAACATCTCAAATCTGTGATGCTCTGTTATGCAGCAAAAATAACTCAAATATTCTACTTAGGATTGTGCTGTGAGGTTCTGTATAAAATCACTTCATTTGATAAAACAAATACAGTATAAAGTTTAAAATTAATTGTTATACTTTCATTTGATTAAAGTTTTAATTGATTAATTTATTTAAACAACATTTTGATGATCAAAAAAAATGACATGGAATTTAAAAAGGGATAAAAAATACTGCAAGGTATATATATATATATATATATATATATATATATATATATATATATATATAATATATATATATTTAAGCAATATCACACGAGCAATAGTGCAGAATGGAGCTGGCAGCCCCGGTGGAGGACCGGGAGGAGAATCATTGGTTTCTGTATTTTCATTACCCCATTCGGGCTGCGGTACCCACTTTTTCAATAAAAGAGCGATTTCCTCATCCCCTGGGTCACGGTGCCCACAAACACATCAAACCCTTACAGGCAAAGTGGCACTCTGGACATAGAAACTTCACCTCCACGTCTGTATAGCATTCACAACCCCGGCTGGCCAGTTCTGATGAGTCCAGAGGACGCCTCACTAGGACCTTCCCCTCAGTCACTAACCCGCCTTCTAACGGGTATGTGGAGCAATGTAAGTGCTTTGAGATTTTCACAGCACACATGCCTCAGGACGCAACTTTGCCTCACAATGCAACACTACCTGCTCCCTGCCACTGCAAAGCCCCACCCGGTGTTTAAAAAAACGATCGTCCCCCTTAGTGCCCCTCGCGCAGGGCTTGGACGTGTTCCTTACACTTTCCAACCCGTCATGCTGGCTGGCAAGGACCATCCGACTAGGTTACGAGATTCAGTTTGTCAGGTGTTCGCCACATTTCAGCGCCATCCGCCCCATTTTGGTACACGGCGAAAGGGCCAGTGCCTTGCGCACGGAAATCACTAACATTTTGCAAAAGGATGCAATAGAGCCTGTCCCCCAGGTGAGATGGAGAAGGGTTTCTACAACCCTTATTTTATCGTACCCAAAAAAGGAGGTAGGTTGAGACCAATCTTGTAACTGCGAGTTCTCAACCGGGCTCTGCACAGACCCTTTCTACGGTTCGAGGGCTGGGCATACCAGTACAAGGTCCTCCCCTTCGGCCTGTCCCTGTCCCCTCGCATCTCCACGAAGTTCGCAGAGGCCGCCCTTGCCCCGCTAAGGGAAGTGGTCATACGCAACTACCCCGACGACTGGCTGATCTTAGCTCACTCTCGAGAGGCACTTTGCGCTCACAGGGACCAGGTGGTCAGGCACCTCAGCCGTCTAGGTCTTCTGGTCAACTGGGACAAGAGCAAGCTCTCCCCAGTTCAGAGCATCTCTTTTCTCGGCATGGAGTTAGACTCAGTCTCAATGATAGCGCGCCTCACAAACGAGCATGTGCAGTCAGTGTTGAATTGCCTCTCGTCATTCAAAATATGCTCTGCACACTCTACACGGAGTGGGCACTGGCCAATGGCACCTCTCTTGAAAACATCTGAAGAGTAGCGAGCTGGGAAACACTCTATACCTTTGCGAGATTCTACAATCTCCGGGTTGAGTTGGTTTCGTCTGATGAAAATGATTGACCGGGTATACTACTTGCGCTAGCGCCTTTCCCCCCGAACGCGTGCGCTTTTACTCCTAGGTGAGTCCTCAAACTCCCGCTCCATGGATGTTCTTGCTCCACAGCCCTCTGGCTCACAAATTCAGCTGAGGAATTTCCAACCAGACCCACTACGGGTACTAATTACTCTGTCCTGGAATAGGTGCTCCATACGTGCCAGTTATCACGGTAACCCCTGTGATGTATTTTCCACAGTACGGTCCCCCTGTCAGGTGGACCCATATCTCCCTAGGACAGTCCCCTCTGCCCCGGTCGCCGTGTTTGTAGAGCTCCTCCCTTATTAGGCTGGCCCTACCACCATGCCACTTCCATGTGTGGCGTAACAGGCCCATGTGACGTATTTGCGACATTTTCACCTCCCCAGCATGTGGTCTCCGCGGGGTCTTCCCCCCTGAAAGAATAGGTCTGGAAAAGAACGCCTTCCCTGATGCGTGTTATTGCTAGATGGCCCCAGCCGCATCTAACACTCTATGAGGAGAAACATAGAGAGAGAAAAGGCAGCGGCTGGCGCGGCCTGCTCCCATGCTTGTCACGTCATTTGATCCCACCCCTCAAGGGAAATTCTTGGTCAGATGTCGGGAACCTAATAAAAACATTTTGACGTCTTAGTGGGATGACGTCTTAGTGGGGCGTTGTGGAAGGTTACGTGCAGTCTGATGCCCATGCTCCTTTGGCACGCTATAGCTTGCTGCACCAGCATCAGCAGATCATGTAACACGGTTCAGTGTAGGTGGCGCTATTGAATAGGGACCCCTTGTGTCAATACAATAGACACAACTTCAAGTGAGTGACAGAAGGGGAACGTCTAGGTTACTAGTTTAACCCCCGTTCCCTGATGGAGGGAACGAGACGTTGTGTCCTCCTTGCCACAACACTGCACTAAGCTGCTGTAATGACCTTATTCTCGGCTCCTCAGTGCAGAACCTGACTGAACAGATGCATGTTCCCCATCTTTTATACCCGTATGTCCGGGGGGGGTCATACAAATTCTGGCCTTTTTCATATTCAGAGGTATCAAAGGCTCCCAAAAGAAGCCCCTTGTGCCACTACAATCGACACAACATCTCGTTCCCTCCATCAGGGAACAGTGGTTACAGTAACCTAGTAACATAGATGCTCTTACACTTTAGTTTACAACGGCACAAACACAAGTTAGTGATACACACAGTGAAACATCCGAGTGCTGGTGGAGCTCATGGAACGTTTCTCGTCCAATCAGATTCGAGGATATATATATATATATATATATATACACACACACACACACACACACACAATTGTTAAATTATTTTTAAACAATTTTATAATTTGTTATTTTTTAATTATAAAATAGATATGACAGGTGCAGATAATAGAGTTTTCACAACATAATATAGCCTAATCTCAACTGTGTTGAGTAGTTAATGTAGGCTACAAAAGCAAGTTCTTGCAGAGCTACTCAAAACTCAGTGAGCATGTTATTTGGCTCTAAGCAATGACTTTGAATTAGCTGTAGCCAAAAACAAGCCATAATCAATACAAGCTAAGGAAATACCTCAAAGTCAATAAGAAAGTGATAGACTGGTTCTCATATATATCTTACTGAGCCAATTCGTTCTTTCTTTTTTATTATTTATTTCTTTCCTTGAGAGAGTAAGAAAGAGTAAAAAATAGAGACCTTTAGAAAGAGATGCCGGACTGGCGTCTCTATTTCCACCACCATTACAGAAAAAAAAAAAGTTTGTATGCGGGATGAGGGATAATATGTGAGATGTTCTGGGTATCTGAATACAGAGAGCAGGAAGTACATTGAGGCACTTTAGATTAACTAAAGTCCCATAAGTCCTCCAGCCTGGTGTCTGTCCTTAAACATATTGTCACGATTCCCCGTTGTCCTCACTGTGTTCTCTGTTTCTCTTGTCACGTCTCCATGTGGTCCGTCCCGTGTTTTCTGTTTCACCCTCGCCAGTCACGTTCCATGTCGCCCTTCCTTGTTATCCGTCCCGTGTTTTCTGTTTCACCTAACACGCTCCCTGTCATTTCTTCCTTGTCGTCCGCCTGTGTTTCACTGTCTCTGTTAAAAACTACACTTCCCTTCTTCCTCACTCCTCATCACCGCTGTCACAGCGTTATTGTCCGCACCTGTCGCTTGTTTTGTTATCACTGTGTCTGTCTACTTAAACCCCGTCGTTTCCTCTCTCCGTTGTCGATCGTTACCGTTTCATGTTTGTTCCCGAGTGTATGCTGCTGTCATGATGTTCGCTCTGCTCCCCGTCTTGCCAGGTTTATCCGTTCCGTGTTCCTTTGATGTCTCCCTGTTTTAGTTTCGTTTTACCCACCGTGGTTGTTTTATTTGCTCATGTCTGTTTGCTCTCACCATTGTGTTCATTAATAAAAACCGCATTTGGATCCGCACCTCTTGTCTTCCCATTCTTCAGCTGTGACACATATTCTCCATATGAATAAGATATGAGCTTTACAACATTCACATACCTATGGTTAATTAATTAAATTAGTATTTGACCGGTAAATTATTCAGGCCATACTATACGTAATTAACAGCAACCTAAATTATATCTTACTGCCATACACAGAATTAATGGGGATTGTTAATTGGCTTCATCCAGTAACAAATGGATGCTTGCAGGGTACAGAAATATATGACGCTGTAATCATTCAGTTAAGTGTAAATGTAACTAATGGAAAGATTGTGGCATTGTCCTAAAATACATCTGGTTGTAACCCCACTCTCAGGTTGTATCAGGGCACACTTATGATTTTTTTGACATGTAATAAACTGACAAATGTTAAAGGTATAGTTTCTTCAAAATTTAACATTCTGTCATAATTTCCTATCTGTGTTTCTCCGTGGAACACAAAACAAGATGAATGTTATTAACCATTCACTTTCAATGCATCCTTTTTCCATAACTAAAAGTGAAAGGAGACTGAGGCTAACATTCTGAAACAAACATCTACTTTTGTGCTCTATGGAAGAATAAAAAGTCATAGGGGTCTGGAACAAATTGACGGTGAGAAAAGTATGAGTCTGTGAAGATCCAGATGTTGACTAATATAATTTCTGATCAGTCATTGATTAAGATCAAGCACCACACATAGTGGTTAACTATCAGGGCTGGTAGTCAGAAAGTTGTAGGTTTGAGTCCCGCAATGGGCAAACCATGACTGCTGTGTCCTTGAGCACTTAACCTCAGTTTGTTTTAGTGTGAACTTTCCTTTAAGTGTTCTGTAAATCACTTTAGATTTACAGAACACTACACAGAAAATATTATTTTGTTAAAATCCCATTTGCAGAGCTTAAATACAAGTTTAATATTACACAGTATATTACTTAGCAAATCTTTATTTAGCTGAATAAAGTTGGTCAAATCATAAGAAATTCAACTTTGTGGGGTGTTTTGCATGTTTACTTATGGTCCTCTTAGATCAATAGCCTCTTACATGATGTTTTACACGGACTGTATTTATTTCATAACAAAAGTTGCAAATCATGCTACTTCAATAAAAATAAATGCCTATTTTTCAATCTGTATACACTGCGACCAGAAAATATATAAATAAATAAAATATAAATCCTTAAGGTATGCCTTTAGTCCCAATTGTACCCTACTCTCTTTGAGTATTTGACAATAATAATCAGTTTTTCTATGGTCATACATATATTGACACAAGTCGACAGATATATGCATTAAATATTATAACCAATTAAAGGGCAATTATTATGCCCAATTTCACAAGATGTCGTTTAAATCTTTGGCATCCCTAGAATGTGTCTGTGAAGTTTCAGCTCAAAATACCCAACAGATCATTTATTATACCATGTTGAAAATGCCAATATTTGGGTGGGAATAAAAACAAGCTGTTTTTATGTGTGTCTTTAAATGCAAATGAGCTGGTGCTCCCCACCCAGTATCCAGAATAGGGCAGAGTTTTGACATCTCTGCTGTGGATAACTAGACATCATAAGCAATATGACTGACAGCATAAATAGTGGTGTTCAGCCCTATATGTTTGAACCGGAGTCAGACACTGATGAAGTAACAACTTTGAGAATGAACCAGGAAGTTTCCGAATGGTTACTTTATTTTGTATTTATTTGTTGTTGAGTTTTTTCAGCAGTTTTGCAACGATGGATGAGCAACACACACACACACACAAATACTGTTACAACGTTCGCAATGAGCTATAATGAAACAACACATCCAAAGAAACATGTCCGTTGGCTGTTTCCATCAACAGTCATGGGCAGGGCCTGTACAAAGTGACAGTGCGAGACAGTGCTTATGATTTATCGGGATTAAGAAAAAGGACTGGGTGGATTTTTTCATTATAGGGTGGTTGTGTACACACACTGCCAACACACATTTATGTACAAACACCATGTAGATGTGAATTTTGCATAATAGGTCCCCTTTAACAAATTTTCCAGTCTTTTTCATCGCAAAACTGGGAGGGCCTATTGAAAAAGGCTTTAGAAGCAAAACAGGTTGGAGAGAAACTTGGTGGAAAGTGGACTAACATCGGAGGGAATAAGTTGAAATTTCTGACCTTTAATAATGTTTATCCAGACCCTCAAAGGCCTTCCACTGCCTCCTGATACATGTTAAGTTTAGAAGTGGGCTAATTTAGAGCTGATGCCCATTATGTAAACATGAGGGTAGTTCAGCTGATATGTAACTCATGTATTTTGGAATCTGATTAATTGAAACCGTGGGTCAAAACTTCAGTGCCACTGGCACAGTCATGGGTCAGTCTTAAATTATGCAAAAAGCCAGGGAGAGCAAAAAGACCCAAATTAGATGAAGGTACTCAAATGTTTCCACTGGCACGCTACCTAATTCTAGTCCCACTGAGACGAAAAGACCTATTACTGGTTTCTGACACCATCTAAAAAAATGGTAAACACACCATACATACACATGATATTTTCTATATCATAGGAAACGCTGTTATAAAATTGAGCAAAGTTTTTAAGTAAACCATAATCTACGATTCCCACAACTGATGTTCATTCTTAAAAGTTAAAAACATTTATGTTTTAAGATGCAAGATACAATTTTAAGTTATATATATATATATATAAGGGTTTTATATATATATATATATATATATATATATATATATATATATATATATATATATATATAACCCTTTACAAATTGGCTGTAAATTGAATCATATTAGCTTTCTTTGGCTTATAACTCTTGTTGGTGTTAAAAAAGCTTTGTTAGGTTATACATAGAGCTATGTTTTGAATGGTGTAAAGGACCATAAACCTCAACCAAAATAAACATTAAAGCAAAAAGGAGTCCTACTTGGTAGATGTGGTTGTAAAATGAACTATTAAAATAATAATAAAAAAAAAAACTTTCATGTACCATGTTTTAAACTTACCTTAGGGAAGATCATAGAGTAATTTTTGTACATTTCAATATGTGAAAGTAAAATGCTAATACAGCTCTGAGCTTCATTTCAGCATTCTTCTCTTCTCGTTTTGCATGCCATTTAAGGGCTAGCCAGGGTTAACATGTTAAATCTGTTTAATGAGGTCTGTTGGAGCCCACTCTTCAACAATACATCTGTTCAACAATTATTAGACCGTTTTTGTCATAAAAAATTCAACGCCCCCAAGTGTCGCATGAGTAAGACCTGAACATTTATGCAGCGAATGGAATACTTAATTTCTCATAGGAATAGGAATGGGGTAAAAGAAAAAAAAAAATTCACTCAAAAAAATTATCCAGTTAGATATGTTGAGATGATTTAGATTCAGAATGTATGTGATGGAAAGAGCCAAACAGATTTCTCTGGGGATGCTATTTAATGAAAGAGCTGAATGCTAGTCTTAATATTACAGCAGTTTAAAACTAGGTGGAGTGGTTTTGAAAGTATTTCTGTAAATATACTTTGACCCCAAAAAGTATTTGGACACGTAATATGTATAAATGTTATTATATTGCATAAATGTCATTATATTACATGAGATTTAAATATAAAATCAAGTAGCATCTGCAAACAAATGATGCTTGTAACTTGTACCTAATTCTAGACTGTTGGTTATATAAATATTGATATTGAATGATAGATACTAACACTGTCACTGATATCTACTATTGTGTGTGTGTGTATATATATATATATATACACACATACACACACACACACACACACACACACACACACACACACACACACACACAATAGTAGATACCAGTGGCAGTGTTACTGGTTTCAACTGTATATGTATATATATATATATATATATATATATATATATACATATACAGTTGAAGTCAGAAGTCAAAAGCCCCAAACACCTCTGATATTTGAGAAAACGCCAATGAGAATTGGCAAGTGGAATTTGCATGCCACTCCCCCTAATATACGGATAGAAAAGGAGACGCTTGCAACTGCTCATTCAGGTTTGTGCAGAGGAGCAGAGACAGAGCCCTGCCATTTCAGTAAGTAGCTCAGTGTTGTGGCAGGAGGGACACAACGTCTCATTCCCTCCATCAGGGTATGGAGATTACAACAGTAACCAAGATATTCACTACACTATTTGTCACTCACTCAACGTTGTGTCAATGTAGTGACACTAGGGGTCCCTATACAAAATACCACAACCATCTGAGCTGTGTTACGTGGCTCAGCGGAGTATGTGCAGGAAGTCTGCCACTTGCCTATTAACAAGTGTACACAGCCCCATTGAATCTTCCCGACATCCCATATATGTTGCATAGTCCCTCGTACCCAAGGGGGGACAATACGTACTTGCAATGGGAATAGGCTGCACCAGCTGTTTTGACCTTTTATCTCTTTAAAAAAAATAAATAAAAAAATGCACTTAGCTGGGACCAAGAAACCTTCACGCCGGGGAAGGTGTTCTTTTTCCCCACAGAAAAAAGACACTGCATAGACTACATATTGCCTGAAGGGGAGGTTAATATGTGTAGAATACATCAAATGGACTTACCAACATCGCCTGAGTGATGGTGGTAGACCACTTAGGTCTGAGGATGCCATACAACCCAGGAGTATCTAAAATTGTTCAGTGGGTCTGCTTTTCTTCCCCTGAATGACTTCAGGCAATTCAGGACCGACTGAGCACATTTGCTTGTGAGGCGTGCTGTCATAGTGATTGAGTCCAACTCCATGCCGGGAAAAGAGATGGTCTGCACCGGGGCGAGAATGCTCTTTTCCCAGTTGACCCGAAGCCCCAAACAGCTGAGGTGTCTGAGCACCATGACCCTGTGCGCACACCATACATTTTGAGAGTGAGCTAGAATCAGCCAATAATCAAGATAATTGAGGATGCGGACGCCCTTTTCTAAAAGACGTGAGCTGACAGGGACAGACCAAAGAGGAGGACCTTGTACTTGTATACCGGACTCCCGAGGCAGAATCGAGACATAAATGTATGTGTCCTTCAGAACTACTAAGATTACTAAGATTACTACCAATCTTGACACCGGACGCATAAAAGAGTGCGCATTGAGAATGGAAGCTTGTTTACATCCCGATTCAAAACTCGCAGGTCTAAGATTGGCCGCAACCCTTCTCGATTTCCACATACAGAACAGTGGCGTCTTTGCCTACTAGAGGCATACCGGATGCCAAATAACCTGGGCGGGCACCTGGCGAACTGAATCGCATTGCCGAGTCGGATCGTCCTGAGCCAGCACAACGGGTTGGAGAGGGCTAGCCACGCCTACAGACTCCATGCATGGTAACCATGGGGACAGTCACCTTTTACATACCTGCGGATGGGGCCTTGAGGCAGGGTGGAGCAGGAGCTGCCATGTCAAGAGGCTTCGCTTTCCAAACTCGTGGCTGTGCTGAGAGATATGTTAGAACACTTCCCTTCACGTATCCAACATAGGTCTGAGGCTGAGAGGAGGCTGAGTGTCCTTGTGGCGTGTCACATACACCTGGTTGTGGGTATTTGTGTGTGTTGCAGCTGGGTGCGTGAAGGCGGGTGACTCGTGTCTGCAGTGCCCCTGCTGCGAAAGTTTGGTGTATGGCTGTCATGAAAACGATGGCCGTGTGATCCAGAGAATGAGGAAACTGCTCTTTTTCTGAAAATGAAAGTGCCGGTGCCCCTTGGGCATGCGGCTACCAAAGATTCTCCTCCCGGTCCTCCACTGGGTGATGGAGTGGTCCTTGTACCACCTCATGGTTGAAAGTTGGTCTCATCACCTCTGGGTCACCCATCTCAGGGACGCTTCAAAGCCCTCCTGGGGTTCTTGGCACCAGGCCGAGGGACAGGGTGTCAACTTCCTGTGGGAGCCTCTACGCTAAGGCTGAGCTGTCAGCTCTGGCTGTGGCGGAGCCGGTGATGGCGGCATATCCAGCAGCACTGTACACATTGGCCGTCAAGGGAAAAGTGAACTTACAGGCCCTGGATGGGAGCCTAGGATGATTCCACCAGGTGGTGGAGTTTTGCTATTACAGGTGCACCACAAACGCATGGAGGAACCTCCATGTACCACCTGGCCACCCCTCCATTGAGTGTAGTGAGAGCAGAAGAACTCAAGAAATGGAAATCGATACCTCATCCTCATTGTAAGCCCTGAATGAGACATTAAGCCCACACAAAGGCGAGCCTCCTGATTCATCCATGAACTTGACCGGTGGAAACGAGTGTGCTGGGGAATGGGAGGTCTGTGGGGATACACCCGCCCCCAGTGCTAACCACCATGGCCTTGTGCAGGTAAGCAGAAGGACCAGTATGAAGAGCGACTAGAGTGGCTATCTCTTTATGAAAGAAAGAAGCCACGATCGCAATGCTGCCATGGTCACGTTCTAACATTGAGAAAATGAGCCACCCACGAACGTGGCCATCAGAAGATGAAAGACACCGACCCAGGGCGTTCTCTGCACTTATCTGTGTGTGAAAGTGAGAACACTGTAATGTGCCACATATCCAACAGCCTTTTTACACTTTCGCATTCAGTGGTGAATGGAACACTAGTGGTTCTCTTACGAGAGGTTCTCTCGTATTGCGTAAGCTAGCTTACGCTACGGGAAAGATTCATCTTTTCTGAGATATTGAAGCCAAAAAATTATCCTTAATTTTTGTATCCATTGTCAACGCAGTGCGGCAGCTGCAGACCTTGAGCGAGCTAGCTAGCGAGCTCATAGGTTGCTCTGCGGCAACTGCTGCAGCCTATAGACGAGCTTGGGCGAACTCGCATCCAATGAGAGGCGTCCGCGCGCTCACTGCATCAAAGCCCGCCAAAATGGGCGTGACTAGAGTGCATATAAGCGTAGTTCGTAGGCTGGAACACTGATTTTCATCTCTTCAGCGAAGCTCTCCGCATCGCTGACCTGGAAGCCACGTAGCTGTTTGAGGGGCATCTAGCAAGCGTGGACAGCGCTAGAAGAAGCCGGCCGCCTCAGCCACCTTCAGCCATCCTGCGAAGCTACGCCATCCGACGACGTATCCTTTTATTAAGCAAGCTAGTTCTCACGAACTACTCACAAAAGAGTACTGAGCGTCTTTTCAAGATGCCTCGCTCCACTTGCGCCTCATGTCGCGCTCTTCTCAGCACAGGAGACCGCCACATCATCTGCGCTCTCTGCCTGGGACTGGGGCACGCAGAGCTCGCCCTCACTGAGGGCGGATGCGATTTCTGCGAGGAGCTACCGATGTCGACCCTGCGGGCTCGACTCGGCCGGTCAAAGCAGAAACCGCCGCGCCGCCTTACCCTCAGCCGCAGCAGGAAGAAGCGCCGCTCACAAAGGCTGCCGGAAACTGTGGTTGAAGCGACTGCCTCGCCGAGCCTCTCCTCGAGCATCGCTCACCCTCCCCGCCCCGGACGCCGCGAGTTGCCGCCAGCGGCCGCACTGCTGCCATCTCGGATGACGGCGGAGGATAAGGGCCGCTGTTCCATCATGGCTTCGGACAGGAGTGGACAGGCTCCCAAGCCTCCTCCTCAGCCCAGGAATCCAGCAGGACCCGCGCCGAGTCGAAGGGAGTTAACACGCCTCCTCACACAGGCCGCCGACCGCCTCGGGCTCGAGTGGTCACCGCCCCTGAGCAGGCACCCAACAGACTCGACGGCTGCTTTCTTCAAAGCCATCGCCGCTCTACACCCGCGGCCCGGGCCGCTCCCTTCCTGCCGGAATTACATACGGAGCTTGCAAAGTCGTGGAACGCTCCGTTTTCAGCCAGGACCCGTTCACATGTCTCCACCTCTCTCACGTCGGTGGACGGCGCCACTGAGAGAGGCTACTCCTCCATCCCCCCGGTCGAGGACTTGGTAGCAGCACACCTTTGTCCGCCCTCCGCGAGATGGCGTTCCAAGCCTGTGCTCCCGTCTAAGGCCTGCAGAGCGACTTCCGCCTATGTTGGCCGCGCCTATTCCGCCGCCGGCCAAGCCGCATCTGCTCTGCACTCAATGGCCGTTTTACAGATCCTACAAGCAGACCTTCTTCGGAGTGGGATGAGAAAGGCAGGCACCCAGAGGCTGTTACTGATCTACGGCGCGACAGACCTCGCCCTTCGGCTACCAAAGCTGCAGCCCAAGCTCTAGGGAAGTGCATGGCCTCGCTGACTGTGACCGAGAGACACTTATGGCTAACACTAGCCGACATGGGAGAAGCAGAGCGCTCCACGTTCCTCAACGCACCGCTCTCTCCAACCGGTCTCTTCGGCTCCGCGGTGAGTGGCATTGTTGACCGCTTCTCAGAAGTCCAGAAAGCCACCCAAGCCATGAACCTCTTCCTGCCGCGTCGCTTAGCTCCTCTGCAGGCCGCTCACGTGATCAGCCTCCTGCACGAGCCTCTTCACAGCGCCCAGTTCAACAATCTCAGACTTCTCAGCGTCGACAGGGCGGCCGCCTCGATCAGGCTCAGACAGCCGCCGCAGACCGCCTCCCCTGCGGGCCTCGATCTAAGGTAACGCTGAAACCCGAGCAGCCGAAGTCTTCCTAACTGTGTTGAACAAACGACGGCTCAGTCCGCCGCGGCCGGACCACTGTCAAAGCTTTACCCCTGTCAGTCCCCTTCTCTCAGGCTACTACAGTGGTGAATTTAGCAGCCAACAAGCCGGTGACACTGCCCGCTTGCTCAGACTCAAACGCCGTTTTCACGGCGACCCAAATAAATCTTGTAAAGAGCAAACATGTCTTATGTGTAGAAAAAGTGCCCACAACCCAGTGTTCGCCCCTACACACAAGCATAACACATCCCGTGCCCCTATCAGAGCACGCTCTCATAAAGCTGTTACTGAACCGCTCGAAGCGCCAGAGTCAATGAAGGCGCTCACAAATGCGCGTGCGCTACCATTCTCTGCCCGCTCTGTCACACGACCAGCCCTATGTGTAGAAAATGTGCCCACAATCCAGTGTTCACTTCTGCACACAAGCACTGCATGTCTCGTGTCCCCACCAGAGCACGCTCACATAAAGCGGTTACTGAACCGCTCGAGCGCTAGAGTCAATAAATGCGCCCACAAATGCGTGCGGCGCTCCATTCTCTGCCCGCTCTGTTACACGGCCAGCAACCATTCCTCTGTGTGTAAGTCCCGTGCCCATGACTATGCTTGCGCATCACGTAACAGATGTGACTCTTTCCCCATTCATTCCAATCGGAAGTCACTCACAAAACAGCCTGTTCATGCTGTCTGCGAGCAATCATGCATGAACACACTAAACGCGCTCACACATTTTGTTCAGCTCTGTGTGCGGCAATCAGAGCGAATTGGCCATTCACCCTCTAGCGTTACGCTTCAAAGCGTGGGAAGCTATTCCAGGGATATCCAAGTGGGTGTTAAGCACAATACAACAGGGCTATTTGCTACAGTTCGATCGCCGCCCCTCGCTTCAGAGCTGCTCGAAACCACTGTGAACACGGAAGCAGCGTGCATGCTTCGTTCAGAAATAGCAAGCCTTCTGTGCAAAAGGGCCATAGAAAAGTGCCACCCTCTCTGAGCTGAGTCGGGGCTTTACAGCCGTTATTTTCTAGTTCCCAAGAAAGACGGCGGCCTCAGACCCATATTAGATCTCAGGGTTTTGAACAAGGTGCTTGCAAAAGACCGCTCAAAATGCTTACAATCAGGAAACTCCTCACGCATGTGCGCCAGGGGACTGGTTTATTTCTCTCGATCTGAAAGATGCATACTTTCAGATTCAGATAAATCCCGTCACGGGCCATTCTTGAGATTCAGCCGACGGCCAGGTTTATCAATACACCGTCCTTCCGTTCGGCCTGTCCTTAGCACCCCGTACTTTCACGAAGTGCATGGATGCGGCGCTCGCACCCCTGCGGAGTCAGGGTTTGCGAATTCTGAACTATTTGGACGACTGGCTGATTATGGCTCAGTCACATATGGAGCTTCTGTCTCACAGAGCAGTTCTCCTCAGCCATCTGAACAGTTTGGGTCTTGCAGTCAATTGGACCAAGAGCTCACTACAGCCCAGTCAGACCATTTCCTTCCTGGGAATAGAACTAGACTCCGTGGCAATGACGGCTCGCTTATCTACACAGCGTGCACGCCGTGTTCAGCGACTAGCCGCATCTTTTCAGATGAACAGCCTCACGCCTCTGAAGAAATTCCAGAGAGTGCTAGGTTACATGGCCTCAGCCGCAGCAGTACTTCAGCTGGGTTTACTGCACATCGCCCGCTTCAGCATTGGCTAAACACCAGCGTCTCGCCGGGCTTGGGCCACAGGCCGCCAGCCCATCAAGGTGACTCAGACCTGCATATCAGCTCTGCAGCCCTGGACAGTGGCCGAATGGTATCAGCGGGAGTGACAATGGGAGCTGTATCTCGCCGAAAAGTCATCTCGACAGACGCGTCCAACACGGGTTGGGGCGCGGTCCGCGAGGGCTCTCCGGTTTTCGGCCTATGGTCAGTTCAGGAAAAGCTCCTTCACATAAATTGTCTGGAAATGATAGCGGTCGAGTACGCCGCGGCGCTTTCTCCCGGTCATTCAGGGTCACCACGTCCTGGTCCGCTCGGACAACAGATCTGTGGTATCCTACCTAAACCGTCAGGGCGGTGTCAGATCCAGGAACCTCTTCCATCTGACAAAACGCATACTGAGTTGGTCCCAGTGCCACCTGCGCCGCTGAGGGCGACGCGACGTGCCAGGCCACCTGAACGACGGCCCGGACAGACTGTCCAGAGACAATATTCCCCAGGGGAATGGTCCCTGCACGCTCAAACAGTCCAGACGTTATGGCACCTATTCGGCAGAGCAGAGATAGACCTCTTTGCGTCCAAAGAGAACTCTCACTGCCCAATATTTTTCTCGAAGCGAGGACGCGCTGGCCCAGGACTGGCCCAGACGCCCGCTTACGCCTTCCCTCCCGCCTCGCTATTGCCACAGGTAATGCAGAGGATCAGGGAAACGGCGTCACTCGGTGCTCCTCATAGCCCCGCGTTGGGAGAATCAGACATGGTTCCCGGAGCTTACGCAGCTGTCACTGACAGCGCGTGGCCCATCCCAGTGAGAGCAGATCTCCTCTCTCAAGCTCGCGGCACAATCTGGCATCCCCACCCAGAGCGCTGGGCTGCATGCGTGGGTGATCAACGACTACCCGTCGCTCTGCCAGAAGGAGTAATAAACACCATCATACACGCTAGAGCCCCTTCCACGAGAAGACTCTATGCGTCAAAATGGTCTGTGTTCTCAAAATGGTGCACCGACAGAGACCTGGACCCACGGACATGTGGGGTGTCGTCGCTGCTCAGTATTTCTACAAGAGCTGCTGGATAAGGGCAGATCCCCATCCATGCTCAAAGTGTATGTGGCGGCCGTTGCGGCGTTCGCTGAACCCCTGCACGGCCAGTCATGGGGTAAAAACGAGCTGGTCATCCGCTTCCTCAGGGGAGCTAGAAGGATGAACCCCCGCGCTCCCATCGGTTCCTATCTGGGATCTTTCTATAGTTCTCGAAACTATGAAAGCCCCCTTTCGAACCACTTCAATCCGTGGATTTGAAATACCTTTCACTCAAAACCGTTTTCTGACTGCCCTGTCATCAGTCAAACGTGTGGGAGACCTTCACGCGCTGTCTGTCAGCGCTGCGTGTCTTGAGTTTGGACCAAGTGACTCCAAGGTCATTTTAAAGCCTAGACACGGCTATGTTCCCAAGGTGATCGGTACTCCTTTCAGAGCACAGGTCATTTCCCTATCGGCGCTGCCAGCACCGGATAGCGAACGCGACGCCAATCTCCTTTGCCCGGTCAGAGCACTGAGATTGTATACTGCGCGCTCCGCTGCTTTCAGACGCCCGAGCAGCTTTTCGTTTGCTCGAGGGCGCACCAAAGGTCTCGCCGCTCGAAACAGACACTATCTAGATGGATAGTGGACGCTATTGCTGCTGCATACGCGTCAAAGACCTGCCATGCCCGTTGGGCATTAGGGCTCACTCCACTAGAGGCATGGCATCCTCGTGGGCATGGTCCAGCTGAATTTCCATTCACGACATATGTGTGGCAGCGGAATGGACTTCCCCTCCACCTTTGTCAGATTTTACAATATGGAAGTGCCCGCTCTGCAGGCAAAACTACTAGCGGTTTAACACGCTACAGCTCCCCTGGTGAGCTGCACTGATGGGACACATTCCACACAGACCGGCACCGCAGCTCTGTCGCTCCCGCCCTACTATGTGCTTATGTATTACACAATCAATGACCCGCATTCTTGCCGGCCAAATATTATTTCCCCACTCATAAGGGCTCCCCGGTCCCCCTTAATTCCCTGGGGCTTATACAGTGGATGCTTGAGCCAGACGGCGCTGACAATGGGTTCCTGTAGCGTAAGCTAGCTTACGCAATACGAGAGAACCTCTCGTAAGAGAACGTATCGGTTACCTAACGTAACCTCGGTTCTCTCTAGATGAGGGAACGAGTATTGCGTAGCCGGCCGTGCTCGCGCCACGTAGCTACTTTTCGCTTCAGTCAATGAAAACCAGGGTTCCAGCCTACGAACTACGCTTATATGCACTCTAGTCACGCCCATTTTGGCGGGCTTTGATGCAGTGAGCGCGGACGCCTCTCATTGGATGCGAGTTCGCCCAAGCTCGTCTATAGGCTGCAGCAGTTGCCGCAGAGCAACCTATGAGCTCGCTAGCTAGCTCGCTCAAGGTCTGCAGCTGCCGCGACTGCGTTGACAATGGATACAAAAATTAAGGATAATTTTTGGCTTCAATATCTCAGAAAAGATGAATCTTTCCCGTAGCGTAAGCTAGCTTACGCAATACTCGTTCCCTCATCTAGAGAGAACCGAGGTTACGTTAGGTAACCGATACGATTTCTCTACACTGCTTGGCTCCAAAGAATACATCTGAATGAGTGGTTGCAAGCCATCTCCTTTTATACCCATATGTCCAGGGGAGTGGCATGAAAATTCCACTCGCCAATTCTCATTGGCCTTTTCACAAATATCAGAGGTTTTTGGGGCTCCCAAGTTCGACCCATAGTTTCACTACATTGACACAACATTAAGTGACTGAAAGATGGGGAATCACATTTAATATTATACCCCCCACTATTATCCCTCCCCTTAAACAAAATTTGAGTACCCAACACATCACACACAAAACTCTGTACCTACCTTCAACCAAAATTCTTGGATCTTACCTCACCCCAAAAACATGGGTTGTGTCTCCAACTTCTGACTGGCATCGCCATCAGGTGGGTGTCTTTAAGACCAAGCCTATACAATCTAGAGGGGGTCCAATAGAATCTAACCTTTCAAATTGCATAAGGTGCACCCTTACATCTCTAGATGCAGACCTGACATTTTTTAGAATCCTAGCCCACACTCCCTACTCCAATACCAAGTTTAAATCTTTCTCCCATAATCTCTTGATAGAAGTTAAAGCTCCATCCCCCAGATGCTGAATTAGCAGGGAGTAATCCACTGATGACTCACAACTTTTTCTAAAAGCAGTAATCACCTCTCCCTTAGTATCTGCCACTTTAGGCGGATGTGTGCTACTCCCAGAAACAATACAGAGCAGGCAGCGCATCTGTAAATACCTATAGAACTGAGATCTAGGAATGCCAAAAAGTTTAACCAAATTTTGAAAAGATTTCAACACCCCACATGCATATAGGTCACTGAGTGTAGTAACCCCCCTCACAATCCACTCTGATGAGCAGAGAGGGAACCTATTAATACATAATTTAGAGTTCAGCCATATGCTTGAGGCAACATTTAAATAAATGTCAGAATTAAACACTGGACACTTTTGTCCATACCAAGTGCAAATGTGAGATAACAGGGTGTAACTTCTCCGATTAGTTTGAAAGAAAGTCTTTGCAATGGCAAAATATGGGCAAGAACTTCCTGTTCAATACAAAACCAGGGATGGGCTCTCTCAGATATAAGCGACCAATAAGCCAAATATCTGAGACTGAACGCATAATAATTAAACAAAATCTTGGGTAGGCTTAGTCCACCTATGTCAATCGGCCTATGCAGCTTCTGAAATACAATCTGGGATGTTTACCTTTCCAAATGAAGGACTTCACTATGCTATCAAATTGCTTGAAATAAGAGAGGAGGAGATCTACAGGGAAATATTGTAACAGGTAGTTACATTTTTGAATACAATTAATTTTAATAACATTAACCTTTGCAATAATAGAGAAATGTAATGAAGACCAACTGCCAACATCACTCGAAATTGATTTTATTAAGGTGTCAAAATTAACTCTAAATAAATCAGACAAATTTGCTGGGAATAAAATGCCCAAGTACTTAATGCCCTGTTTGGGCCACTGGAAGCCGGCTGGCTTGAAAGCTGTTACTGGGCAGTACGCTGTTAGAGCCAAAGCTTCAGAATAATACCAATTGACTCCAGAGATAATTTGGAAAAGGAATTAATAATCCTGTGGAGGCAAGGCATGGATCTAGTGGGGTTGGAGACGAATAATAAAATATAATCTGTGTAAAGCAGAAGCTTATGCGCCATACCTCCCACCACCATCCCTTTCTTATCGTGGCTGATAATGGTTCCAGGGCAAGACAGAACAATAATGGGGAAAGAGGGCAACCCTGCCGGGTGCCCCTATCCAGAGTAAAATAATCAGACATTAATCAATTTGTTTGTACCATTGCTACTAGGTGTCTATAAAGTAACTTAATCCATCCAATAAAAGTATTCCCGAACATGTATATTTCCAAAATCTTAAAAAGATAATCCCATCCAGTGTCAAGTGAGATGGCGGCGACTGGAGTATGATCATTCGCCACTGACCACATAATATTGATGAGACGCCTAATGTTAAGAGCTGCGGCCCTGAATAAACCCCACCTGATCTATATGTATAAGAGATTTCATAACTTTACTTAATCAGTTTGCCAAACTTCTTGACAATATTTTAATGTCTACTTGGATCAGGGAAATTGGACGATGACTCTTGCACTCACTTGGATCTTTATCCTTTTGAAGAATCAGACCGATCCAGGCTTGTGTCATGGTTGGCGGAAGCTTTCCATTCTTTAATGATACCATTTACACTTCTAACAAAAGTGGCGCTAATTCTGTAGACAAGGCCTTAATTACCCTGCCAAGCTCCTTCAATGTTATCTCCGAATCAAGAGAATTTGTTTGTTCAATCATCAGTTTAGGAAGTTCTAACCAGCAGAATTCACTGAGGGAATGTTTGAAAAAAATCTCTCTGCTTTATATAGCTAGCCAAAAGCTTCCCTGCTTTGTCCCCCGACTCAAAGTATAACTGTCTTGCCCTGAATAACCAAAACTCCACCTACGACAAAATAATATTATATCTGTGTTTCAACTGGGTCAATTATCTGAGGCCATCAGATGACATTCTGCACTTTAGCTCTGTTTCAGTACTTTTAATATTCCCTTCTAGCTCTATGAGTTCTCGTGCTTTGGATTTTTTGATGAATAAGGCATACTGTATGAGCCGACCTCTAAGAACAGCCCTAAGTGCCTCCCAAGCCACACCCACAGAGGATACTAAGGACCAGTTGGTGTCCATATAAACATTGATTTTAACCTTTAACATTTGTTGGAAATCAGGATTTTTCAAAAGGGATACATTAAAGTGCCAACTATATGATTTATTTTTCTCCATATGTGGTAACACCTCTAAACACACCAGGACATGATCTGAGATTAAGATGTTTCCAATTGTGCAATCAACAACAGATGAAAAAATAATATATTCTAGAATAAATCTTATGGACTGATGAAAACAATTTATAGTCCCTACCAGATGGGTTCAAAAGTCTCCAAATATCTGTAAAACCAACATTTTTACACATCCTGTGAAGCGTCAATGTTGCACTAAGGGGTTTACATAATTTTGCTTCAATATGATCAAGGATTGAGTCCATCAAAAGATTAAAGTCTCCTCCCAATATTATACCTTGATGGATGCTAAATGTGCATAAATATTAGTGACCCTGAATTTCTGCTAAAACAATAATGACTCTTCCTAATTTATCATTAATCTGTTTGAGACATTTCAACTGTAGATGTTTACTTATCAATGTAATGACTCCCCTGCTCTTACTTGAGCCAGCACTAAAGAAAACATACCCACCCTATATCCTCCAAAATGTTCATCTTCCTGAGGGGAAATATTAGTTTTTGAAGAAACACTATATCATATTTGTTTAATTTAAGAAAAGAAATAACCTTCTTTATTTTTATGGAAATCCCCAACCCATTTACATTCCATGTGGAGAGAGACAATCCACTCATATTAACATTTGACATTTTGACATATTAGAAAAAATAGACTGTGTTTCAAAAACAAAATTATAGAAGACCACAGAGCAACAAACAAACCCGAACTTCCCCCCAAACCAAAAAAATCAGAAAAAAGGAAAACGTGCGCACACGAAAGCACTAACCGGCATCAATCCCTCTAAGCTCAAACAATCCATGCACGTCTACGAGAGCCCCCGCGACAACTTTGCCATCGGATTGCTCAAGTCTGGTTCTTCTATACACATTTTGTGAGACAGAATTACATAGCAGAAGAAAATCTATTAAACAAACTCCAGCCAATAGGCAGAATAAACACAAAGAACATGTAGATTTATCCACTTATCATCTAGCAGTACCAGCATGCTCAAAACAAACAAACAAAAAACAGTCAAACGAATGTTCAGTGAGCCGGCTGTTTCATGAGTGCAGCAGATGACTAAATCATTCCAATGTCCTGCAAAAAATATTCCACAAAACAAACTCCATCCAATAGGAGAAATTAGCACAAAGAATGTGCAGATTCATTCACAACTGTCCCGAAGGAGTGTTATTCCACAAAACAAACTCCAGCCGCTAGGCGGAACCAGTACAAAAAGATACAAAGAAGGTGCCAGTTTCCTCGGACGGTCAAGTGAATGTTCAGTGAGTCAGGTCCAATTGGCTGATAAGCGAGCACCAAACCATGACACTCGTTCCAGTGACTTTATGAAGGACGAAACTTGTTGGGGAAAAGCGACCCTCTGTCGATGCAACAGTTTCTTGAAGGAGTGTTACTACACAAAACAAACTCCAGGCGCTAGGTAGAACAGCACAAAAAGATACAAAGAAGGTGCCAGTTTCCTCGGATGTTCGAGTGAATGTTCAGTGAGTCAGGCTCACTTGCTGCAATGTGAGAATCACACCATGACCAACTCATTCCATTGACTTTATAAAGGACAATGCTTGCTGTGGGCATGTAAATATTTTGCTGCCATCCTTTGTATCTATTCTCAATTTGGCTGGGAACATCAGTGAAAAAGCAACCTTCCGTTGATGTAAGAGTTTCTTGCATTCATTGAATCAATCACATTTCTCTCTTGTCGAATTAGCAAAGTCTGGGAACAAGAAAATTATGTGGATCTTCCAAAAAAGCCTTAATTTTCTCCTTGCCTCGCATAACATGAGATCTTTATAGGATGAATTTGGCCAGAATTGTTCGGGGCCTGTCTCCCTCCATGGATCTCCAAGCCAGGACCCTGTGAGCTCTCTCCATTTCCAGCTTATGGCTTGTTATGTCAAGCAGACTCGGAAAGAGCTCGTCTAGCAATTTCACCATATCTTGGCCTTTTTCATTCTCAGGAATTCCATCAATTCGGACGTCGTTTCACCAATTACGATTGTCAAGGTCCTCAAATTTTCCCCAGATGCGCTGCAAATCTGCCTTGGTCACTAGCGTGTTAGCAGCTAATTCCCTCCAGATAATCGATCCGTTTCTCAACGTCCCCCATTCTTGTAACCAACCATTAATTTAGTCTACATGGCAGTGATCGATCAACGTATTACAACAAGATCCTCCAAGTCCGTAATGACCTTTGCCAGAATTGTTGATATACATAATTTTCCATCCTCATGATGCCATCTATTTTGTGAAGGGCACCATTCCCTCCTGCAGCAAAGCTCCCCCACAACATGATGCTGCCACCCCCATGCTTCACGGTTGGGCTGGTGTTCTTAAGCTTGCAAGCCTCACCCCTTTTCATCTAAACATAATGATGGTCATTATGGTCAAAGAGTTCGGACCATAATAAGGAAGATTCCTGAGAAATGCAAGCTTGCAGTACCACCTGTTTACTCCAGAGGGCAGTAAGTGAAATTTCAGCTGTATGAGCAACGAGCAGTTTATACAGTGAAGAAAACACTTCAGTAGGCAAAACAACAAAAACATACGTTACGTTCTTGCGTTCAAAACACTAGAAAGAGCGCAAATGCAATCTAAGGGATCTCAAGATGTGTTTAAAGATTGAGTATAAAACTATATTTAACTTGAAACAGTGGCCTAAACATTTTATGTTTATGACGAAACACACCCCAGACGTCTAATGTAGGTGTAAATTGATGGGCCCTTAAACAAGCTCTCATAATAAATCTCCAACTGACTGACAAATTCACTTGAGAAATGGATTGCTGTGAACTGTATGACAATGATAGACTTATGATCAATAATATGGTAGTAAACAATACATTGTATTCTTCTGCTACAGGAATGTAAAGCATTCCTGTATATATATATATATATATATATATATATATATATATATATATATATATATATATATATATATATATATATAATTTTTATATTTAAAGATAACTATGTATAATTATATATTGATATAAATATGTATAATCATTATATATTGAGCAAATATTTGTATATGCAATTAATCACGATTAATTAATCGGACACCATGTAATTAATTCAATTAAAATGTTTAATCGATTGACAGCCCTAATATATATATATATATATATATATATATATATATATATATATATATATATATATATACATATATATATGGCTGTGAGGTTAGAGCAATTGTGAAAGATATTTTTTAATAAATAATCTGAGGATTTTTTAATCTTTACATATTTTAATGAATATTATTGTATTAAAGTATTTAGTTGAAGACTTTTCTTATTTACCAACTGATCAATATATTCTAGCAAAAAGGATTCAATTAATTTCAAATAAAATTAATTTTGGTCACACCTTTTTTGCATTAAACATATTCTTTCTGACAGCTAAAACCATTAGTACTATATAAAGACATTTTTTTTAATAAGCATTAGAGCAAATGTGTTTTTGTTTTTAGGTGTGCCCTTATTTCTAGACAGAGTGGATTATTATGTTACAACTGTCCCACTAGGGTGATTGTAACATTCTGACTGATTGAAAACAGAAGTGTAATGTAAGTCATTATTTACTCAAATATACCATGTTTAATATACATTGGCTGTATTCTTTTCCTCTTAATGACTTAATATCAATAGAGGGCAGGGAGGCAGCAGTGCCCGGCCACTTTTCCTGTCTCAGGAAAGTGCAGTTCTCACAGTCCCTCCACTCTCCCTGGCTGGAATGCATTCTGACAGGCGGAGGGATGACCCTGAGAATCGCATTATGTATATTTCTAAGTGGCCCTACTACATTTGCATGTAGGAGACAGTTAAAATAAGGCCATAAATCAGCTGCAAACATATAAATGGATTTGCGTGAGATTGAAACCCTTGGAGAGTCTCCTGAGGAAATATTTCAGGGCCTGTCTGAGAGATATCCACTGTCATTAAGCCACAGGAGTTCTCTGACCACTCGCCGTGTATATTTTCTTCATTACATGACCAGAAGGACGGCCACGTATGGCTAGTTCGATAAATCTATCTGCATATTCCGGTGCCTGCTTTGTCATCAGGGACAGGCAGTTTAAGTGTTTTATCTCATTTTCATGAAACTTAAATTAATGAAGGTGAAGGTGCAAAAAAAGAAGAATTGTTTTTTTTTTTTTTACATATTTTTGCTATCAGCATGTTAGACTAAATGAAGCATTTATAACATAACAGCATTTATTTTCCATGTCAAATCCAAACGTTCCTTTATATTTCCCCAAAATATGCATATATTTAAAATAAGAATAATGTTCAGAAAAATAAGAAGTTTGTACCTTTCATATGAAAGTATAGCTTTGGGTTTTATCAGTCATTGCATAATATTTTAAATCTGGTTTCACTGATTTGCGATACTATAGCAAAATTTATGCAAAATGATTTTTACTTGGCCTGTTGTAGATATTGTGAATAGTTTTAACACCAATTATTATTCCCCTTTACACAAATCACGAGTAAAATGGCAGATTATCCATTTATAAAGACTAACTTTTTGCACATGACATCTAAACACTTGTACTATAATGCATGACTTGTGAGACAATACACTTTAAGGTTTGCATTACATAACCAACTACGTTTACAACCTTGTTTGGGTGTGATCAATTTGTGTGGTTGCTCAGCTGATAGCGTTGCACCTGTGATGCAAAGACCAAGATCTGAGGAGCATGGTGAGTTGACATGTGGTGTCATTAAAGCAACACAAATTGACTTGTTTCCTACAGCCATTGCTTTTCTGACAGGTTTAAGGTGGAGAGGCAAGTTTTGCTGATTTAAAACTCAATATAGCATTAACCTTAAACATAATTGTGTTTCATTTTACATTTAATTTTTATGACATTATCTGTCAGGTTTAGGTTTTAAAGTTTAGGGTAGGGAGGTAGGTGTTGTTGATTTAAAACTCTATAGCATTAACTTAAAAACCTCATCTGTTTGGAAGACCATTTAACTGGCTTTTAGTACCACACATGGGACATTTTACCTCTGAAATGTCACGATAGTGGTAAGAAACCACATACTATCATTTTGCAAAATTGTTGCCAAAGTCATATCAGTTTCATAAAATCTGACTGAATATTTACCATTTGACTAAAAAGGTTTATTCAATTCATTATAATTAACCTAAGGTACCAAGTTGACGTCTTAAAGGTGCACTAAGTAACTTTGTGTCATCTTGGACATACACTGACAGCGTAATTTAAAATCAATATTTTTTCCATTTCAGATGCCATTGTAGAAACTTAGCATTCACTGTCAACCATGATTAATTTAATCAATGAGTGAAAGTGTCAAATAGCAGGATGGTTACTGAGATTAACCGAGTAGTATTCTGCTGTTCGTGTGATTCTAACATGGCAGCCCCCATGTGCAGACCCTCTCCATTTAGAATAAAATAGCTTATATAAGGTTACTAATAAGACTGAAGTCTTCATTTTAATGTGAGTGGTCATGATTTCCTAAATATATTGCACAATTAAAATAGCTGTCTTTAGGAGTGTAATGAGGAAAACATTACTGAGTGCACCTTTAGTTTCTGAACAAAATCGACATACTTCCTGAGCAGCAGTGGACATGCTGAATCTAAAGAGCTTAAGAGAAAAGGAACAAGGTTCCTTTAAACCTTTATTGCAGTTCTGGGAATAATCTGACCCATTTATATTTTTAACACCAATTTACATCACCTTAACTTTAACTTTTTGTTCTGAAACTTCATTACATCCTGGTGATCTGGTAATGTTAAAATTATTAATTTAATGTACAAACTATGCTATAAAAATAGTAACAAAGAAGTTTTTTTACGGGTGAGTTTATCCAGGTTCATGTAACTTAACAGAACTTAAGAAAAAGTAGTAAAATACCAGAACACTTGTATTTTAAAGATGCAATGCAGTGTCAAAACGTAATCAAAATGACAACAGAGCTTAGAACTGTGAGACCTGACCTACACACCCACTCAAAGTACGCAAATGCAAACAAACATGCATACATACGTAAATTGTCACAATATTATTAGCTCAATATACTTATCAATTGTTCTAATCAACCAATCCTGTGGCAGTAGTGCAATGCATAAAATCCGTTCAGGGGCTTCAGTTAATGATCACATCAACCATCAGAATAGGAAGCAAATGTGATCTCTGGGATTTGTACAGTGGCATAAATGTTGGTGCAAGACGGGCTGGTTTGAGTATTTCTGCTGATCTCCTGGGATTTTTTATGCACAACAGTCTCTAGAATTTTCTCCGAATGGTGCCAAAACAAAACAAATAAAAATCCATTGAGTGGCAGTACTGCAGACGAAAATGCCTTGTTGATGAGAGAGGTCAACAGAGAATGGCCATGCTGGTTCGAGCTGACAGAAAGGCTACAGTAACTCAGATAACCACTCTGTACGATTGTAGTGATCAGAATAGCATCTCAGGGGGATAGGCTACAACAGCAGAAGACATCGTCGGGCACTTTATTAGTATCATAGTGTTCCTAATAATGTACTCAGCGAGTGTAAAACCAGTGCAAGTCAATGAAAACAAATGGGAAAACGTGGATAGAAATGTTTGCGTGTCTGTGTGTGTGTGGTTCAAGCAAAACTTAAATTAATTAAGATAAACATTAAAATGTACAAAAATTTTGGGGTGAAAATGTGCAAATTGTGACTGCTGAACTGTGATTTACAGTGTTACTTGATTGCCAACTGCACGGAAAGGTTAAAAGACTTCTCAACCAAGCTGAATTTTGTAACAAACCAGTCCTATGGTGTCCCTGCAGCTTAACTACTAGAACATGAGCTATAGCAAGATCCAAGTAATGGGTTTAATTCTTAGTAAATACCCATGCTGATAAAATGTGTATAGTAAATGTAAGCTGCTTTGGACATGTGTAATGCAGTAATGTAAACATTACACTGCTGTTCCACCTTCAAAATCTGTAAAAAGTTGCAAAAAATGCAATTGCAATGTAAAGTTCACATATATTGTGACCACAACTAAAAATCACTTGGTTTACATTACTTTCTGTTTAGCCAACTAGACATTTTAGATGCAACAGTCACTAAACTTTTTAATGGAGAGATTTAAGATTAAGATTTACAGTGAATAAATAATCTAAGGATTTATAATTTCATTAGCAAAAAAAAAAAAACAATAACTCAAGTCACAGATATGGAGTACCTTTATAAGATTTTGCTGCTTTACAATGAGGACACCTCTTACGTGACATATCTTTGGAGAGCACTATCTGTATGCTAATGAAGCAAATGAACAGGCAGAGAAAGATAAAAAAAACTAGTACTGCAAGCTGAGGGAGACCTTAAAGAGTCTGTTTGCGATGGCTGATGATTTTGTGATGAGAATAGAAGATAATGATCACCACACAGCCCAGTTTTGATACACAATACAAACAGATACAGTACCCGCTCATCCATTTGTTTATTCAAAAACGATCAGTTAAGTGATTGCTCTGGAAAAGCCAAAATGGTTAAATGGAGGGAAATGTGCAATATGAGCCGACAAAATAAGTGGAAACCCACAAAAATTGTGATGCTCAACAGGGCTTACATGAGCACTTATAGAATTGGGCAACACATTTAGGACATTTAGACAGAATTTCGGGCAATGTGTAGATGCCTGGATTATATTCAATACATTTATGCAGCTCCACTGAACTTTTTTTTATCACATTTCAGGCATGGGTAAAGACAAAAAACAACAAAACACTTCTCTAACATTTCAGTTTCTTTCCTAAATGAAGAAGAGTGCACTTTTAAGAAGTGATATGCAGTTAAACCTTAAAGAACTATTTCTTTCTTTAAAAAAATGGCTTTCTTTGTAAGGTAGTCAGGTTGGTTCAGTCATATTCAATAATATTTTTTTACTTGAATAAATCCAGTTAATTTAGATGTTACCAATTTGTTTAATTTCTAAACATTGGTGGTATTATCTGAATTTTATAGAAGAAAATGTACCCTTTTCACAGACTGTGAAGATGCATATATATTTTTTTATTATTATTTATTTGTATTTTTTATTATTTGATGTAGATTTATAACACTATGCTTTGTGCAGTATTACACAAACTCATTTTTAAAACGTTTAATTTACAAGAATTTAATTCAAACCCTGATATGGTTAACTTCCATGTTCTAAACCCGGAAATGTGAAAAGGGTCCATAGAAAAATGTAACTTAAAGGAGTCATGATGTTACGATTCCTTGTTGTCTGCCCCATGTTTCTCGTGTCCCCTGTCTTTGACTACAATTTCCATGATTCCCGGGCCCTCATCACTGCCAGCACTGTGTTATTGTTCTCACCTGATTGTCATTTAGTCGTTATCGTTTCTCTGTATTTAAACCCTGGTTGTTTGTTCAGTCTCTGTTGATCGTTGTTTGCTGACGTTTGGAAGTAGATGTCTTGCCTGTCTTGCCTTGTTAACCCAGTTCGTGTACCCCTGATGTTTTCATATTTTGGTTTCATTTTCCCATCGTGGACGTATCCTTTGTTCCAGTTTTGTTTGTTTCCACTATTGATCAATAAAACCCGCATTTAGATCCGCACTCCTCGTCTGCCGCCTCCTGCTTACATTACACATGAAATGGAGAATCAAATTTTCCTTGATATTTAGACATTTAAGATGTAACTGTACAATAAAAAACATACTGTACATTTCAGAACTCAAAACTTCCTCCCCAGTCTAAAAAGAGCATATATAGTTGCTGCCCTAATGAAACGTCTCATTTTAAAATCTGATTGTTCATGAAGTTATGACACAATGCTCATTTGTATTTACGCATCCCACAACATGCATCATTACACCCTTGACCCTGCCTACTGGTGCACATATCATGTCAAGAGAGCAGGCCTTCCGTGGTTAACTATTGCTAACGTAACATCTAAGGTGACTCATCTGGACTATTTTGGATTATTTTTGAATATATTCATGTACTAGACCAGGGGTGTCCAAACTATGGCCCACGGGCCATCTGTGGGACACGAACAGCTCTGATGCGGGCCGCTAGATATTTTGGAAATGGGACATATTTGGCACACAATTGAGAAATGATATGAAATTTGTATTGTGAACACTGGTAGTCACTATCACTTACAGCCACATTTAACAGTGCATTTGTCTTCACTAGTGTGTTCCCTTTAGTTGCCACCAACTTTATCCATTGGAAGATTTCATTTTTATGTTGATGAAGGGATTTTTTTCTAAGCATATGAAAATGTACTGTATCATTCTTTTATTCAAAACATATTTTATGTGATAGTGTGTAATGCTACTCTTAAAGTATATAAGATAGAAAATAAATACATAGACAAATAAGAATACAGAAACCATTGCCACCACATTTTGAACTTTAGGGCATTTTTTGTCACTTTTGGGGGAAGTTTTGCCCCGAGCACGCCTTAATTTCTGACCCTGCATAAATGTGCTATTACAAGCTTTCTTGGTGAGAGAAATGTATTTATTTAGACAAAATGTGATTAAATGTTGCATAATAATAAGCATAGTAAAGTTGATGCAATTTTTATTATTATTATTATTACAACAGTGCGGCCCGCAACACCTTATTTCTTATTGCATCTGGCCCCTTGCTCTTGCTCTTTTTGCAAATTCTCTTTTATTCAGCTTCTTCAGTTTCTTTGAACACAAACATGTCATGGACACGTTCTTTCGCACATCTGCGCTATTTTTAATGGTTGGTGTATGTAAACTTAGGTTGTCTTTGACAATGGACGTCTTTGACCGATTCAGTGTGTTTCTGGCGATGTGCACCTCAGTGCACCTTCAGTATGTATGTGAGTAATTTCACCATTCTTTGGACTATGATGTGTTTGCTTTTTTCGCCTCATGTTAGTGTCGATTGTTTTTGAACCGTCATAATACGATTCAAGCTTTGCAAAAGAACTGTTATTGAAGGAGGGGGCAGTTAAAAACACTTAAAAAAAATTAAGTTAACCATTTCATTCATAAATATTTCAAATGTCATGACTGTTTATTAGTTTATGGTGCTGAGTGTCATCAGTTGTGCTTGAAATAAACTGTTTTATGCTTACAGATGCAATGTGTTGGATGAGCGTTACATGTAAACCCTGCAATTTTGCATGATGTTAGCCAATCAGAACAGAAAATTGAAGTTTAAGGAGGCGCTTTAGGCCAAAATCGAGCATTTCAGACAGAGGGACAAAAACAGGGTGGGAAATTATCATATATTACAAAAGTGTGACTGTTTTGGTGCAAAAAAACTAAAACAAACCTTTCATAGCATTATCAGTGGACCTCAGGGAAGATAATAAATTAAAATAAAGTTTTTAACTTATTTGTACTAAAAAGTTATAAGTTGAAAGTTCAAATTATTTGTTGTAGCTTGAATCGTTCTCTTAAAGCAATTATCTAGAATTGAAGTAAAATATCCTCTTCTGTGCCACACTGAGGCAAACCATCCCTTCAGTACTCAGATTAACACTAACTGTTATGCCGCAGTAAATTAGATGTTTATAAACTAAAATGAACATTTATTAATAGCCTTTTATAAATGAGGTCTGATTTAAAAGTAGTTATTTGTATTTAAGGGGTGAATTTAGGTTAGGTGATTGTCTCTACTCATAAAATCCTATTTGCAGACCTCTGATATGGCGGCTCCTCGAGTGAAAAACTACATAACACATTTTTTTTTTTTATTTCTATCAAAACAAGGAGCAACACATTATCATCATGTAAATACATAAATGATGCTGCTAGCCCTCTTTATTATTTATGAGACTGGACTCATAATCACATTACATTACAGTGCTAAGAAACCCAAGAGGTCAGAAGTGGTTTACATTAATGGGCAGAGCAGTCACAAAGGATGTGGAACATTACATATCATTTAATAAGGCTCATAAGTGTCAGCTTGAATGGCATTAATGGCATTGTTTTAGCATGGAAAGTTTTCGTGACCAGCATGTCTGGCTGTCCCCAGCCCAAGCAGTTGACAAGTCGTCGGAATTACATGAAAGGGTGCCGACTCATATGGCTTCACGAGACCAATTAATATTTGAAGATATTAATGTAGATCGTAATGAGCATATAAAAGTGGGGCATTGAGGCCTTCTGAGAGCCTATGCTAAGGGACAGAGTGTCTTGCAAAACAAGCACATTATGAACATTCTTTCTCAAACGTTACACAGTATACAAACATTAAAATAGCTTCTTTTGTAAGATTTGATTCTTTCCTGCAGCTTGGCTCCTCGCCAGCTCTTAATTCTTTCTGGTTGGGAGCCACATCCACATTTGAGCTTATTTCATCACCGCAACACGTACGAGCAATCTCCAAGGATTCCACTCACATAAAAAGTGATTTATTTTAACTTTCTGAGTGAAAATATGATATTTAATTACTTCTGGTGGGAAAACAGATTCATCTTCTGGTGAGTTATGGACAATCTTGCTCATGAGCGGAAAGAATGTAATATCAAGTGAAAACGGTTTCATAAATCTGTGAGAAAATGCAAATGTATTTTAAAATCGTTAACTTGCAAGGTTATGCCAGTCATCTAGCAGCCAATAACATTCAAGTTAAACACTAAAGACCAATGTCAGATTTGATAGTCTACAATGTAAACCAAACCTCCTTTATTGTATACAGTTGTAATTGCTGTTATAAATTAATATGACATACATAAGCAATATTTCCACTATACACAGTATGTGTAGTTGACTTCAAATATTTTTTGCAAGTCAACATGTCCTCTTGTGTGACATGCTATATAATGCATCTAAAACAATTTAAGACAGCATCATACTTATTCTTTTGTTATTATAATGCATGCTGCCTTTGTGACCACATAATTGCATAGAATATTTGTACTTTTAAAAATGCTTTGGTCACACTGCAATACCATTTAAATTAGCAAAGACAAAAAATCTTAGAAAAAATTATAACCCGTTATAGGACAAAAGATATACACAGTGCTTTTACATAAATGTTAACCAAAAATCTTGATGTTGATTAAAAAAGTTACATGGACATGTTATGCGTTGACTACCCATAGCATAAGTACCTTCTAAGACATGCAAATCGTGACAGTTGCATTGAATTTCTACAAAACCTTGTTAGCAAGTAAGTACCAAACATCGAGGACAATGAAGATACCTCATCACTTTGTTCTTCTTCAGAAAAAAAAAGATATATCTTGAAATCTTGGCACTTTGAATTTCCTACTCTTCTGTTCATTTGCATAACAAAGCCCCCAAAGACTAAGGTAGTGGAAGAAAGGAATAATGTAGAAATGGCCCACCCCTTCACTTGGTCTCGCTATCAATATGCCATCAGCACACACACACACAAACACAAACATAAAAACACATCACACATGTGTAGATATACACACACATTCAGCACATCCATATACAAAACATCTGTACTCTCCTATCATTGCTCATATTTGAAAATACACATATGCTTGTGTTTTAAACATTTTTGTGCTGTCTCACACACACACACACACACACACAGAAACACACAAAACAGTATACCACAATCCACTTCACAATAAAAGTTCCTGACAAGAAACCCCCAAAAGATCTGTAATCTTTGCAACTTACTACGAAAACACAGTCAGCAAAAAGGAAAACCATTAAAGGGAGTAAAAAAGAGGGAGAACAAGGAGAGTACAAAAAAAATCACCTCTTTACTTGTCTACAATCCCCTCAGACACCTACATATACCCCCCTCATCCCCTCCTGCACCCCACTCAGAAAGAAAGTGGATGAAATGACATTATGCATATGAAAATGTCCAGAAAGATGTTTGATTTATGTATGCATTAGATGCAAATTCTATTACAGGACACAAGGCGCTTGTGAGATTTCTCTCTGAACACTCGGCTGCCCTGATCAAACCTGATCTCATTAATTCCGACAAGGGGAGAAAGATAGAAGGAGCGAAAGAGCGAGAATTGGAAGAAATTTACAACCCGGACACAGATTTCACAAAAAAGGGGGTAGTAAATTGAATTCTAGCCTCTAAGGCCACAGCAGACCGACTCGGACCTGGCACCAGACCACCAAGAGCACACAATTCTCATTTCAAATGATGTTTACACAGCACAACTGTCGACCCACACAACACACAATATGAAATAAGCACTTACATTTACAATCAGTTTTTTTTATTAATGATTGGTACAATTCAAACCATACATTTAACCGTTTTCAGAGATAGCTTTTTATCCAATACAATATTGAAAAGAAAAATCTCAATGACTCTAGAGCAATTGCTGTCAACTGGTTTTGGTTCAGGATCCAAATTTTACATAGGATATAAAGTGGCTACCCACAGTACCAAAAAAAATAAATAGTATAGATCATTTAAATAACCCTGAACCACATTGGGCCAAGAAAATGCACAATTAATGAGTGTTGAGTTTTTATAAATGTTACTTACTTCCTAATTTGGCGAAAATAATGTATAGCTTGATTGGGCACACAACTGCTGACATAAACAATAAAAGATTACATATTTATCTTTGCTTTTATATGCATAATTAATATGCATAATTATATTGTTAGTTGTATTTTATTAGTAGTATTTAGCTTTGTTTTTTCCCTGCTTTCCAAAAACCTATAAGATCAGACCTGCATACAATACCAATATATGATAATGTTACAAATTCCATACTTCCAAAGGAAAGTCTTGGGAATAATACATTTATTTGTATTTCATTTTCATTTATGCAACAACACAATCAACAGTAGTGGGCCTAATATTAATAACTGTAATATTTGCAAAGTGCATGCAACGTTAAAAAATCAATGCTGCATGTGTATCCTACAGTGGCGCCATAATGGGTAGGCTACATAAAAATTAGAAGCATTAGGACATTACGGACCCTCCTCTATTATTCCTTCACCTTCTCCCATGACTGCAATGATTGAGGTCAAGCCGAGGATTCTTTACTGGCCAAACTAATGTGATTGCATCAGAGCAATACCCTTAAACCATATCAGGTCCTGATCTGCATACTGATTGGCTCCATTGTCTTTGACAGTGACCTTGAAGAGGCCTACACTGCTGCCTGTGGGGGGGGGGGGGGAGGTGAGAGAAATACGCATACTGTCCATCCTGAGCATACATTTCCATGCAAAGATGCCGCTGCTCCGAGTAACCCCTGTTAGCAGCCTATCTCCTTCTCTATGCATCAATGCAAATTATAACAATGGCCAGGGCTTTATTCCGAGGGTAAGCCTGCGTGACCCTCCGTGACAGGGAGCAGGGCAGACAAAGGGGCCCTTTCCCTCTGACTGCACATGGCCACTGTCACAATGCCTCACTTTCAGCTGCATGCGCTTAAGAAATGAGATATGACGGCGGCGGTGGTAGTGGGGGGGGGGGGGGTGTGCAATCTGCGGATGCAATTTGAAACCATAAAATGCAAAATAAAAGCATATGTTTGTAATGCCATTTTATTCAGTCCTTTTGATGAATGCCATGTGTTTTCTCAGAAAGTGCTGAGCTATTCAGTACCTTGCCTGTGACATTTTTGTTGGCGCTTAGTCATCTAAATATCTGCCTGAACCCTCTAAGAATAGCTGGCGCACAGCATACCTGTTTGGTTTTCTTAGTACCATGGACATAAAGTGATAATTTAGTACTTTTTAGATCAACCCTGTAAAGGCCTCACTGAAGCTACTGGCTCATTTCTGATTGGCTCACTTCTGTCATTTGTATTGTATTATGTGGTATTGTATATGTTGCCACATAATTCACAAAATCAGTTACAGCCTATGTATGTCAAGTCCAAAATTGTGTTAAAAAATTATTCTTGTTCGAGCTGTTTTCTAATGGTCAGTGCTCTGACATATTAACCCTTGTGCGACCTTCGGAACATTTTATTTTAATTTTTTCAATTTGTTTCTATAATTTTGGCTGTGTTAATCCCAAAGGCATACATTTTGTCAAAGGTGTGTATTCTGGGGGGAATTGTTATATTTAAACCTCAGTTTCCTAAAATACATCTGTAATACACCGTGTACTCAAAAACAAATGTCCCCAATGAAACCCATTAAAACTGCAATATTTGATCCCAGTGCTATTAAAGCATTAAATCATGAATTATATGATATTATACTTTCATTCCAGAGCCCTGGCTTCAAAATGTTTTTTTTTTTTTTTTTTTATATTTTACACCAGATGGCTCCATTTTTCTCATGTTTAGCCTATGGAGTAAATACATGCTTTTTTTCCCCCTATTTTCTATTTGCTGTATTATAAAGCACTTCGGGCCAATTGAACAAACGATGCTGCTAAAATTGTGTGGGTGTATTGGTATGGATGTCAGAGTGTGTTTTGTATGTGTGTATTGAGAAATTGTGTGTGTGTGTGTGTGTGTGTGTGTGTGTGTGTGTGTGTGTGTGTGTGTGTGTGTGTGTGTGTGTGTGTGTACAAAACAACAGTGGCATTATGTAAACAAACTGGCATTTAAAGGCTTGAATCCTGAAAATGTATGAATATTTGGTAGTTATGATAAGGACTGATGTAGGTAAAAAAAAATTACTCAATGAAAGTAGAGAATAATATGAATATTACATTTTCATTATGGCTGTTTTTTGACCTTGACATTTTTGTCCTCAAATGACCTCTAAGTAAGTTTGTTTTATTGACGCACAAGGGTTAAACATGGTGCTCATGTGGGACCGCCTGGGTCCTGCAGTCTCTTGTGAATAAATAGTGGGAAAAAAAACATAAGCAAGACATATTTTAAAAATGAAATAAGACATCTCTGTGAACTCCTCCACACTGATCACAGAATATTGTTCTCCAAATTACTCGTTGTTTTCTTTATTTGGAGGGTAGATAATTTTTTTCCATTCTTTGGATGCTGAAAAATTCATTGAGATATCCAAAATGTTTTCAGAGAATGATGAAAATGTGGTGTTAAAATAGATTATACTTTCATGTCATTTAGTTGCATCGAACTTGGTATAAACAAACCTTTAGGGAGGCTTTTCCAAACAAAAACTCAAAAGTTTTTTGTTTAGATGTTTAATTACTGTACTTTGTGCTGAAGTGGTTAAATACCTTTGTTTGCAGGACTTGTCTAAAGAGCCTAGCATAAGCTAACAGGAACAAGAAATGTCTCTCTCTCTCATGCTCATATAACTCAAGTAGTCCTGTGGATCACAGAAAACAAACTCTGAGTGAGTTTAGGGGTAGATCTGCAGCTTCTACATATTGAAAGGAGCCAGTTGAGGTGGTTATAGGCATCTGGTCAGTATGCCTCCTGGGTACCTTCGCCTTCCTAGGGAGGTGTTCCAGGCATACCCAACATACTTCTGTACTATATAGTATGCCAAAAGCTGTATGCCAATAGAGTAGTCTGTCCGAATCCTCAGTATTCATGATGCAGTAAGCAAGAAATACCCGCATGACCTACTATTTCTGGTGTAATTTGGATGTGTGGATTGACTGGACACTTAATGATCCCATAATCCCTTGGGAGTGATGCGACATCACAATGAAAACACATTCTCAACTGTAAGTGCAATACTGTATACACCATGATAATTGTTCTTTGTTCTTAAATGATGCTTGTTTAAAAATCCCAAAGCAGATATTTATCGCTGTTGTTTTTATTTCGTCATATATTCGGGTCACGAGAAGATGCCAAGTGTGTCCAAAATCTATTCATGCTACTCACATGCATACCTAAAAGATCTTACTCTTTTGTTTCCTTCATAAAACACAGTACATACTGTGAGAGAATGTGGTTTCAGATGCAGTTTATATCTCTTGGCTGGCCTGGAACACCTTGGGATCCCTCAAGAAGAGCTCGAGAATGTGGCTGGGGTAAAGGACGTATGGGCTGTCCTGCTTTGTCTGCTGCCACTGTGACCCGGAAAAGTGGCAAAAACTGGATGGATGGACTTCGGCTTTGCTAGCACCATGATTTTCCATTTGAGCTTCAGGAATGACATATTTCACCAATGTTGTCACACGCAGACAGTATAATTTATTCCACATGATTAGATTTTTCACACTGCTCAATTTCAGTTTGAGAATGCGCATCCCTACCAGCATGTTTGGATTTTTGTGGTGGGCAAGGAGAACCTTTTAAGTTTTATTTTATCTGTACAACAGTGTCTAAGAGTGGAATTGACTGCTTCTGCCCCCAAATCCCGATGACAAGATATGACCAAGTCAGACCCCTTACACAGAAGAGGTAAATCTGTTCCCTACATGGTTGGAAAGTACATTGCAGGCACTGATAGGGCAAGTGCTGATTTGGTCCCTGGGATTGTAAAAAAGGGAAGATACTCTACATCTGATTCCAAGAATATTACTTTACAGTTCACGAAGCAAACACGAATGGGAAGTTGATCTGTCCATGGGCTTTTTTTTTAAATAAGCATCAAGAATTTAGGTTGAAATGTATTCAAATCTCCCATGTACTCAATGCATATGAGGTCACAAAAGCTGCTTACATAACAGTTATAACAGAATAAGCAAAGTATTGTTTAAAATAATTTTAGATGGAGTACACCATGTAATACTGCCGTATATCATGTCAGCTACCTACAAACAAACAAAAATAAAGAAATCCTGAAAAGCAAGAGAATGTAAGGTTCAAAGGCATCTTAATGCAAAGTAATTTTTAGCTTTTTTAGCATGACCATTTTCATTGTTAGATCTTTTGAGGCAGTGCCAGATACTTAAAAGTATTTAAATTTTATTTTAATGCAAATGCTTGGAAAAGCCAAGCATTTATTTTTGAATTGATTAACGAGTAAATTGCATATCATTGTACATGCCAGTGCAAATGAAAGCATGACTGTCATAACTAAAAGGACACTCTCTCTTACACCCCCATTTTCTCATTTTTTACTTCTCATCTATTATATGACTTCATTTTTCCCATTTAAAATCTCAAAACATCAAATAAGTCACTCAAACCAGGTCTCATGGGACACAACAGCACTGTGAGTAGATCATTAGATGGTGAGAAACTCACAATACCTTAGTATCAGCTCACCACTAAAAAAGAAAAACAGCCCTCTTCTCTTGTTTTGCTTCTTGCGTTTTATATATATATTTTTTTTTTCAAAAAAAAATGTAATTCAAAAGAACAGAGCTAAAGCTCGGAGGGATGAGGTGAATCTACTTTATCTATTTTAAACACAGGAATGCTTTGTTAAAGATACAAGTCCTTCGGGTTATCTGGGTGCTCTCTTCATTTTTGAATCCTCTCCGGTTTAAGCAACACTGATTTTAACAGAAAGAAAAAAAACACCCTACCACAGGATTTTTTTGGGGGTCCTGACATATCTGTCACCTGCAAAATATGAGGTAAAAGTGCAGAAAACTTTCCTCCGGCAGTTTTATTTTTGCTTAGATTCTCTACTCTAGAACTGTCGCACATTTCCATTTTCTTACTTAGCTCATTTTGAACCGAAAGCTAAAACAACGTTCCTTCTACGAAACTCAGGGTCATACCATTGCAGCATAATAAAAATACCCAAAACTAATAATAATAATATTCCATTAATAATAACCAATGAGATTGTGGGGTTTTCACAGGAAAGTTCATTGTGTTTCCAAAATTGCGCATTTCAAGATAAGCCACGTGAAACAAATTGCTCATAAAGTTAAACAGTATTTGTCAGACGGGTGGCATAATAGTTTACGCACATACAGGCTGATGTGAGTTTTAATCTGGCTTGTCAATAGCTGTGGTAAAAGGCCTAATATATATATATATATATATATATATATATATATATATATATATATTTTTTATTTTTTTATTTTTTTTATTTTAACTATTAAAAATAAAAAAAATATTATGTTTTTGTTCTCACTAGCCAGTAACACTTCTCACCCATGAGAAACAACATATTCCAAGGAATTACACCATATTCCTCGGAATTGCTAACATGTCAGCGATGGCCTCAACATTTGACAATAAAAAGCATACAATGGACCGGCACATTCTTTTAGACACTGTCAAATAAAGAGCTCCTGGATATTATTGAAAATGGGCATTTGTCACTCTGACACCAAGCACTTTGTACAGGTGAGATTGAAGTGGGGTCTCTCGAGGATCCTTTTGTACGGAGCAGCATGAGAAAAGTGTTAAATTGTACCACCTCTGTTCATATGTATATATAAAAATGCCCTGAACAAGATGCTTATCTTAATAGATGAAGTAGGAGCAAAAGAGCTATAATTTTAATCAAATCTCTGACTTATTCATATGAGGCCTTCAAGCACTATTGAGGTTTTAAATGCATGTTGTTGGGACTTGCAGAATAGACTCAGTAGGGGGTGTCTCTCTCAGTAATTATACCTCACTTACAGGTATTTCTGTTGCTGTGCTCTTTATCCTCTCGTAAAGAGGAAATCAATTTGTACAGATGTATATGAGAGAGGTGATTGCCTTGACAAGAAGAGGGGAAAAAAAGACTGGCTTGGCACAAAAAGAAAAAAAAAGAATTGTCATAAAATGGACAAGTCATTTGGAAAATTGAGGAGAGTTGCTTTTGAATGTTTGTTTGGGTCTTTTGTTAGGTTGTATTTAGCGGCTGCCATAGGTGCACTGTGCTGCTTACAAATTTGCTCTGCGGCACAAGTGGCGCAGTTTCAGAAAAGCAAAAAAGGAAAGGTGGAAAAATTTAACAACTTAAGAAGGAACTTCTTCAAAAATGAATGGAACTCATATGGATATGCAAAATCAAATAATCCATTAATTAATGAATTATTGTAGAAATGCATAATTAAAGGGTTAGTTCACCAAATATGAAAATTCTGTAATAATTTACTCATATCATTCCAAACATAAGACTTTCTTTCTTTTATAGAATACAAAAGGAGAAATTCTGAAGAATGTTGATGCTGCTCCTTTTCCCATGAAATGAAAATGAGCAGGGACTGTTGCTGTCAGTCCTTAACATTCTGCATAACATCCTCTTGTATGCAAGATGTTAGCCTCAGTCACCATTCAGTTTCACTAGATGGAAAATTATGCAATAAATGTAAATGGTGATTCAAGCCAACATTTGCCTAACACCTCCTTTTGTTTTCTTTGGCAGAAAGAACGGAACTTATAAGGGTTTGAAACAACATAAGGATTAAATAATGACAGAATTATACTTTTTGAGTGAACTATCCATTTAACAGTTTAATAAAGTAATTGTTTTACAGTTTTCAGTCAGGATAGATGATCAGGAGTGGTGGTGTAGTGGGCTAAAGCGCATAACTGTTAATCAGAAGGTTGCTGGTTCGAACCCCACAGCCACCACCATTGTATCCTTGAGCAAGGCACTTAACTCCAGGGTGCTTCGGGGGGATTGTCCCTGTAATAAGTGCACTGTAAGTCGCTTTGGATAGAAGCATCTGCCGTAAATGTAAATGTACACATTTTGACTGGGCTAATGGATGTTTAGTTGATAACACTATGATTTTAAACTGCAAATGTGGACATATTATATTGTATATTACATTTGGTGTAAACAAAATTGCATAAAAAAAACAGATACAAGTGTGGGTAATATTATTCACGAGTTAAGAGGCAAAACATTTTATTTATTTTTATGAAATACCACAGCGTTTATTTTTATACTTGCATTAATAAGCATGCTGTCACATGAGCAAAGATGATAAATTCAGAACAGATTTATGTAAGCAGCCAGGCTAAATTATCACAATTAAGGTCATCATCATCCCACTCGAGAGTGGTCAAGTGGAATAATGTCAAGACATTAGTTCCCACGGTTTTTAGCATGGTCACACAACTGCTGAATGGAACCATTAGTATCCAGCACAAGCTCTCCAAACCACTCGTGGCACTTATTAATCAGGATTGAGATTTCATAGTTTAGCATATTCTGCATGAATCTGACTTGTGGGCGACAGAATGAGAATAAAGTTCCTTCACAAGTATTAGCGCAGCACAGAGCGATTGTCGGGGACAATTATTTCTCTTTAGAGGATTCTGGGATCTAGGCCTGCCAAAAAGGCTTAGATAGCCCCTGAAGCTGCCCGTGGCTGAAGTGAACAGGAAAGAGATTACGGTCTGACCATGGCATGCGAATGCTCAGTGTGAATGAAACAGACACATGGCCCATAACTGAAGAGACAACTGAGGACACCAAGATGGACAGGGTCCTGATGCTACATGTATACCCAAAAGGCCAGTCGGAATCATGGCTAGAGGCCTACACTTTTACATTGATGGGCTTACATTGCACTGTAATTAAAACTATTGTATTGTTGTTTTGACGTGATTGGTCAGTGAGTTTATGAGATTGTGTCTCAGTAAAGCCCATTGTCTATTAGAGACCCCATGGACATTTTAATAGCTTAAGGAATATACAGTACCTAAAGGAATTTTCTGGGTTAAAAACAAGTTGAGTTGAATTGACAGCATTTGTGGCATGATGTTGATTCCCACAAAAGATAATTTAATCTCGTCCCTCCTTTTCTTAATAAATAAAACAAATTAAACAAAAAATCGAAAACATCAGGGTTAAACTGATAAAACAAATAGGTCCAAATGGTCCACAATGTTTGAAAACTATTAATAACAAAAATCTTACTAATGTCTAGTATGTTATACCTTCTGAATAGCCAGTGTATATCTCTTCAAACACATAAGATACACCATATTCTGAGTCATTGCAGCAAATGTTGAGGCCACTGCTGACAAATTCCACATTAAAAAGCAAACAATGGACTGGCACATGTTTTAGACACTCTGAGAGATTCCTGAATATTATCGAAATTGGGCTTTTGCCACTCTGACACCAACCGATTTGTACAGGTTAGAGTGAAGAGGGGTGTCTCAGGAAGAAAACTGTTAAATTGCAGCAGGTATGATGTAGATAGCTACTGAAGGATGGGTTAAGAAAACATGCCAATCTTCAACAAAGTTAGCAAGAGCAAGCTTTCATATTTCTAATCTTATGTGAATCTTCTCAATCTAATTATTTTCATTCTTTGCACATGAAGTACTCTTGACCCAATTACTAGTTTGTCAGGCTGCACACTCTTTGTAGTCCAGGTTATTATCTAGTCTGAAAATTTTGATTTTTTTATACCTTTTCTCAGCTCCCACCAGACTTTGCTGAAAGAAAGGGAGGTTCTATCACCATATTTTCCTTTGGATTCAGAGTAAATGCTTTTTCTCTAGAGGGAGAGTAAGAAAAACTGCACAAAGTCTGGAAATGTGCAAACAGTAATGCCTTGATCAAATCAGCTGTGCTGAAAAGGATTCAAAAACAGAAATAACAAAGAGTGAGTTGATTAGCAGTGTTATAGTACTTGAGTCGCAATATTGATGACTTGTCTCAGACTAGAACACAAATGACTCGGACTTGGACTCAAGCATTGGGTGCATTCTGACTTGGAGGAGAGCATGTTAACTTTTGCATTCTGCCCTTTCATGGCATGAGATCACATGCATGTCATGCCATGAACCGGTTGCGCGAGTGCAAATTTCTGCACTCGCACGTGGATTTCCTTTGCTTTCACTCAAAACTCGACGTGCACTCTCAAATCTCCCTGCTCTCATTCAGAGAGTGTTTTTGCCACAGAAAACAGATCATGTGTACTCACAAATCAATTGTAATGCAAAATAACTCTGCCTCTGTTTATTCATACAAATACTCTGCCTCTGTAGACATGGTATAGCGAGGGAGAATACCTGAGATTGAGGAATCAACTCGCCATTTGGTCGGTGGTGCATAATACATGGTTAAAGTCGTACTGTAGAATGATTTTCTGATGCTCACTGACAATGTAAGAGACATGAGCAAAGCAAATGACAGAAAATGTTAACAAAGAACACGTCGCGACTCAAGTCCTCTCAAAACATTCACCTCAGTAGAAAACTAAACCGTACAAGTTTGTCTATAAAGCATAAAGGATTTTACAATATTTATGAGGTGGCACATACATACAAAATTAAAAAATATGTGGAACAAAATCGTAAATCATTATTACGAGTTATAATTATAAGGGGAACTTAGGATCATGTTGATGTGTGTTCATGCATTTATGACAGGTGCAGTTTTACATAGAGACTGAGACTGGCTCGTGTGATACGAGTTTATCACAAATGTAGGCTAAAACAGTAAAGTAATTCCATTGTTAAAAGGACAAACATCCATCCATCCAACCTTGAAAAATCATGTGAATTGCTCCATCGCCTGAATTATAATGAATTTTGATAAAATAAGACTAGAGGACCAAACCTGAGGAAAAAAAAATAAACTTCAAATAAATGTCAGGAAGGGCAATGTTGTTTATAGTGGAACGTTATTTTTCTGAAATCTAATTTCTTATTAACTTGATTATTGTATAGGCCTATATACAACATAGTGATATATATTATGGCTGTCAATCGCTATTTTTATTTATTTAATTAATTACATGATTTCCCTGATTAATTCATCGTGATTAATACCATTTAATCGCATATACAAATATTTGCTGAGAAAGCCCCTCATATATCAATGATTCAATATATAATGATGAAGTAATTATACGTAGTTATCTTTAAATATATATATATATATAAAAAAAAAAAATAAATATATATATATATATATATATATATATATATATATATATATATATATATATATATATATATATATTCAGATAATTAAAATGCATTACATTCTTGTGGCAGAAGAGTTAATCATTGATAAGATAATACAAAAAAAAAAAAAACGGCTTTAGAATACAATGTATTGTTTACTACCATATTATTGATCATATGTCAATCATTGGCATTCAGTTCACAGCAATCCATTTCACAAGTGAATTTGTCAATCAGTTTGAGATTTACTATGAGGGCTTGCTTAAGGACATGTCAATTTGAACAAGCATCATAAACAAGAACTGTTTTGTGCTGTCTGGTTGTTTTCTTCACTGTATAAACTGCACGTTGCCACACAGCTGAAATTTCAATTACTGCCCTCTGGAATAAACAGGTGATACTACACACTTGCATTTCTCAGGAATCTTCCTTATTACAATCCGGGGGCATTGCGATTAATTGCGTAAATTTTTTTAAGGCGTTACTTTTTATACAATTAATCGATCTGAATTAACGTGTTTAATCGACAGCCCTAATATATATACACTCACCTAAAGGATTATTAGGAACACCTGTTCAATTTCTCATTAATGCAATTATCTAATCAACCAATCACATGGCAGTTGCTTCAATGCATTTAGGGGTGTGGTCCTGGTCAAGACAATCTCCTGAACTCCAAACGGAATGTCAGAATGGGAAAGAAAGGTGATTTAAGCAATTTTGAGCGTGGCATGGTTGTTGGTGCCAGACGGGCCGTTCTGAGTATTTCACAATCTGCTCAGTTACTGGGATTTTCACGCACAACCATTTCTAGGGTTTACAAAGAATGGTGTGAAAAGTGAAAAACATCCAGTATGCGGCAGTCCTGTGGGCAAAAATGCCTTGTTGATGCTAGAGGTCAGAGGAGAATGGGCCGACTGATTCAAGCTGATAGAAGAGCAACTTTGCCTGAATTAACCACTCGTTACAACCGAGGTATGCAGCAAAGCATTTGTGAAGCCACAACACGCACAACCTTGAGGCGGATGGGCTACAACAGCAGAAGAGCCCACCGGGTACCACTCATCTCCACTACAAATAGGAAAAAGAGGCTACAATTTGCAAGAGCTCAACAAAATTGGACAGTTGAAGACTGGAAAAATGTTGCCTGGTCTGATGAGTCTCTATTTCTGTTGAGACATTCAGATGGTAGAGTCAGAATTTGGCGTAAACAGAATGAGAACATGGATCCATCATGCCTTGTTACCACTGTGCAGGCTGGTGGTGGTGGTGTAATGGTGTGGGGATGTTTTCTTGGCACACTTTAGGCCCCTTAGTGCCAATTGGGCATCGTTTAAATGCCACGGCCTACCTGAGCATTGTTTCTGACCATGTCCATCCCTTTATGGCCACCATGTACCCATCCTCTGATGGCTATTTCCAGCAGGATAATGCACCATGTCACAAAGCTCGAATCATTTCAAATTGGTTTCTTGGACATGACAATGAGTTCACTGTACTAAAATGGCCCCCACAGTCACCAGATCTCAACACAATAGAGCATCTTTGGGATGTGGTGGAACGGGAGCTTCGTGCCCTGGATGTGCATCCCACAAATCTCCATAAACTGCAAGATGCTATCCTATCAATATGGGCCAACTTTTCTAAAGAATGCTTTCAGCACCTTGTTGAATCAATGCCACGTAGAATTAAGGCAGTTCTGAAGGCGAAAGGGGGTAAAACACAGTATTAGTATGGTGTTCCTAATAATCCTTTAGGTGAGTGTATATATTTATAGTTGAAATTAGAAGTTTAGGTACACTTAGGTTAAAGTCATTAAAACACATTTTTAACCACTCCACAGATTTCATATTAGCAAACTATAGATTTGGCTTATGTGCATGGCATGAGTAATTTTTCCAAAAATTGTTTACAGACAGATTGTTTCACTTTTAATTTACTATATAACAATTCCATTGGGTCAGAAGTTAACTGTGTCTTTAAGCAGTTTGGAAAATTAAAAAAAAAGATGTCAAGCCTAATTTAGCTTCTGATTAGCTTCAGAGTCAACTGGAGGTGATCCTGTGGAAGTGAACAAATAATTAGAACAAAGATACAAATTAAGAAAACTGCTTAAAGTTTCTGAAGTAACATTAAACACAAAAAAAAAAACTACAGAGATGGTATTGTTATTGTGTGCATTCTTGTACAATGCACTTTTAAAGGCTGAATGTGTATGTGTTTGTGCACGTGTGCATGTGGCAATACACTTAAAATGTCAACATAATTGGGATTTTTTTGCTTATTTTATGACATAGGCAAGGACTCGTAACTCCGACTTGTATTCAGTTATTGGTGACTTGACCTGGAACCGGACACAATACTGGTGACTTACACTTGGACTCGGACTTGAGCAGTGAGGACTCGGACTTGACTCAGACTCGAGATCTAGTGACGTGACTACAATACTGGTGATTAGCAACATGTTCTTCCCAACATGGTGCCCTTAGTTCACTGAACACAGAATTCAGATTTTTATATTAAATCTGGTCAAAGAACTTCATATCTACTCAGGAACACAATTGTTTGTATAGTTCAAGTCTAGAATTGAATTAAAAAATTCCCATGCTGATCTAAGCTAGTTTATGCTAGGTTTGGTGCTGGTGGACCAGCCCAGCCATTCTACTGATCAACAAAACCTATGGATTTTCTTGTGAAGCAAGTTCACTGAAGAACCCTTGCTTGTTTAACTGGTTAAATATCCTTGTTCTGACAGCAGAACACCAGTATCCAAAACTCAACATATGCTGGTCTTTTTAGCAGGATAAATTGTATGACATTTGTATGCAACCTTAAGAACTGATGCCATCATCATTGTTTTGGTGTCCTTGGTTAATGACACCAAACAACAGGACATATGTGTATGGACCCAGAGCCAGGATGGATAATAATTTCTCATCAAAGAGCAAACAATCGCTCTGCAGAGCCCAAGGCGGCCATGTCGAGTTTCTAATGAGATGTTTAGAGACACGGCTTGCTAATGGAACATTCTGGAGTTTGTCTCAATGCAGGAGCCCTGTACCTGAGGAGACAAAGGACATTCTGTGTACCAGGGGAAGAGACGAATTTCAGATAATCTGTGTCATTCATATTATGCTTCCTGACACAAATGATCAGATAATTCACATCTGAAGTGAATTAACATCTGTTGTTTGAATGGGGCTAATGTCTAGCAATTCATCAATTTCACAGGCTAATATTGCTGACCAAAGATTCATGTAACATGCCCAGATTTAGGCACAGAGATGGCAGTTTAGAGTAATGTTTGGCTCTCTTGAGTGTGTGCCTCTCACTAATAGCACTGTCACAATTACAGAGGTTGTAATAAACAATGAGCTATAATCGAGCTCAGAGTGAAGATACCATATTAATGGAAGATGGATAAACAAAAATGCTTCTTTGGAATTAGAGGGTGTGTATCAGTGGCAACTGTTTTAAGACTACACGGCATCCCTTAAAATTTAGAAAGAAACGTGGCAACAAAGAGTTTAATATATGTACAAACAATGTATAACATATTACTCAGTGTAAATTTAAATATTTTAGCAAATAAAAGTGTAAAATATAACAAATCACTTTCATTCAAGAAATGCAATTTACAATTTTCTACATGAATATGAATGTGCACGACCCATAGAGCACTACTGAAACCGTGCTTCAATGGGAGTCTATGGCAGATGCCTGTTCCATTAGATTTCGATGTTCATTTGACGAGAGGCTCTAAATGCATCATAGTGCGTCCCGCTGTTCTATTCTGTGAATCTGGGAGCTTCATGAGCATGATTTGCATTGGACCTGCATCTGATTGCCTGTTGGACATTGAACTTTCAATCAATGCATTTTTGTCCTGTTTAGAAACCCAGCCTCTCTAAAAGATGATTGGTTTAGCTCTCAATTGGGCGGGACATTGCAACAAATGGCCAATAATTGAAACAGTGTACATGTACATGATTTACAGCATATTAAATGTAAAAGCACCACTGTTTAGCACAGAGTGTTGGTGGCTCTGAGATACACGTGTAGTTACAGGCAATCTGATGTAACACAATTATTTCAGCTTTCATAATGGAAAATGTGTATATTTTGTTGCAAAAACCTTTGTTTAAAAAGCTTTAAGAGCAACATTGTTCTGGTTAAAACTTCCCAGACTAGCTAAAAAGGACATTTATTGGCAACACATTATATGAATAATATATTGATATATATGAACTATATTAGAAAAACAAACATAATAAAATCATTAAGATACACTTAACACATTTTTTATTAACTTTTATTAATTTCACCCAAATATTAGTTAACTTGGCCAACTACCTAGTAACAACTAGGTAGTTATCTTGTTTGGCAAATTGACAATCCTGAGTTGTCACATACTTAAACCATTCCACCAGCATGTTTCAGCATATTTAGCTAACCATGCTGATAAATCCGGGCCGAGAACAGTTTGTAATCGTAGTGTGCCGAACCATGCTCAAGTGAAAATGCTGAAAAATGATAACACATGAAGTTGTTGCTTCCTAATTTTTAAGTACCCTGGCACTGGCAACATCATGGCGAGTTACTGACAAGCACCATCTTCGTAAGATGTTTTTTGCATTGGTTCAAATGTGTTTACGTTCTCCTGTTGCGTCAGCAGCGCTAGATACCCAAGTTTGTGTCCCACACTGAAACCAGAGACCAATCAGCTTTGCATAATTAGAAACAGAACATGATGTTGAGGTTCCATTTTCCTTCTTGGATTACATTTTTACTCCACTGATTATTAGGTTTAGGTTTGGGGGTAGAGTTAATAAAATGTGCATTTCTCTTCACTGTATTACATAATATACAGCTAAAATAACTCACTTTACAACTTGCTTTTGGCACACCTCTGAGGGCATTTCACCCAGAAGGATATACTTGTAGGCAGAGCATCAAATAGGAGCAGGAGCTCCAAACCACCAGCATATATATATATATATATATAAATATAGGGAGCCCCTAACCTAACCCTTTCCCTAAACTTAAACGTGAGTGGAAGTGACACCCCTTTTTGGAGTTGGTGCAAACCACTTTTGGAGTAACCCCAGTCCCTACTGGAATAATCCCACTCTCTTTTATAGATTTCACCCCCATTCGGATATCTCCAGCCTGCAGCTATACCTACTTGTACACATGCCCTTTAGTAAAAAAAAAACCATTCCCCTCTTCAGCCACTGGGGCACTGCTTCGAATTTCGGTAATCACAGACTGAGTTTAGCTCAAGAAAAGACAACCAACTGTTTCCGAATTCAGTTTAAGATCAACATGAATGCTACTGGAACAGTTCCTCACCATGCTCAGAAAATAAACAATTTTCCCCTATTATTATTATTATTAGTAGTAGTAGTAGCAGTAGTATTTCACCTGTGTGGGATGAAGGCAGTTGCACTCAAGTTCACACAGGTGTCCTAGCAGAGTAACCACAGTTGTGGTTCAACACGTTAACTTATTGTTTTGAAATGTGAAATCTTTTGCTTAGAATATATGCTTGAGCTATCTTTCTTTAAAATAAATGGCACTTGGTTTGATAGTTGATGTCTAATGCCATGATATATTTTTCGACCAAATATATTTTTCGACCATTGTACATGTACATCTACCAAGTGGGTTAAAGAAAAAGGGAGGCTAATCTGGGAGTATGTGATCAAGATTTCCTCAGTGTCATATAGTGCATAATAATGTTTTCTGTTTCTCCATCCATGGCTCCATAACAGTTGCAGCAATGAGCACTGTAAGTTCTCTTTGCTTTCACTTCACTGAAATGTTTAATCAAAATTTCAGTGCCACCGCTCCGTCCTCCTACTCCTAAACAGAGAAGTGAAAGATTGCTGTGTGTGGCTCATTAAGAATGTTTTATTTTGTGTGCATTTTTTCCCCTCCATCTATTGTCTCTCCACCCTCTCAGGGAACGTCTCGTTGGAGTCACAGCCTGGGCGCACCACAGCGAAGAGATAAATGCAGAAAATGAACTGTAAGAAAACAAGGAGGCAAAAAACGCGAGCTGGGCGACGATGGCTGAAAACTCAAAGGAGATTGGTATGATTAAATCAAGCTTAATTCTATTTTGATAATTGTGTGCGTCTGCAGCCGCGTATCGCAGAGGGGATGTTGTGACTTGTATACGAGACTGACAATGAAGTCGGCAACAACAGCTGCTCTGTGCCGGCTAGCTCGTGTACCTTGCCGCTCAAGTCTTGTCAGTCACATTTTCCCTAATTAACTAACATCTGCTTTCCATTTTCAGTTACACTGCATCGCCAGCTTGCCTCATCTGAATCTCTGACTCCTGACCTCCCCTGAGGAAGGTGCTCACTGTCAGAAGAACCCCACAGAAAGGTGATTCCTTTTTAAGCGCCAGAAACGGATGAAGGAGCGAGGGGGCCGTGTGAGGCGGGCAGACAGGGAGGGGAGCTGTCGCTTGTGTCAGGTTAAGCTCAGACACATCCGAAGCTCGGCATCTGGGAGATGCACCGTCGCTCCATTTGGTGCAAGTGAGTTCTTGCATTAAGCATCCTCCTATGGCTTTCATCAGCTTTTCTCTTTTTTTCTTTCTTGCTTCCTTTCTTTCTCACCTCCACCCTCCCTACCCCAAAATAAAAAAGGCTAAAATGCCAAACTTTGTGCACTGTCAGTCCCGTGGGCTGCGCTTATTCCCAGATTTTTGTTAGCAGCATTGCAGTGTTAAGTGTGCAAGTGTGTGAGAATGAGGCAGAGAGAGATAGCTATGCATGTAGAATGGAAGGAGATGATACTGATGTTTGTGCAGCATATGTGTTAAGTCACTCACACACCACAATAACACCTGAAATTGCAGCAGCTGGCACCGTTAAACATGCATTCTCTTGTTACAGTCTTACCGTGGCAGCAACTGCATAGGAGTCTTTAAGGTAACTGATTATTATCTTAAACTGAATAACACATAGTACATGTTACTATTATGCATTACTATATAAAACTGTAAAAGTACAATCAGCTCTACAAAATGACACAGTAAGTACATGTAGTTCAGTAGCATTACCCACAATTTACTTATGTAAATACACAGTAACAGGAAAACTGGAAAATAAAGTATGATTTCATTACTTATTATTATATTATATATATTAAATTTTAAAAATATCATTGTTTTATTATTTATTATACAGTTATGATTTTTGGTTATCCTTATTAAATTAATAATACACACAAGTTCTATTTTGTTAAGAATGGCAGAGCAAGTGTCTGGCATTACTTGTTGACTGCAGTGTGTGTGGGACTGCACTAAATGATCATTCTTATGTAGAAGTATTTACATTCTTCATATTTGTATTCCAATGTTTTTACTCTTGATTATAAACTCTTGGATTTGGTTAGAAACAGAACTGCCTTCCAGGTTTTGAAAACAAAGTGTAAATTATTCCATAAAGAATAATTATATTAATAATAATAATAATAACAACAACAATAATAATAATAATAGATCTGCCTGTATATATATATATATATATATATATATATATATATATATATATATATATATATATATATATATATATTATTATTATTATTATTATTATTATTTATTTTTCTACAAATGATTGCATTCTCTCCCCTTTGGTGTGAAAAGTAGATGCAAGAACACTTTTAAATAATTTGTTCAATTTGTTCCACAGCCAAAGAAAAGCGGCTTGGTGGAAATTCAGATTCATTAAAACTTAATTAATATGCATCATTATGTAAATGAGGTTGCAGTTAATGAGTTCTTAAAAGAAGCCTTCCTTAATTAGTTCACTTTTTAATGGCATCATCATTTATCTTTTTTCTTTGAAGCAGAATGACGTGAGGAACTAGCCGTTCCCGAAAGTGCAAAAATGTTCCATTTTTTAATTATTCTTATTTCCTTAATTTTTATATGATTAAGAATGCATTTAGGGAAGTAAATAAATGAGAAAAACTTAGACCTTTTTTTTCCAGTCTCACTTATTTCCATTAGAATAGAGTCTCTGTAGATGGCGGAGTGTTTAAAAAAGTTAAAGGGAAAGCATCTTCTTACAAAACAATCAAGGCTGTCTCACAATTACCTCCTCGGCTTCTGCGAGTAGCTTAATTTCCACTAAATCTGAGCAGCTTCTTAATTGCTCTCTCCAGTTGGGCTACAGTATATATTACCACACTCCATTACTATTTATGGAGCCTGGGATTCATATTGCAAATATAAAAATGACTGTGGTCATTTCCTTATGTATTCATTTTCTCATCTATTCCTTAACATATTCAATCACTAATTTTTTATTATTATTATAATTTTTTATCTATTTAAAATTATTTTGGTTTTCTAACCAATCTAGTTTGGTAGGCTGCATGCATTTATAAATTATCCTGTATATAGTTTATAAAATGTTGAAAATATTGCATGTGATTTATTTAATGTTTTTATTTTTTTATCTTCACATGAATAGCATGCGGTTACAGAATTGTGTTTAATTTCAGAATTGTTTTCCAGGTAAAGTGGACATCAGGTTCTTGCATACACAAAGAAGTTGTGTACAATAAAACTGCAGTGAAATGTTTAATGTGGACGTGTAACGTAAAGCATGTGCCAGTAGTAATATTTTTTTCGTGCTCACAGGTAAGATAGCATAAACTATATACATTTGAAAGTAGTGTATGTTGTTTGTGAATGTGTGCACGTGTTTTCAAGTGAGGATGTGTGAGGTGTGTATGAAGGGGGGGAACATACTGGTTTATGTTCCCGCTCACTAAACATCACTCTGCTCCTAATTGATAACCACTGGCATTTGATCAGGCAGCCTTCAAACAAGGAACCTATCTTTGTATTTTGTATAAGAAGACCATCTGTTGTTGCAGATTGGCATTCATTAAATTTAATTTCTCAACCCAGGAATAAGATTTTAATTGTTTATTGTTACTGGAGGACTTTCCCCGATCATATCTCCATGGGAATTTGTTATTTTTTCAGGGTGGTATTTGGGGGTTGTTGAAAGATAGGTTGTTTATTGGTGGTTAGTGTTTGTTTGTTTACAGGTGCTTGTTGATGCAACCCTGCCATTTCCTAAAAGAAAAATTGACAATCAATTTAATGTAGGGGAGACCGGGGCTAGTTGTCACAATTTTGACTCCTGTGAAAATGTATCATCCATCCATCCATCCATTGTCAACCGCTTATCCTGTGTACAGGGTCGCGGGGGGCTGGAGCCTATCCCAGCTAACATTGGGCGAAAGGCGGGGGACACCCTGGACAGGTCGTGAAAATGTATCAGGGCAGGTTAATTTTTAAAGTTAATTTCTATATAGGCACATACATTAAAGTCTTGACTAAAACATTATGCAGTTTGTTGAACACATGTTGACCTTTTGTGACAACAAGCCACAATAGTGTTCTCACACTATATGGGGTAAGTTGTCAGATGGGAACCTGGAAATAAACAGCCTATTATAGGCTTTTTAATCAAATTTAAACAGTAAAACTATTAGTAAACACAAATCAATTAGTGAACCGCAAACATACACAAGGTAATGTATAAAAATATAAAACCTGGTCCAAAAAATGTTGGGTAACACATTAAAATAAGGTTTCATTTGTTAACATTAGTTAATGCATTAGGTATCATGAACAAACAATTAACTATATATATATTTACATCATTTATACATTTTGTTAATTTTAGTTAATAACAATACTATAGTTTTTTGTTAGGTAATGTTAGTTAATTGTCCATTAACTAATGTTAACAAGTACAACCTTTGATTTTAAAAATGCATTATTATATGTGCATATATATTATATGTATTATAAAACATTTCGAAAATGACTTTATTTTGGCTTTTGCAAAAATATAATGATATTGGAATTTTAGTATGGAGGATTTAATTCGTTTTATTAATGTGGTTTTAAATTATATTTTTTTTCAAACCAACATACAGAACTACTAGAGGAAGCATGCATTTGTGTAATTTGACTTTTGACTCAAAATCTAAGTTTCTGAGATGCATTCCCTGAGAAAACTTCCCCATTTGACAACTAGCCCTTATTCAACATAGGACTATGTAAAAGTAGTGCATTACATCTGATAATAGTATTTATTGTACCGTATGCTCTGAAAGGTCTTGAAGAAAAGCAATCAGTTGCCAAGTAAAGCTGTAACTAAAATAATAAAGGATTCTTTGTCTGTATCGTCTGTGAAGAATGGAATAAAGAAATGATTGTATTTGGACACGTTTCTTGCAGTTTGTTATCGGACATTTTGAATCGCAGTGAATGGTTTGGCATTTGGTATTCTGTAAGGAGAGATGGTGGCCATGTGTTAACTACACATAGGACACTCGAGCGAAAACCAGACGCCCACCGAATCCTTCAATCTGTCATTTCCTCTTGCAGCTCCAAAAGAAGATAAAAATACAAGCATAGAAAACACTTCTCTCTCATTACTCTTTGTAATCTTCACAGTTAAGTTCACTTTTTGGTAGCCTTTACTTGGAAACATGTTGCAGTGAGCATATTGTTTAGGAAATAAGTATGCCTAATTTATTTATTAATTTATTTATGCACCATGAGTATGTAGCCAGTAATCTACCTATTTAATAAACAATGTTGCATTAAGCATCTAATTAATAGATTTATGCACACCTGAACAACTGTTTTCATATGTCATTGTTTGATAATTTAACGCCAACAAAGAAGTGTAACAATATGCAATGCAATACAAAACTGACTGGCATTCAGAATTGTTTCTACACACTTCAAGTAATTGTTTTATTTCTTTCTTTATTTCTTTCCTTTTTTCACCCTTATTCCTTTCCTGGCTTTAAGAGGTTGATTGGGCCGACACATGTTCATGCCAAAGTTCATCCACGAGATATGTACTGTATTTGTTTAAAGGGTTTGTTTATAGATTATAACATTGCACTACTGCTAATGTGCAATATCATAAATTATCCACAACACTATCAGTTAAAAGAACAAAAACTAGTAAACAACAACAATCTGAATATTTTCAGTGCATGTATATGCACAACACAACAAATGTAGTGTGAACATATACAATTTAGATGATCAAATCAAGATTTTACAATGCAATTCTGCAGATATAGATAAAAGAATTGCAAATATAACAAAATAAAGGAATCTACTCTAAAAATGTTGTCAAGAGTAAGGATGAAAAAATGTTAATATTCTGCAATGATTATAATGTATGTTAAATTATGCTTTTCAATAGCAGGTACAACAGCTTTTGGTCATTATATACAAATCTATTCCTGGTGGTTTTTCTACAGAAGTGTGACTTCATTTACCCTGCCTGACCTGAGAGACAGTGGAGTAAACTGCAATTGAATGGTTTATTTGGGCTTGTATGTTTGAATAGAGGGCTTTTGACACAGAGTAGCCTCAGGTTCGATTGCCATCACATGATTCTTCTGGGGTTTGCATGAGACAAAGATCGGTGCTGCTTTATACAAGCATTTTACATTATCAGTTAACTATGCATGAGTGTGAAACCCTTGTGGTTTCTGAGACCACTATGAATAAAGAATAGACCCCTTGCAAAATTTAGCTTAATAAAGTTACCAAAATTAAGTGGAGAGTTTTAGTTGTGAACATTGACTCCAGAGACAGTGGGTGTGCAACTCAAGAAAAGTTTTCATGAAATGCGTGCGGTATGATGAGGTGGTTTACTCATGTATGAACATGGTTCTCAGAATCAGAGAGCACTTCCTGTTGAATAATTATGATTTCTTGTACACAGGATTTATATTTGTAATCATGATAGTGGGTATTAGCCTCAGTAACCTTTAATTGTATGGAAGAAAACCATAAACCATTCCATAAATGAATATATATAATACATATAGAAAAAAGAGAGTCAATAACAAGTGTGGGAATTTAAAATGATGTCATGTCCTGAGTTTATTTGTCATTTAATAAAAATTAAAAAACATTGACTGTTAAAATTTGAACTGTAATTTTAACTGCATTTTCTTGTCATAAAAAAACAGCATACTTATTAACTAAATTGACCAATTTTCTTTAGTTTGTATTTATTAAATAAAAAAATTAAATCATGAACTTGTTATTCTCACTCTTGTTTTCTATACATTTAAAACAAAGTGATTATAATGAATAAAAACAATGCAGAAACTTAACATTTATACATTATATTTGTGTATTTATTTAAATGATATTCACAAAAAGGAAAACTTTCAAACTCAAAATTATCATAGTACTTTATTTAGCTAAGACATATTTTTGAATCAGTTCTCAAAGAAAACAATCAAATTTATTTTAAAGCAAATCCACACGTGATGAATTATTTAAAGCAACTGGGATTGTACTGCCATCAAACTGCAGAAAACAAAGCTTTGCCCCATGCTGAAGGATTTTTGTTTGAGGAAAAAGAGATGTTTAATGCTAAACAAAGAGGGAGGGTACGCGAGAGAAAGAGAGATATCTCAAACTGCTTATGCAAAAATAATTGGTAACCTCCATGTATTGTCTGCACTGTTATTCAAATCTCGCCTTTGTTGGCCCTGTTTACACAATGTTAACTGACGCATTTTCACCCCCAGAGTGGACCCCTATTTTTCTCTCTCCCACTGTCTATTCTCACAGCAGTTTGATTTCTTACTGCCAATGTAGTTTATTTTTGTCTTTGTTTTTGTTTTCAAAAAACAAAACTATTTCTATTTGCACCTAGTTTTCAAAGTTATCTGTAACACTCTACAACAAGACTGAATAGGTTATCATTAGTTAATACAATAGTTAACTACACTATCGATGAACAGTAATTTTACACTATTTATTAATTTTGTTAAATAATTAATTTCTACATATACTAACACATTTTTACATTAAAACAAATATAAATTCAAATAAGTTAATGCCAAGAATGTAATCAAATATTCAAAATTAGAGGGGACCAAATATAAAAATATGAGAATCTGTAAATCAAAAAACATTACTGATCAACATGTCCATAGTGGTTACAGCCCTGGATAATAACTTCTTGGAATGCCCAACTATTGTTTTTCACAGTTATTTTAAGTATATATTTTATAGTATTGTCTTGTTAAACATAATATACATTTTCACCATTAAATCGCACTTTTTACTTCAAATTATTTTTATTTTTTTTTATAATATTTTATTGTAAAAATACATGTAATTAAATATGTATATTTAATTGTAATATTTTTTTTCACACTAAGATTCCCTAATTAACAATTCATTTTTTACTGTAGCATTTGTATATTCTTTTTCCAGTAAAAGTAAGAATATTTTGACTGTGTTTAACCTCATTGCAAGGTGTTACCTTGTAAAGTAAAAAAACAAGCTACAGTACTCATAGAAAACAAAAATAACACCTTTGATTAGTTATAGAACTTTTGAAGGACTTCAGATCACTGTTATTAAAATATGAATCTCTCATATTTAAAATATTCCACTTTACTCCAGATCATTTAAAAAAAAAAGATGACCTATTTGTGAATTTTTATAGATTTTTGCATCTCTGCATGTTGCCTTGATGTTGTGTGTACAGTATCTGTGTCACTGCTAGGCATAAGAACCAGATAAGGATCACTGTCAGTCGGAAACCAGGTAGTGCAAGCAAAAAGACGGCGCTATAAATACCAATTGTGGTGTAGAGGTAAAGTTTGGCGGCATTCTCGCCCACTCTTCCCCAGCTGGAAGCAGCGGAGTAGCATAGTGAGAAGTGTGTGTGTGGGGGGTTGGGGGGGGGGGGGCAGCAAGAAGTTCCTGCCATCCAGCACTGTGAACCTGCAGGTTTATGCCAGGCTGAGCACAGGTGGGCGCACCTCCACACTCGCATGGTGTCGGAGATTGGTTTATGGGGGAGGAGGGCCACTCAGGCAGGAAATAACAGAGGAAGCCACAGGGCAAGCAGCAGAGTTTGAACACATACGCAAACATACAAACACACTTTAACTAGGAAACGGTGCCTTAGAAGTCACATCAGGCTCTCTGACAACAGTGTCCCAATTAGAATGCCCCATAAACAAAGGGAAGTGGTGCCTCTCCTGGGACATGCCCCCCCTTGTTTCCATCCCTTTCCATCTCCACTAAAACATTCCATAGATTGCAGGATGCCACTGCATATCAAGAACTCTAAAGTGTCAAAGCCATTTATGATAGCATAAGTTGCTTGGAGAGGTTGGGGAAACTTTACTTTGTACAGAGGTTTTCCATCCATGCGCCCTGCTTAAACCCAATTATCTCTACCTCCTCCATGAGCTTCAAAGCCTGGAGAAAAGGTCAAAGTCATTGCTTAAACTTTGATTGTGGAAACAGTAATCTGCACTATATCTGCTTCATTTTAAGCACTATATTTGAATGGTGATCCTAAGATGTTGTGTGTATATTTAAAAAAGTTGTGAATCTCAACATGTACATTATACTGCAAAAAGTGGCAACCAGCAATAAGGAGCTACAGTATTTCTAACAGTTATAACCCTCAATTTTTGTTTTGTTGGAGGAACCTAATGTATTAAGGGTGATTTAGTGATCTTAGGTTACATGTTTGACTTAAATAAAAGTTGGCACTGTTTTGGCATGCATGATGGGACCTACACAATATTAGGCAGGTGTTTTAAATTTGTAACTTTTTAATCATAAATATCAATTGTAGGATTATACCATTTGACATTTGTAAACCTGGACTAACCTTGCCATATCAAAAAGTATTTATTTTTTTTTTTAAATAAATAATGAAAAAAAAAATTGATCTTAACACAATCTTGAAGGTCTACATGGGTCTCTTTTGTGATATTATTTCCTGTTTAATAGTTTTCATCAGTGATGATCTGGAGGCGCTTAAGCAAGGCTGGAATCTGGAAGATTCATCTTTGGGAAGGATGTATGAATCAAGCCATGTACAAGGTTATCCTGGAAGAAAACTTGCTTTGTTCTGCTCTGAAAATCTTCCCCAACTCTGAGGATTGTTTTATTTCCAGTAGGAAAATGCTCCATGCCACACAGCCAGGTCAATCAAGGTGTGGATAGAGGACCACCGGATCGAGACCCTGTCATGGCCAGCCGAATCTCCAGACCTGAACCCCATTGAAAACCTATGGAATGTGATCAAGAGAAAGATGGATGGCCACAAGCCATAAAACAAAGCCAAGCTGCTAGAATGTTTACACCAGGAGTGGTATAAAGTCACCCAACAGCAATGTGAAAGACTGGTAGAAAGCATGGCAAGATGCATGAAAGCTTTGATTGAAAATCAGGTTTATTCCACCAAATATTGATTTCTGAACTCTTCCTAAATTATGAACTTGTTTTCTTTGCCATATTTGAGGTCTGAAAACCTTTTTGGTCTTTTTTGTTATTTTGACCAGTTTCATTTTCTGCAAATAAATGCTTTAAATGACCATTTTTTATTTTGAATTTTGTAGAAATGTTGTCATTACTTTATAGAATAAAACAAAAATGTACATTTTACTCAAACACATAACTACAAACTGATCATTTTGCTGTTGTCTCTTAATTTTTTCCATATATATATACATATATATACATTTAAGTCAATGTCATACTCTTGGACAGAGCCTTGTTGGGACTCTTCTAATGATCATCCAATGCTTATTGTATGTTCTGTTTTAGTTTTGTGTTTTCTTTTCTGTCGACGACCTGCTTGTCTCCTTTAGAAAAAGGCTATATCGGTGTGCTTAACACATATCTAATGAGCTGCTGTTGTTTCTCTGGAATGTATTGGAGATCAGTCATCATGCCACAGCAACGAAGATCACATTTACATGAGTAAACCATGCATCACTCTGATGTGCCAGACACCTTCTCTTGCAAAATGAAAAAATGACTTGTTATAATTCACAAAGAAATATTAACATACTTCTGCTGATGTCATAAAAGTGTGCCATGTTTGGTTGCCTCTGTAAAGGAGCAATGCAAAGATCAAATTTACTAGAAGCTTCAATGCAGTTCCACTCTGAGATGTGTGCCAAAGTAAGACTGATTGCACTGTCTCACAAATATTTGTGTGTAAGCAAAACAAAAGCAACCATGTGTGAACAGGAATAAACAAGAAAAGAGGACACAAAGAAATTAGATACAAGATGTATTTACAGAATAGTAACGGTACAGAACAGATAAAACACATATAACCATCTCAAAACCTCCCATTTAGACATTATGACTCCATCAAATGCATACAGTACCCTCATGCACAGTGAATTGTAAACTTTTGCACAGCTCTAGAGGTGATAATATGTCATAATGGAGGTTTGAACCAGCTAAATGTTTTAAGGGGCTGGTGAGAGCAAACACTCTATTGTCAGTCGGTACAAGTCTATTGAGCCTTGTTGTGAAAATACAACCTCCTTTGTTAAGTCTCCAGTGAAGTATCCAAGAGAAAGAAAATTAAAACGAGACTCTGATCTGTGATCACACTTTAAGTGTGAATTTTGAATTAATCTTAATTTAACAAGCCTCAGCGCAATCGTATGCAAGAACGTATAATCCAGAGTGGTTCATTGAATATTTTCTCAAGCATCAATATGTTTCACTTTCTCTTTTTATTAATTTAACATTTCTAACAGCAGAGATGTAGGGATATAACTGCTCTTTCTTTAACTGTGACATACAGTTAAATCTTTGTTTTTGTAATTGTATTACTTTTTAGAACAACAAGTAATGTAATACTTTACATTTTAATTTATTGTAATCAGATTACAGTTAATACAGTTATTAAGTTAATTACTTTTATTAATTGGGTTACACATATTTCTAAAATAATATTGTTTTGAATATATGTAAAACATACAAATATTCACATCATATGTACGTCTTTTTGTATGGAGTAAATATAAGGAGTAAATATAGGAAATTGTGGTGCTTGATTGTATGACTAGCATGTTACAATGAACAAGGAGGAAATACAGAAATTATTTTGAGTTCGTTGAGCATAAGACAACAAAAATTAATTAGTAATTTAATAAATATTTCCATGGTGTAATCAGTAAAATAAGTAATCTGATTACAATTTTGAGACGTAATTAGTCATTTGTAATGGATTACTTTTTTGAGTATCTTACATAACACTGATTATTATACAAAATGATAAATTAGTTCTGGTCCGATTTGACAAGCAGTGTCCAATCCAGGAGTGCTGGTGTTTAGTAAAAAAAAAAAGATATATATAGCTAAAATAGACTAAATAATTGACCATGTTGTGTCTAAAATATAAGTTATTTGATATTAACTTTATAAAACTGTTGTATTAAAGCAATATCACAATCCTGCTACTGATTATATTTTGTTGGACTGATTAAATCTTCAGTCTATCTGACTACAAGGGCTGACACCCCAACCATCTTAAATTTGCACAAACTTACACTCTGTTTCCCCAATGTTGTTTATATTGTTTACTGAACAATCTCTGTAAAAATTATTCAAAACTCATACAGGACCAAATATACACAAATTAGGCCAGTGGCCTTTAAAATTAGCTATTGATACGCTCAGTTTGCACCACTGGAACCTGGCTCTCCGTACAGTCCAAACTGACACACAGCCCTAATTTGACTGGCAGATTCTATATATAACCATGCAACCAGATCTACACCACTATTTGTTTTCGGGGTACCCAATAAACACCCAGCCTGAGCCATGTTAAAGTGATGTTACTGGTGCAGGTTGAATATACACAAAGTGGTTTGTCGTGTTTAAATTAATAGAGCTCCACAGTTGTCGTCAGGCAACAATCTAACGGTTGGAATTTCAATTTTGAACCTTCTCTCTTTCCTGTCGCATAATTTGGTTGATCCAAGTGGCAAATGCAGGGCGGAATAATGCACCAAGCCTCTTAACTGCCAGTAGGTTGGGCGTTGAGGGGAGGCACAGATCTCACCCAGTCTCCCTTTAATGCCACTCAAACAGACTCTGTCTCTCTGCTCCGCTGCCTGGGGATCATTAAAGACATTTATGTCTCCGTGGAAGGCTCCAATTCTCTTTTATTCAAACTGATCTGGGTCTGGAGTTTATCTGTCAGTATATGACAAATGCTGAAATAAAAACAAATAATCTGGCAGCAAAAGGAAGAGATACTTTGGGGTCAGAGTTGTCGACCCTGAAATCTCCCCTCTCGTGTTATCATGTATAATTAAGACACTGAGTTAAGATAAGATTGAGTTCATTGACTTATGGAGTTGTGTTAAATGTGTACTTAAAGAGACAAAGGGGCTTTTTAAAGGGGTGCACATAACACAGCAAATGGTTAGAGTGTTCAGTCTCATCAGCATGCCCTTGGTGTGTATTTTAATTTGAGCGACTGGAATTATTGCCGGTTACGGCTGCGTATCCTTTAGGAAAAGTGGAGGGAACTATACTCGATATCAACAACATTAGCAGGAGAGCTGTTCTCATTGCATTTTAATCAACTTTGCAAGATTAAATTTCAGAAATGTAATTCTGCCCTCCACTGGCACAAAAAAGGTGCACACAGAAAGGCAGGCATTTCCTGTCTGACTGATACCTTTGTAGATATACAGTAGTGTGTCTGTGCATGTGTGGGTTTACTTTGCTATAAGGGGTAAATTTGTTGACAGAAGTTAATATGGTTAATAAATCTCCCCTTTAGGATAATTTGGAAACATCCACACAAAAAATAAAATAAAAAAAAAGATTAATCAATAAAATAATTATATATCTTAAGATGGGAAAAGTTTTCTATTATATGTAGGTACACTGAAAAAAAAATAATAGTTTTTACATAAAAAATAAAATGGCAGTTATGCAGTGGTTGCCAGAATAATTAGGTAAAAAAAATACAGTAAAAACTTTAAAGAACAACTAGAACATTTCACAGTACCCATGTGTCAGGCTTTACAGGATGTAATTCTGATGCTTGTTTTTTTTTCGGTGCAGTACTGTCATTTATATTATTAAATGATAAACATAATATATTAATCGCCAGGGTAGCTCAGCGTGTATTGACGCTGACTACCACCCCTGGGGTCAAGTTCAATCCAGGGTGTGCTGAGTTACTACAGCCAGGTCTCCTAAGCAACCACATCTGCCCGGTTGCTAGGGAGGGTAGAGTCACATGTGGTAACCTCCTAGCGGTTGCGATTAGTGGTTCTCGCTCTCAATGGGGCACATGGTAAGTTGTGCGTGGATCGCGGAGAGTAGAATGAGCCTGCACATGTGGAGTCTCCGCTGTGCCACATGATAAGATGTGTGGATTGACGGTCTCAGAAGCGGAGGCAACTAAGACTTTTCATCTGCCACCTGGATTGAGATGAGTAACCGCGCCACCATGAGGAACTACTAAGTAGTGGGAATTGGGTATTCCAAATTGGGAATTTTTACATAATTTTACCTTAAAACACATGTACTTTAAAATATATTAACGTTTTTAACGTATATATTAAGGCAACTACTCATTACATTTTTTTTGTTTTTTTACTGTAGCATTTTTACAGTCTTTTACAATTAAAATTACATTCATTTTTACAATCAATAGTATTTACTTTGTTTAAATAGTTTAATATACAAAACAATTTAAATATATGGTATGTCCACATACATTTTATAATCTATGAAAACTAACTTAGAAACTTTGTACCTGGCCTTCATCCTTTATTTTGGGTACTTCTTAAATGCCTTTTATTTATTTTTACACCATAAAATCCATTATAAAAACAAGCTGGGTTTCCCGATAATAATGCAACTTAAGTTTTTAAGATCATCTTAAATAAAGTCGCTCATTCTTTTATGATGGAGTAACGCCTGTTTCCCAAACCAGAATGTACATCGCTCGTTAATAAGCAGAACTTAAGAACTTCGTTATGGGAGCTATCTGGTCCAAAGGTGCTGAAACTTTAGCACATATGTAAAGAAGTTTGTCTTCTCAACATTAAAATAATTTGGAAATGCTGACAAAGATGAAAGTTGTTTTTATCATTGTTGAGGCACCCAAAGTTATGAACAATTACTGAATATATTTACAGAAATAATGATTATATATATATTATTCCTTTCATTTTACTTCTTTTTACATTCATGCAGCATTATCCTGCTCTGTTTCAACATGAAATAAAAGCGTGATGCCTCTCTGTGAGGTGAAACAGCCTCTCCCAAGAGGCGTCGGCAGTGCCCATGTCACCCGGGGTGTTGCCAGGAGCGACGGGGCCAGTGCTCGCAGAGCAAGGGGGATCTAGTACAAACAATCATCCCGGCTTCCACCCCCACTCCTGATGCTCTTTGAGTCCCATCAAAAGCCTGCTCCTCCTTGAAGAGCCTCGCTGCTCCAGGTGCTAAAAAGCTACATGTTAATCCAGTTCTGTCTGCAAATGTCTCTATGAGCTGAAGCATTAATAATAATGTCTGCCTATAGAGACATATCAACTACAGTTAAGCAACGGCTGCAGTGTAGCTGTAAATTATTTTTATTAAATATAACAAACTGACAAAGTCAGTAAATACCCAGAAATAAAGTACGCAAAGTGACATCACTTAGATAAAACTTGCAAAACAAGTGATTCCTTTAAAATACAATATCTCTGAGGCATTCGACCAAATGTATAATTTTGCTTCTCCTACTGTGAAGGAAAGGGAACATGTTTATTTGGACCCCTGCATCAAGCAAAAAACAAACAAAACAAAAAAAAAACCAAATGATTTGGTGTGTATGCCAAAAAACCTTTTGGTAATTACACATAGGAGCGGCTTTTCTTACCAGCAGGCATTTCTAACTAAGACACCTGTATTTCTAGCTGAAAGGGCAAATCAGAAAACATTTGTCATTCTGATTCCAATGCACCAACTGTGGGAAGATCTCAGTTACAACCACAGAAATGCTTTACACAGAGTTTTAAGTCTTTTTAGTTGTATGTGTAAGCATACATGTTACACAGAGTAGCAGAACTGTTGTTACGCCTCATTTCAAGAGTATTCCTGTAATCCGGGAGGCACTCATTAACAGGTTTGGGGAGTAACGGAATACATGTAACGGGATTAAGCAATTAAAATATAAGTAACTGTATTCCACTACAGTTACAATTTAAATAATTGGTAATTAGAATACAGTTACATTCAAAAAGTATTTTAATTACTGAAGAAATTACTTTGCATTTTATTGTCATTTGTTTTTATTAAATATTTAGTTCTTTCAGATGGAAAACCTTTATATAAATGATGCGATCCAAAGTGCATTTGAGTAGCGGATGAAACACTTTCTTATGATGTGTTACATTCATACGAGCAGAAATAAAAGTGAGTTTGAAGTAAGTTTGGAGCAGAAGAAATAGAAATAAACCTTGTGTAAATTGTCAGCTTTATGCTAAGCTAAAATGCTATTTCTAACCATTTTACATGCACATGTATTTTTTTCAGAAAATAAATTTTTAACATGTGTATTTTGTTTTTATAGTCAAATCAAGTAAAAAATTTTTACCAGTGCTGAAGAATTAATCCAAAGTATTTAGAATACGTTACTGACCTTGAGTAATCTAACGTAATAGGCTACAATACAAATTATATTTTATAGCATGGATTCTGTAATTTGTAGTGGAACACATTTAAAAAGTAACCCTGCTCATTAATTTGGCCTATACAATCCATATCACTGTTCTTGTCATGCTGAGTAAGAAAAGCACAAAAAATGGGCCGTTAAGAGAGGCCTAATTTACTTTCCAATAGACAAATGCTCTCTCTTTTGCCATAAATGGCAGAATACTCAACACAGGCAGGCAGAAGCACTCATCACAGACAATGTGCATAACTTATCTACATATCTAACATTAGTCTACACCTCATATAGCCTCTCTGTCTCACTTAAAATGTGTCACATTATGCACTTACTGTATAAACATAGTAATGGCATGGTGGAAATAAAATGTTTATATGCAAGTTTTCAAAGAGTCACAAATGGGGGAAAGAAAGAAAGAAAGACACTTTATTTTTATTCTACAATAATGCACCAGTAAAGCAGTAATTAACAGTAATTAACTGAATATAAAGTAAGACTTTCTTAGCCATGATTCCCCTTCTGTCGGTCTCTCTACGTTGTGTCGGAGAAGCGACACTAGGGGTCTCTCTTGAGCGCCGATATCCACCTCTGATCTATGAAAAAAGGCCAATGAGAGTTGGCAGCCGGTATTTGTATGTCCCGCCCCCGGACATACGGGTATTTAAGCAGTTTGCTGCGAGTTACACACAACTAACGTTCCTGTTTCCTCTGACGATCTGCATGCTGTTGGATCTTGACGGCGCACAACAGCGGCTTTCTCCTTCACATTGCACGGCGTGCATTGTTGCCCCTGAGCGCTTCGACAGCGCAGACACACACACACACATTGTGTATTTAAAAGAGCAAATTTCTATTAAAAGAGTAATTTCTCTAAAAGAGCAAAACACAGCTCGCGTCTTTTTCAAGATGCCCTGCCCTTGTTGTTCCTGGATGCGGTAGAAGCCTCTCCTCTTCAGACGGCCACAGGCGCTGTCTCGTGTGTTTGGGCCGCGATCACACCGAGGCGGCGTTTGTGGATGGTTCATGTTCTCACTGCGAGAACATGACCATGACTACGTTGCGGTCGCGGCTTGCTTTCAACAGAAAGCAAGCCACCCCAGCTGCACCCCGCATTGCTCCTTCTTCCCACGGGATTGAGGACGATCGCGGTTGGCGCTAGGGGCGATTTGGGGGCGGCAGCGGGTGCAGTTTCGCCGGGTAGCCCCCCGCGAACCTCCCATTCCCCGACACACTCGCTGGTCCCCGTCCATGCTCGCGGCGATAGCGGCTCGCCTCACAGCCTGGCTGTCTATCCTCCCGAGCCCGAAGCAGATGAGCTCGCCGCTGCATCGGAGAGTGTGATGTCTGATGCCGAGGACTCCCCTGGACTGCCGACTTCGGGCCAGCAGGCCCAGGCTGAGGCCGACACTCAGATGACTGACATGCTTTCCCGGGCCGCCGTGAGCGTGGGGTTGGATTGGAACCCTAGATCCTCCCCACAGCCTTCACGGTTGGATGACTGGTTCCTGGGGGCAGCGCGCCGTTCGCGGCCTCGCATCCCCCCGGTCCCATTTTTCCCGGAGGTGCATGACGAGCTGACGTCTACGTGGAGAGCCCCGCTCTCCGCTCGTGTAGGTGCCACCCGCTCCACTCTCACCACCCTCGACGGCGGAGAGCGCCACGGATACGGGGTGATTCCCCAGGTCGATAGGGCAGTTGCCCTACCTCCTGGCGTGGCCGCCCCGTACTCCCATCCAAGCCATGTAGGACAACATCCTCGCTCAACGCGAAGGCCTACAGTGCGGCTGGACGCGCTGCCTCCGCCCTGCATGCGATGGCCCTCCTGCAAGTCCACCAGGCCAAAGCACTCAGAAGCATGCACGGGGGTGGACCTGATCCTGATGTGCTGCAGGAACTGCGCTCAGCGACCGACCTCGCCCTGAGAGCGACGAAGGCCACAGCGTAGGCACTCGGACAGGCGATGGCCACCCTAGTGGTCCAGGAACGCCATCTCTGGCTCAATCTGGTCGAGATGTGTTAGGCTGACAAGAACCGCTTCCTGGACGCACCTGTCTCCCAGATTGGCCTTTTCGGCGACACCGTCGAGGACTTCGCCCAACAGTTCTCCGCGGTGAAGAAGCAGACGGAGGCCATCTCTCACGTCATGCCCCGCCGCACACCTGCCACTACGGGCCCTGCCCCGTCTGCTCGCCGAGGGCGTCCCCATGCGGCGAAGAAACCAGCTCCTGCTCCGCCCCAACCCAGGCCCAGCTCTCAGCCCCAGCGTCGAGCACCCCACAGGCGGCGTACACCCCCTGTCTCACGAACCCCCTCTAGGACCCGGAAGGCTCCCAAGCGTTCCTGAGACAGTCGACCCAGAGCCGAAGACGTTAGCTCCGGAGGTGGGAAGACCGCCTCGTCCCCCGGTGGAGGGCCGGGTGGAGAATCCTTTGTTTTTTCATTTGCCACACCCCCTGACGGGGGCTGTGGTACCCACATTCTCAATAAAAGAGCTATTTCCTTTGCCTCTGGGTCACCTGGCCCGCAAATGCCGTTCTCACGGCAATGTGCTTTCAGATTACGACAGTCCCGGTACACCGGACACGGCGATCCCGCCTTCCGCCTGCCCACGACTGTCCCCCGGCCGGCCGGTTCAGACGAGTCCAGAGGACGCCAACATCAGACCTCCTCCTCAGTCACGAACCCGCCCCCTGCCAGGCGCGCGGAGCAAGGTAAGTGCTTTGAGTCTATTCTCAGCACCTCAGCCTGAGGCTGCAACGAAGCCGCCCGACGCTGCATTACCTGTTCCACCCCGCTGCGAGGCCCCACCGGGTACGTCCAAAATACTCGTCCCTTTGGTGCCCCTAGCGCAGAGCTGGGAAGCGTGGCTTTCGCTTCCCAACGCATCACGCTGGCTGCACCGGACCATTCGACTCGGTTACGCAATTCAGTTTGCCCAGCTCCTGCCCCACTTCAGGGGCGTCCGCTTTTCCGCAGTACACGGCGAGCATGCCAGTTCCCCGCGCACGGAAATCGCGACCCTCTTAGCCAAGTCCACCAGGCCAACCGAAATGAGGAAGGGTTTCTACAGCCCTTACTTCATTGTACCCAAGAAAGGCAGCGGCTTACGACCATTCCTGGACCTGCGAGTTTTCAATTGGGCCTTGTTAAAACTCCCGTTCAAAATGCTCACGCAGAGAAATATTCTGGCTGGTGTTCAGCATCTAGATTGGTTCGCAGCAGTAGACCTGAAGGACGCGTACTTCCACATCTCAATTATTCCATGACACCGACCCTTCTTACGGTTCGCGTTCGACGGCTAGGCGTTTCAGTACAAAGTCCTCCCCTTCGGCCTGTCTCGTTCCCCTCGCATCTTCACAAAGGTCGCAGAGGCGGCCCTTGCCCCGCTACGAGTAGCCGGCATCCGCATTCTCAACTACCTCGACAACTGGCTCATCCTAGCCCACTCTCAAGAGTTACTATGCACACACAGAGACCAGGTGCTCCGGCACCTCAGCCGCTTGGGGCTTCAGTTCAACTGAGAAAAGAGCAAGCTCACTCCGGTTCAGAGCATCTCTTTTCTCGGATTGGAGTTAGACTCAGTCTCAATGACAGCACGTCTCACAAGCGAGCGTGCTCAGTCAGTGCTGGACTGCCTCGCTTCCTTCAAGCCAGGCACAGTTGTCCCTCTAAAACTTTTCCAGAGGCTCCTGGGGCATATGGCGTCCTCCGCATGGTCGCGCCGCTGGGGTTGATGCATATGAGACCACTCCAGCACTGGCTCCAGACTCGAGTCCCGAGACAAGCATGGCACCACGGCACGCATTGGGTAAGGATCATCCCCGCCTGCCTCAAAACACTCCGACCCTGGACAGACCTCTGCTTTTTACGGGCAGGAGTGCCACTGCAGCAGGTGTCCCGACGCGTTCTGGTCACAACCGACGCCTCCCGGTCCGGGTGGGGAACCGTGTGCAGCAGGGCCGTTGGAAAGGGGCCCCGCTGCGTTGGCACATCAATTGCCTGGAGTTGCTGACCGTCCTTCTTGCTCTCAGGAAGTTCCTCCCATTAGTTCAGGACAAACATGTCCTCGTGAGATCGGACAGCACCACGGTGGTGGCGTACATAAATCGCCAAGGCGGCGTACGCTCCGCCACATGTCACAACTTTCCCGCCGTCTCCTCCTATGGAGCCAGCAGCGACTCAAGTCGCTGAGTGCCACTCACATCCCCGGCAAGCTCAACGTCGTAGCGGACGCGCTATCACGACAACGACTGCCCGGCGGGGACTGGAGGCTTCACCCCCAGTCGGTCCAGCTGATTTGGGAACGGTTTGGCAAGGCCCAGGTAGACCTGTTTGCCTCCCAGGAAACCTCCTACTGCCCGCTCTGGTACGCCCTAACAGAGGCTCCTCTCGGGACAGACGCGCTGGCACACAGCTGGCCCTCGGGGCTGCGCAAGTACGCATTTCCCCCAGTGAGCCTTCTTGCACAGGTGCTGTGCAAGGTCAGGGAGGACGAGGAGCAAGTCACGTTAGTGGCCCCCTACTGGCCCACTCGGACTTGGTTCTCGGAACTCAGACTTCTCGCGACAGCTCCTCCCTGGCGAATTCCCCTGAGAAAGGACCTCCTCTCTCAGGGACTGGGCACGCTCTGGCACCCGCGCCCAGACCTCTGGAACCTCCACGTCTGGTCCCTGGACGGGATGCGGAAGAGCTAGCCGGCTTACCGGCGACCGTTGTGAATACAATCAACCAAGCCAGAGCCCACTCTACCAGGCACCTTTACGCCCTAAAGTGGCGCTTGTTCGCAGATTGGTGTTCTTCCCGAACCGAAGACCCGCAGAGATGCGCGATCGAGTCAGTGCTCCTGTTCCTACAGGAGAGGCTGGACAGAAGGCTGTCCCCGTCCACCCTCAAGGTGTATGTTGCCGCCATTGCCGCCCACCACAATCCTGTAGACGGCAAGTCTTTGGGTAAGCACGACTTGATCCTCAGGTTCCTGAGAGGCGCCCGGAGGTTGAATCCCTCCCGGCCAGGCCTAGTTCCCTCCTGGGATCTCTCAGTAGTCTTGGCAGGACTCCAGAGACCTTCCTTCGAGCCGCTTGAATCAATTGGACTCAGGGCCCTCTCTCTTAAGACGGCCCTGCTGATCGCGCTCACCTCTATCAAGAGGGTCGGGGACCTGCAAGCGTTCTCTGTCAGCGACACTTGCCTGGAGTTCGGTCCGGCGGATACGTCTGTGATCCTAAGACCGCGACCGGGCTATGTGCCCAAGGTTCCTACCACACCCTTCCGAGATCAGGTAGTGAACCTGCAAGCGCTGCCCCGGGAGGAGGCAGACCCAGCCCTTTCGTTGCTATGTCCAGTGCGTGCCCTGCGCATTTACCTGGACCGCACACAGAGCACCAGACGCTCTGAGCAGCTCTTTGTCTGCTTTGGGGGACGGCAGAAAGGGAATGCCATCTCCAAACAGAGGCTCGCCCACTGGGTTGTCGACGCCACCACACTGGCTTATCACACCCAGGCCGTGCCCCTACCCTTGCGGGTCCGAGCTCACTCAACAAGGGGTGTTGCGTCCTTGTGGGCACTGGCCAAGGGCACCTCCCTAGCAGACATCTGTAGAGCCGCGGGTTGGGCAACACCCAACACCTTCGCGAGGTTTTACAACCTCCGCGTCGAGTCGGTTGCGTCTCGTGTTTTGTCAGGTCCGAGCCCGTAGAACTCGGTAACACGTAGACCGACCGGCCGGGTGGATCGCTTGCGCCCAGTGCCCTTGTCCTGACGTCAAGGTAAAGTAGTGCGCCTTCTTCCCAGGGCACCCCACTCCGAGTCGGGACCATGGTCGATTCCTCCCCAGCCCTCCGGGTCCGCGGTTCAGCGAAGGAACTCGCCGACCCAAGCCACTGCGGGTACCCTGATGGCTACCCTGTACTGGTATAGGTGCTCCACAGGTAAGGCCTCCATGGTTCTGTCCCCTTACGAGCGGACCCCCGTGTCTCCCTTAGGCAGTTACAGATGCCCCGGTCGCTGTGCTGTAGCAACTCCCCCCTTTCGAGGCTGGATCTACCACCGCACCATACTTTCCACACAAGCCCTAAGACGGCCTACCACTTTTCCTCCCTAAGAAAAAGGGCAGGTGTGGTCTCCGCAGGGTCTGGGTAAGACCCCCTTCCCTATATGCGTGTAAGGGCCCCGGCCGTGATTGCTCTATGCGAGAAACATAGAGAGAAAAGAGGCCCAGCCAGGCTGGTCCGTTCCCATGTTGGCAAACATCGCCTTGTTCCCCTCCCAGGGTAACTAGAAGGATTCCGATGTTCTTATGGGGCATTGGGGAAGGGTACGTGCAGCCAGGTACAGACTGGATGAAACCCTGCCCGCCTCTGTATCGGCGGTTCACGTACACGTTTCAGCACATGGCAAGATTGGAATGGGTCCCCTAGTGTCGCTTCTCCAACACAACGTGGAGAGAGCGACAGAAGGGGAACGTTTGGTTACGTATGTAACCTCCGTTCCCTGAGGGAGGGAACGACACGTTGTGTCTTTCCTCCGCCATGTCGCTGAACCGAGCCACTGTTGTGGCCGGACCATTTCCGGCTCCTCAGAAAAATCCAGAATGAACTCCCGTATTTGCGCCGCTTAAACACCCGTATGTCCGGGGGCGGGACATGCAAATACCGGCTGCCAACTCTCATTGGCCTTTTTTCATAGATCAGAGGTGGATATCGGCGCTCAAGAGAGACCCCTAGTGTCGCTTCTCCGACACAACGTGTCGTTCCCTCCCTCGGGGAACGGAGGTTACATACGTAACCAAACGTTTACAACTTATTAACATCTTATTTTTGTTTGTAATTCATGTAATTAATGCTCTATTTCAGAGATCATACTCTAAGATAACTAAACAATATCAAACCAGTAATTAAGTTTAACTAGTAACTAACTTTACAAAGCTGTTACTGATAAATTAATAAAATTGTCAATTAAAGACAACTTGATCCCCTATATGTGAAGGTTTAACCTACTCAAGTTGTTTGGTAACACTTTATTTTAAGGGTTCACAATAATGCATTAGTTAAGCATGAATAAGACAGCAGTTAATGATTAACTGAATGTAGATTACGTTATCTTAGCCATAATTAATAACTCATTAAATGTCTTGTGTTAATAGTAATGTAATTAATGCTAAATTTCAGAGATCCAGCTTAAATCAGGTTAATTCAAGTTTAGTATTGGCTTTACAAAGCTGTTATTACTAAATTACTTCAAAATTTTATAAAAGATAACTTGACCCCTGCTCTAATTTGAAAATTATTATTAAAAAAATTAAATAATAATATATATATTCATATATATATATATGAATGAATAATTAGGAAAAACAGTAAATAAATACCCAACATATAGATGGGGACTCATTCAATACTTTTTAAAAAGCATTCCAGGGTGATACCTCAAGAAGTTAGTTGAGAAAATTGTTTTGATGACTTTACAATTATTCTAAAATGGGGAAAATATAATAATAAAGAATGAGTAAGTGACCCCAAACTTTTGAACTGCAGTATATATATTAAAATCTTAAAGACATTGTGACTAAAGTGAAACATTTACTTACACAAGTTAATAATTAGTTTGACATGTATTAAATGTTTACAGTATTTGCAGTAAACTAAAACAAACAATAATTAAAGATTAATTTCAGTTTAGAACAGGGGTCAAGTTACAATATCTATAATACAAGATTTGAGTAATTTATTAGTAGCAGCTTTGTAAAGATAATAATAATTAGCTTTAATTGCTGTTTTAATATTGTTTAGTATACTTGATCTATGATGGATCTCTGACATTGAGCATTAACTACATTACTTTCTACAAAAAAAAAAAAATAAAGTTAATAAGTTGCAAATAATGTCTAAGATAGCTTTATTCTACATTCATTTAATTATTAACTTTTATCTTATTCATGCTTAACTAGTGCATTATTGTGGACCATTAAAACCATTAATATAGACAAAAATGGGTGACACTTTATATTAATGTTCCCTATGTTAAGACACAACAAAGGGGTTCATACATGACTATTAATACATTTAAAAATGTATTTTCAATAAATTATATATATGCTAAACATCTGTCCTTTTTACATTAAGGTACATTTCCATAGGTAACTAATTTTGAATAAGTGTTATTAAGCATTTATAACATGTATGTTAAACTTCTCAATATTTGGTAAGTACTGCATAAAAGTTGTCATTTATGTATGTTGTTACAACTGTATAAAAATTATTCTTAATGCATTTATAAATTACTTATTATTCATTAATGAACCCCTGAAGATTTATAAAAAAATCTTCAGCAAAGGGGACATTAATGTAAAGTGTTATCCACAAATAGGACAATTGTTGAAAAACATTGAGACTAAAGAACAATACAATTAATTGTTCATATGAGTCATAAATAATTGTAATAAAATTCATGTGGATTGCATTGATTAGATCATTTGGTTTTAGAATATTTAATGAGAAATGTACATATTGAAATATGCATATTTTTGGTTGCAGACATTTGTATATTTAAAAATACAGGTTTATAGTACATTCTGAGACTACTAGTGACTTTTCTTAAAAGAAAACAAACCTGAGAAGCAGGAGACTTAAGCAAAAGTCTTCATTGAGCTATTTACTTTGGTCTCGTGACAAATCTGAGCTCAGTTTGTGACATTGCTGATATCTCTTCTGAAACTCTAGAGTCAGAGGATAAACATATGAGATTAGCAATAGGGTCTCTTCTCAGGAAAAATCAGAGAAAAAAAAATTAATGAATTGTGATATTAAAGAGATCTCATTTGTGATTTGTAATTTTTTTTTCTTTAAATCTTGTTAAAATTTGTAAAAATCGACATATCCAGGCGGATCCACACAGGTCCATTTGCAACAAACCGCAATAGGCACAGTGTCAACATTCTGCAGGCAAGAGCTTTAAAATGTAGAAATATGCTTTTCATGCAGGGTCAAGATGAATAGACAAGCATCTTCCACAGAAGCAGAAAAAGACATATTGCAAATCCATGCAAATCGGGAAAGCGGCGTGAGGGTGAGTTTCTGCACAGGCAAGCACTCTTTGCTTCCCCTCACAAACCGCCATCTTTTGTTTGTTCTGAAGTTACATATATAGACAGAGTTGCTATCAGATGCCAGAGAGAAATGAGGACAGAGTGAAAAAAGGGGAAACACAAGGGGAAAAAAGCTATAAGCGTTTCAAGCTATTGCTGAAACAATCCAATTACAATGCCTATCAAACTTAACTTCACAGGTTATAGCTTCTAATTGCCTGACAAAAACTGACACTTCAGTCGCAACACTGTAATATAATAGAGGGCCAAATTAAATTTGATCGAGGGGCAGAAAACGACGCTATCATTCAGCCACGCGGAAAAGAGATCAACTGGCATGATATAATGGATCAAAAATGAAAATTATTCATTAATCGCGTTGGGTTTTCCAATAATGGAAATGACACAGTTCAGACGCTTCCGTAAAAACACTATTAATTAAAGGGATGATAGATCTAACAATGCATGGAGCCGAGAGAAGTCTTCCTCCACTCCACTACAGGGTAAAAGATTGTGGGAATGGGCTGACTGGCAGGTCACTGCTTGGTGTGACAAGTTTGTGTGTGTGTAAGTGGCATGTGGTGGACTTCAAAAATTAAGAGGCAAAGTTTGTTAGTTTACATTGTTAATCCAATGTAAATTCATGTTTTTTATTTATTTATAAACATATCTTTATTACGAGGATTAACCCCTTGAGATGAAGCATCTCGTTTTGAGGGGTCCTCCAGTACATCAAAGCAAAAAAGAACCAAAACAGCAGAGCAAATATCACGGTCAAAAACCGCACAACAAAACACAACAACACACACACACCAGCTCACAATGCTCAACCCCACCCTACCCAACACGATCCCTATAGATAACATGATAGAGAAACAACCACATGACTAGCATTGCACAAGGTCAAGGACTAAGAGTAATACAAAAAGAAAAAAAAAATAAAAAATAAATTGAGGATAAAAATAACAATAGGCTAATAATAAATAAATGAATAAAAATGAAGACATAAAAATTAGAATTAATAAACACATGACCATTGAAGCCCATGGTCAAACAAACAAAACTAGAAACAATGACAAATATTCGAAGATTTTCCTCGAGAGCCCTTCAAACGCTGTAAGTGAAGTTAAAGAACGGATAAAAGAGGAAGATTGTTCCAATCATATGGAGCCTTAAAACAAAATGCATACTTGCCTACTTGTTTTTTAACTCTAGGAACAACAAAAAAATCTGATCATTGTATCGCAGGCTGTATAGCTTAATTATAAAGCACCAAGTGTTGCTTGAGATAAACTGGATAATTCAAGTAAAAACTTTTAAAAATAAACTGTAACCAGTGAGACTGTCTCCTGGCCGAAGGGCCAACCAGGACAACTGTCTGTATAACACACAGTGGTGTGTCCTGAAGGGACAACGGAGAACAAAACGGCAAAGACTGTTGTAGACCACATCAATGGAATGCAAACAAGAAGCAGGAGAGTTCTGATAAATAATGTCGGCGTAGTCCAAAATAGGCAGAAGCAGCTGTAAGACTATTCTTTTCCTGACCGGAAAATTAAAACATTTAACAGATTGATAAAGTATTTTAAGACGAGAGTTAAGTTTGTTTGTCAATGCTTGTACATGAGTTTTGAAAGATAAATCAGTTTCCAACCAAACACCAAGATATTTAAAGGTCTCAGTTGACACTAAAGGAGAGGAATCAAGAAAACAAAGATTAAGGTTGTTTTCACCTATATCCAAGGTTTTTCTATGGAATAATAAAGAGTAGGACTTTGATTTATTAAGGAGAAGTTTATTTGTTCCAACTGCATTAGGTGTAAAGACAGTGTTCGGGTTAAAAGCATAAAGAACAACATTTACCTTACACTTGGAACGATCAAACAGCAAACAATACTATTTATTTGATTAATATTTGTTTGTGTTTATATTAACATATTATTTATTAAAACCAATTCACATAAAAGTCTCACATTCTTATGCTCAGACCCATTTGTCAGAGGACAGATCATTGTCTTACACTACAAAAAAGAAATTCTTAGCATTTTTGTCTTGTTTTCTAGTAAAGATATATGAACATCCTTAAAGCAAGGTTTAACATTTAATTGAGAATCAAAATTAGTTAAAAGATTTGTTCACCCAAAAATTATAATTCTCTCATATTTTACTCACCTTTAAGCCATCCCAGAACCAAAATGAAGATTTTTAAAAGCACAATTCAGCTCTGTTTGTCCACACAATGTAAGTGAATGGGTGCCATGTTGGCTGTTTGATGGTCTAAAAGGCATATTTAGGCAGCTGTAACACAGTTAAAGGATGGGCAAGGAGGAGGCAAGAACCGGCTTGTCAATATAAATAATATTTAATGAAACTCAAAACCAAAACACACAAACATAAACACACACGACGGACATGCTCGTAATTCTCTCTCTCTCTAACCATCGTCACCGGCCGCCTTTATCCCTCGCGCGCCTCATCAGGCCGATTGGGGACAGGGCGCGCGATATTCCGACCCGGCCCCGCCCCCCTCCGCTCCACAGCAGCATAAAACGAATCCACATGACTCTAGTCAATCAATGAATATCTTCTGAAGCAAATCAATAGGTTTGTGTAAAAAATCAATTGATAAATAAAACTTCATACATTTTAAAAAACTCTTCCTGCTACCAGTCGACTGTAAGAGAGTTTTGTCACCTCAAACTGCAATACAGCTGTGGGCGGTAGAAACAATTTCAAGTAAAAATAATAATTGTCGATTTGTTTCTTACTCAAACCTATTGATTTGCCTCAGAAGACATTCATTGATCGACTGGAGTCATGTGGATTACTTTTATGCTGCCTAAATATGCCTTTTGGACTGTCAAACAGCCAGCAGCATCATGGCACCCATTCGCTTACATTGTGTGGACAAACAGAGCTGAAATGTGCTTATAAAAATCTTCATTTGGGTTCTGCTGAAAAAGGAAATACATACAAATCTGGGATGGCTTTAAGGTAAGTAAAAAATGAGAAAATTATCATTTTTGGGTGAATTAATCCTTTAAGATATTTAAGTTTATTTTCTTACCCATTGAATAATTTTGCATATGAACAACTTTAGAGACCTTAAAATCCATATCCATATATTGCATCCATGAATATTGAATTCATGGGTAAAAAAACTGTTGATTCATTCTGTTCTTATGTATTTCTGCTGTATGGTCTATAAAATAGTAAAAATGTCACTGTAAATATTTTATTTTAATATAATAATTTATTTATTTTTAATATAAAGGATTCGTAAATATTTTTACGTTTCTAAAGCAGTAAATATGTAAACATGTTATGTTTTTTATGTTGTCAATACACCCATAATGTACGTGTTAGTCTCTATCCAAAAGACCAAAAAAATCATTTAAGTTTAAGGAATAGCTACAAATAATAAACATAAATAGTCAATAATAAGCTGTTTAAGCATAAATTGGGCTATATTTTCTGAGACTTCTCTGAAAATAAGACTTAATATCATAAGTCATTTTGTTTCTCAAGTAAATGTGTCTAGTTTTTAAGGATGTTTAGGTATTTTTACTGGACAAAAAGATAAAAATGTGCAATAACTGCACTTTGCCTATTTGTGTAAAAAGGTGCACAAAATTTGGCAGTAGATGAGACGTGCAAGTGTGTCTGTGAGAAACAGTGAGATAAAAAGAAAGAAATAAGCCAGAGATGAGAGAAAGACAGAAATAAAAAGAGATGACAGCTAAAGGCAGCACTTTCTATCCTTCTCCTGACAATCGGTTGACCTCGAGACTGAGAGCTGAGAGCCGATGCAATAACCCGACTTTCAGTGACCCTACACTGCAAAGCGATTGGCTCCCCAGCCACCGGAGCTCCAGCCTCACTGATCTCCAGCTCTGTAATTGGGTCAAAGCTCTGCATTGCCTTATTGATGTGCAAATGCTAACTGTCGAGACATGTCACTCTCAGGCATATTAGAGAACACCTCGTGGATGACTGTAGGAGATCAAGGACACCTCACCATTTCATATCAAACCCCAAACATGAGACGGGTGCCGTTCATTAAAATGCAGGCAAAAAAAAAGAAATATCCAATTCAAAAGAAATATATAATTTAAAGTGGTCCTTGACGGCACATGATCACATCTTAACCAATTTTGGCATGTGTAATGACAACCAAAGAAGGATGTTTTCGCAAATTATGATAAGAATTAAAATGATGGGGTGTATGAACATGTGTTAGCTGAAAGATTCATGTCTGTGCAATTGCAATACAAAAGACGTTTGATTGGGAAGCAGGACAAGTTACATCAGTCAAGACATCAAATGTTGTCATTCTGTCATAAACATGCATCTGTTTTAAAACACACATCCGCTTTAGAGTTTTTAAATGCACCAATATACACACAAATCAGTGTTTAGCTTTTAGCAGTGATTTGTTAAGTTAGTAGCATTTCTACTTTTAGTCAGTTACTCCCCAACTGCACAAAATATATGAATCAATGCAGAAAAGCAGCAATTATGCTATTCCCATGGATAGCTTGTCATAAGACCTTCGTTGCCTTTTTTTCAGTGGATTAAATGTGGTTTTATGGGAAGCATTAGGTTCAATTAACTACTTTTATTGTCTTGACATATCTAGTAGACTGTTAATGTGTTCCTCTCGGTTGATTGTACTTGTGCAAGCCGTGTTACAAGGATCCAAAAAATCGCAGCACTGGGACTGTCGTGCTGTGAAATAATTTTAAAGTACTGGTGTCCCAGTCTCATAATTGGGTATTGATGGCCAACAATTCTCTCAATTTCATAGTTTTTCCACTTGGACAATCTGGTGGAACTCTAAGACAACCTAATTATAACCCCCGCTGAAGAGGCCGGCCCTGAGCAAGGTTTTATAACTGTTTCAACTTTCTCATCCTCTGAAAACTTTCACAGGAACATGACACTGATACTAATCATGCCAAGCCTATCAGACAATGTTGATTCGAAGAGATCACTGTATATACTTTACTGTAAATCATTTAATGCCATTTTTTTCTCTAAAATAAAATTGTCATCCTGTCCGAATAATAGAAAAAGAGGTCTGCAGGACTGTGCACGGGCAGTTTGTAGTTGTTTCAAGAGATTATAAAGCCATTATATTTAGTCCTGGTATTTTAGCATTCTTAATGTCATGTACTGTATCTATGATCCTGGTTCAATATCTTTGTTGGTCCTGGATCAACGTTACCATCAACTAATCAGATTTTAGGGTTTGTTTTAAGCTAAGCCGCTAACTTCCTGCTTGAAAAAGTTAGATAAAACAGAAACTTTGAAAATCACAACTCTATTTTTTATTGCAAAACAAATTCCAGCACTGTATTAAGGCTTGCACAACTACTAATTTTTACTAGTTGACTGGCTGGTTACTTACTCTGTGGATCAATGTTTACCTTATGTAAATTACTAATTAACCCAACTTTTTATTGTCTGGATAAAAAACAAAGCAAAACAAAACACAATTTGATTGATAAAATACAAAATGATAAACAAAATTTTGGCTTGTATGGAAAAATGAAAACCTTTAATGTCACCAACGCTTTGCAGCATGATTCCTTCATACAGTGGCAAGAAAAAGTATGTGAACCGTTTAGAATTGCCTGCATATATGTACAAATTTGTGTTCAAATCTGGTTTGATCTTCATCTAAGGTACAATAATGAAAAAGCACAATCTCTTTGAACTAGTAACTCACACATTATTGTATTGTTATTGTTAGGGATGTCCCGATAGAATTTTTTGGAGAATGAGTACAAGCACCGATACTTTTTTTAGTACGATACACCGATACGATACCTTTTTCTGAATTCCAAGTTACCAGTTTTTATCATCAAAATGGTGTTTAAATATATAAATTAATTAAAAAAAATAAAATAAATTAAAGTATAACAATTCATTTTCAAAATGATATTGTATTATTTTCATGAAATAAAGTGCTTTTATACAAAACCTTAAATCACAATCCTAAATACAAAATTCTACATAACATGACGGCTCATTTTAGCTTATAGTGGCCCATTCAGCATGTTTCGCGGCCAACCCACTGGGAAAATGCCCGGTATGCCAGATTACCCATCCAGCCCTATCCACAATGCTACTGGGAAAATGTTTTCTGGACTGATGAAACTAGGGTTGAATTGTTAGGGAAGAACACACATCACTACCTAGGGTGTGAAAAAAGGACACAGTATACCAACATGAAAATATCATCTCAACCGAACAGTGAGGTATGGTAGAGGGAGCATCATGATTTGGGGCTGCTTTGCTGCTTCGGTACCTGAAATGCTTGCCATCTTCGGAGGAAAAATTAAATCCAAGTTTATCAAGATGGGTGGCTGTGTGGTCTTATCGTCCTATCTTTTCCCTATGATTTTAGGGGTATGTTATGGTTTGGTTTAGGGTTATGAATAAGGTTTAGCCTATGATTGGTTGAAAGGAATGGAAGCATAAGCGGTAGTTCTAGCAGGAAGACTCTGGATCCTTACACTCTTAGCAAAAAAGGTTCTTTGGGGAACCCTAGGCAGGGATGGATTACCGACCAGGCCAATGGGGCCAGTGCCCAGGGGCCCTTAACTACCAGGGGCCAGTCTCCTATCTACACAACACATTCTCACACCCCAACTCATCACATTTGGACGAAGCGTCCAGGACCCCTTGGCGTCACTCATTGACGCACTGGGTATACCTTTGGCGTCATTTTTCAACGTGCAGGGTAGTCCGATAGACTTCTATATTGTTAAACTCGCCGATGAATGCGGTTAAACTCACCGATGAATGCGGTTGCCTATGAACGCGCTAAACCTTTGCTGAGAGGGCACTTTGATATCAGATTGTGAGGGTTTTTAAACATAAAAAACAGTTGGAGGGCCAGATAAAGATGATCTGGGGGCCACCATTATACTAGCCCTGGCATAGATCATTTATTGTAGCCTATTCCTTTTTATTTTTATTTATTGCAGTCTCGACTCTCGACCCATTCGCAGCTCCGGTTCTATCGGACTACCCTGCACGTTGAAAAATGACGCCAAAGGTATACCCAGTGCGTCAATAAGTGACGCCAAGGGGTCCTGGACGCTTTGTCCATATGTGACGAGTTGGGGTGTGAGAATGTGTTGATCTACATAGGGAATGTGCTTTTAAGCTGCAAGCTTACAGATGCGCAACTCACGTGAGTGATCAAACGCGTGAGCTTCCTATTTCAAATTTTTGCGGTTACGGTAAATCGGTTCAGCTGAAAGCATAAGGGTAACATCACCCCTGTTAAGTAAGATAAATAAATTGATTTGTTGATTAATTTAGTTATTTTTATTTATTTTGACTAAACTCCTTGTCATTTTTGACTTACACATTTATTTCAGCAAGCAAAATGAATACATCTAGATATAACTGTTTTGTCCAGGCCTAGGAATTTATCCACCAGGATGTAAGTAATTTCAAACTTGAATCACTAAAATATCTGCTGTGGATTGAGTATTAAACATGATACCAGGTTATGTTAGAATACACTTTTCTTTGCATCTAGAAAACATGGGAATAACAAAACACGATTCCAGGAGCACATCATAGCATTGACTTAAGTCAACTGCAGTGATATAAAGATTTTAATAAAGCTCTATTCAAGAGTGTGCATATGTAAGATGTCCAAAGTCAAAGAGAAGACTAGATGAAATGTTTCATCTCAACTTGTGAGTATTTTGTGTTTGTAATTTTATTGTCATGTAGCCTACAAAAATATAACAATTATGTATTTTTTTTATTGAAGATGCCATATGAATTGAAAATGGGTTTTAGCAAACAGCGAACATATACACAGAGCTGAATGCCGCAATGTATATTCCGCAAAATGTTTCCCTTCTGGTAAACCGCATGCGTCTTCCTTGGGCAGAGGGCCCTCTATCCTTGGTCACTGTGTTTGTAGTAACTCCTCCCCTCCTTGGGAAGGACCTACCATGGCGCCGCTCCGCATGATGTGCTTCTGCTCTGACGTGCTTCCGCTCTGACCCGGTAAGACCATGTGTTGTATTCAACTTAGAAGCCCCCCTCCCTTCTCAGGGCCGGGTGTGGTCTCTGCAGTGTCCTCCTCTTTGGAGGGACAACCCCCAACATGGATCTTATATGGCCCCCAGCTGAACGATTTTGTTCCTTTTTTGGGGAGAACAATAGAGAGAAGGCTATGGCTGGGCCAGCCAGTCCTTAAACTTTTAAGCAGTTAGCTGCTCCCCTAGGTGTAGGGGACCGCTTCATGCCTGCCAGTGTTTTGGGGGTAGTAACGCGACAGCTTGCTGCGCTGGCTACGAGGCACATGGAGTTCTGCCCGTCTCGCACCGCAAGTCTGCATAACTCGGTTCAGCTCTTGTGGCGTTTTCCATTGGGACCCCTAGTGTCAACTCATTGACACAACGTCGAGTGAGTGAAAGATAGGGAACGTCATCATTACTAATGGAGGTAACGAGATGTTGTGTCCCTCTTGCCACAACACTGAACCAACCGCTGAAATGGCCGGGTATTTGGCTCGGCTCCTCAAACCTGAGTTTGTGTTTGCAAGTGGTACTCCTTTTATACCCGTATGTCCGGGGTAGTGGCATCCAAATTCCACACACCAATTCTCATTGGCCTTTTCTCAAAGATCAGAGATGTCTGGGCTCCCAAGAGTGAACCCCTGGTGTCAACTCATCGACACAATATCTCGTTCCCTCCATCAGGGAACGGAGGTTACATTAGTAAACGTGACGTTAATTTCTGGATGCAATGGGTCTGGACAGCAACATTACTAGTTTGAAAATCTTCCTACATATAAAACACAACACTCATATTCATGTAAGTTTTACGATATCATTTAGAGAGATAACAATTTCTTTGTTTTTAATTACTCTGAATAATGACAGCAGGTATATTAAATGTTTCATATACTTACAGGGATCAGCACATCCATCCTCATCTTATTCTTTCATTTGGTGTCAAGACCCCTCAGTGCAGAGAGTCGGCATCAAACTGATGACATTGAGATGGCTGAAGTGAGGTTTAGTTTATTTGTTGTATTCAAAAACCTTACATAGTTTGTCAGACTAGTGGCAACAAAATTATTCTGTATCTGCCCCAGTGCTAAAATTATTAGACAGCTTTTTGTTGGTAATTTGTTTTTATTTATTTATTTATTGTTTATTAATCTTACTTATATTTATAATGTTAACCCATATTAAATGATTTACTGTTTATGATTCTTATATAAATAATATTAATACTAATTAACCTTAGATTATAATTACAAACCTGTGGATTTATTACACCAATTCTCATAACTATTGCATTATGAATTTTGTTAATTATTGCTTGTGTTGTTGTAAATACAAACTATTAAAAATGCTTTTGTCACGAACCCCGCTCCTCTGCCCCATCCCCGCTTCGTCGCACACACACTCACTCCTCAAGCTCGCACGCTCGTTCCGCCCCCTCGAGCTCGCACGCTCGTTCCGCCCCCCTCGAGCTCACGCTCGTTTTGCTCCCTCGAGCTCTCACGAACATTATGACCACCGGCACTCGTCTCAATCACCCCTTTATTCGTTTCACCTGCACTCGTCTCATCACCTTTCATTGTTTACACCTGCACCTTCCCCTATAAATACCACAGCACATCCGTTTCACGGGGGTTGGTTATTGTATTTAGTTTCCTGTGTCCTTGCCCCGCTAGTCTCGTCTAGTTTTGATCCCCTCTTGATTACCCCCTTAGCTTGCCAGCTCCTCGTTCCCCTAGTACCCCTGTCTACTCCCTTTGTTAGTTTACCCGCCTCTCGATCCTGTTTACCCCGGCTTTGACCCTCGCTCCCCTCGACTACTCTCCCAGATTTGCCCCCTTTACTCTCTTTGATTCCCCGGCTTTTGACCCTACGCTTCCCTCGACAACTCTTCACTGGATTTGCCTGTTTGTACTTTTGCCTGCTTTTATTGTTAACAATAAAAGCAGTTTTTGACTTACATTGTGACTGTCTCATCTTTTGTGTGTGTGTCTGGGTTACAGAATAACCAACCCCACCGAAGACAGTCACAATGCATCACGCAGAGAATTCGCGCAGCTCACTAGAGCGGATGTTTTTAGCGCACTCTGCCCCAGGATCTACCGGTGGGAGTCATGATCACGCGCTCACAGCCCAGGGCCAGCAGGTACGTGTGATTTTTGATTTTTGTCACCCTGCTTCACCTGTGTCTGCCCCTGAGCCCGTTTATGCTTCCCATGCATATTTGAGCGCCGTGAACTCTCCACCCCCGGAGAGGTTTTTTGGCTCTTCGGACGCTGACCAAGGGGTTTTTATGCGAGGCAGCGGTTGTGTAACTCATAATCCCGCCCTCGACATTAAGGAGCCAGCGGCCCGACTCTTGGGGTTAGCGTCAGGAGTCAACCCTTGGAGGTTTTTGTTATGGATTTTTGTGCCCTGGCGTACCAGGTGAATTTTGATGAGGTGGCTCTGAAAGACATTTTTCAATGTGGACTGAATGAGCCAACCTCATCATTCATGCCAGGTGGTCGCTGCTCTCTCAACCTGGCTCAGTTTATTGACCTTGCCCTACTGTACGCTGGTTCCTCGTTTACTGTGGGGGAGGCAGAAACTGAACCAGCGTTCCATACCACGGCCCCCGTCTTGAAGCCTACCACGGCCCCCATCTTGAAGCCTGTCACGGCCCCAGTCCCGAGGCCTGTCACGGCCCCAGTCCCGAAGCCTGATACGGCCCCAGTCCCGAGGCCTGTCATGGCCCCAGTCCCGAGGCCTGTCACAGCCCTAGCCCCGAAGCCTGACACGGCCCCAGTCCCGAGGCCTGTCACGGCCCCAGTCCCGAAGCCTGTCACGGCCCCAGTCTCGAAGCCTGGCACGGCCAGCGAGTCAACGCCCATGCCTGCCACGGCCAGAGAGCCAGCGCCCATGCTCGCCACGGCCAACAAGCCAGCGCCCATGCCCGCCACGGCCAACGAGCCAGCGCCCATGCCCGCCATGGCCAACGAGCCAGCGCCCATGCCCGCCACGGTCGGCGAGCCAGCGCCTGTAGCCTCGACCGTCCCCATGGCCACGTCCCCTGTTGGCCGAGGACGCAAGAGAAGGAAGAGGGCCCCTTCTCCCCAGTCTCGTCTTGTGCTCAAGACCGCAGAGGTTCCCTCAGAGTCTTCCACGGCTCTGCCGGGTTCTGCTCTGGCCCCAGAGTCTTCCACGGCTCTGCCGGGTTCTGCTCCACCCCCAGAGTCTTCCACGGCTCTGCCAGGTTCTGCTCCGCCCCCAGGGTCTTCCACGGCTCTGCCAGGTTCTGCTCCGCCCCCAGGGTCTTCCACGGCTCTGCCAGGTTCTGCTCCGCCCCCAGGGTCTTCCACGGCTCTGCCGGGTTCTGCTCCGCCTCCAGAGTCTTCCACGGCTCTGCCGGGTTCTGCTCGCCCCTCAGAGCCCTCGCGGCCTCCGCCTCTCAAGTCTCCCAAGGCTCCTCCTCCCAAGCCTCCCAGGGCTCCTCTCAAGCCTCCCAGGGCTCTTCCTCTCGAGCCTCCTAAGGCTCCTCCTCTCGAGCCTCCCAGAGCTCTACCTCCCAAGCCCCCCAGGGTTCTGCCTTTCAAGTCTCTCAGAGCCTCCCAGAGCCGCCTCTCAGGGCTTCTCCTCCCGAGTCTTTCAAGGCTCCTCCTCCCAAGCCTCCCAGGGCTCCTCTTCTCGAGCCTTCCAAGGCTCCTCCTCCCAAGCCTCCAAGGGCTCCTCCTCTCGAGCCTCTCAGGGCTTCTCCTCTCGAGTCTTTCAGGGCTCCCCCTCCCAAGCCTCTCAGGGCTTCTCCTCTCGAGTCTCTCAGGGCTCCGTCCCTCGAGTCTTTCATGGCTCCACCCCTCGAGCCTCTCAGGGCTCCGACCCTCGAGTCTTTCATGGCTGCACCCCTTAAGCCTCTCACGGCTTCGCCTCTCGAGTCTCTCAGGGCTCCTCCTCCCCTCGAGCCTCTCAGGGCTCCGTCCCTCGAGTCTTTCATGGCTCCACCCCTCAAGCCTCTCACGGCTTCGCCTCTCGAGTCTCTCAGGGCTCCTCCCCCTCTCAAGCCTCTCAAGGCTTCCCCTCTCGAGTCTCTCAGGGCTCCTCCTCCCCTCAAGCCTCTCAGGGCTTCTCCTCTTGAGTCTTTCAGGGCTCCACCCCCTTCCAAGCCTCTCAGGGCTTCGTCTCTCGAGTCTTCCAGGGCTCCTCCTCCTCCCGAGCCTCTCGGGGCTCCGTGTCTTGAGTCTTTCATGGCTAGCCTCTCGAGCCTTCCAGGGCCCCACCTCTAGAGCCTCTCGAGTCTTCCAAGACCTTTTTCCCCGAGCCTCTCACGGCTCTACTCCCAGAGACTCCAGAGCTTCCTAGGGCTCCGCCTCTCAAGCCTCCTACGGCTCCGCCTCCCGAGCCTCCTACGGCTCCGCCTCCCGAGCCTCCTATGGCTCCCCCTCCAGAGCCTCCCACGGCTCCACCTCCCGAGCCCCTCACGGCTCTGCTCCCAAAGACTCCAGAGCTTTCTATGGCTCCGCCTCTCGGGCCTCCTACGGCTCTACCCCCCGAGACTACAGAGCCTGCCAGGTCGTCTCCTCGGGGACCTCCCACGGCGCCACCTCCATGGGCTCCACCTCCTGAGCCTTCCAGGCCTTCCCCCCTAAAGCCTCCTTCGGCTCCACCTCCAGAGCCTTTCAGGCCTTCTCCCCTAAAGCCTCCTTCGGCTCCACCTCCAGAGCCGCCTACAGTGCCAGTGGCAATAGCCAGGTGATTTAAATGTCGGAGCCATCAAGACCACATGGGACTTTTTGGGACTAGTGTTTAAAATGTTGAAGAGTGTGTATGTGTGCGCGCATCCGGACTCTGACGGCACCGCCTTTCACGGCTCAGCCCGGACTTCCTGACCCTCTCCCTGTCCTGTGGCCTCTTCCCTGGCCTCCGGACCCTATTCCTGTCCAGTGGTCACCTTCCAGACCCCCGGACCCAGTCCCTGTCCTCCAGTCGCCTTCCAGACCCCCTGACCCTGTCTCTGCCCTCACGGCTGCCCCTAGATCTCCCGACCACCCGCCTGTCCGCTATGTTCCCCCTGACCTTGCCTTGAAACTGCCCATTGACCCCATGGACTGTCTCATTTCCCTCTGTGCCCCTTGGACTGCCCTCAATTTTGTTTGTGTGTTTTGTGGGTTGTCTGTTCAGGGCTTTTTTGTTTGTTGGGATCATCCAGCACCACTTCCTCGCAACCGGCGTGGCCGTCAGGAGCCGATCCGTTTTAGAGGGGAGTACTGTCACGAACCCCGCTCCTCTGCCCCATCCCGGCCGTCGCACACACACTCACTCCTCAAGCTCGCGCGCTCGTTCCGCCCCTCGAGCTCGCGCGCTCGTTCCGCCCCCTCGAGCTCACACTCGTTTTGCTCCCTCGAGCTCTCACGCTCGTTTTGCTCCCTCGAGATCTCCTGCTCGCTAGCAGGTCTCTCTCCTCGGGCTCACATGCACGCTCCTATGGCCAGAACATTATGACCACCGGCACTCGTCTCAATCACTCCTTTATTCGTTTCACCTGCACTCGTCTCATCACCTTTCATTGTTTACACCTGCACCTTCCCCTATAAATACCACAGCACATCCGTTTCACGGGGGTTGGTTATTGTATTTAGTTTCCCGTGTCCTTGCCCCGCTAGTCTCGTCTAGTTTTGATCCCCTCTTGAACTCCTCTTGATTACCCCCTTAGCTTGCCAGCTCCTCGTTCCCCTAGTACCCCTGTCTACTCCCTTTGTTAGTTTACCCGCCTCTCGATCCTGTTTACCCCGGCTTTGACCCTCGCTCCCCTCGACTACTCTCCGGATTTGCCCCTTTACTCTCTTTGATTCCCCAGCTTTTGACCCTACGCTTCCCTCGACAACTCTTCACTGGATTTGCCCGTTTGTACTTTTGCCTGCTTTTATTGTTAACAATAAAAGCAGTTTTTGACTTACATTGTGACTGTCTCATCTTGTGTGTGTGTGTCCGGGTTACAGCTTTACTTATTGATAATTAAATGTCTTTTATATGTTTATTTCACTTTCTTAGTTATATAGTATCTGATACACAGTATAAATAACTATTTAATTTGCACATCCATTAAACATTCTTCTGGTAATTAGTTTTTTTTTTTACTAAACAAAATCAAATGTTACGGTTGCATTTTGGGAACCCCTAAAAGGTTCTATATAGAACCTTTCCACCTGGCTCAAAGAACCCTTTAGGGTACTTTTGATAGAATCCTTATTTTTAAATGTATTTGTTTATTTTTATAATTTCTTTTTTGTTTTATTTCCAGAAGAACTTAATGGATAAGCAAATTTAATAGTTATTATACTACATTGTTAAGAAAGTGAAATAACCATATAAAAGACATTTAAGTTTCATTAAGCATTTTTAATAGTTTTTATTTACAACATCACAAGCAATATATAACACAATTTATAATGCAATAATTATGAGAATTTACTTAATAAATCACCTTTTAAGGGTTCCAAATATGAAGCGAGTGATAGAAACCTTTAAGGTTCTATATGGAACCTTTTCCTCTAAAAGTGTATGCTTTCATTCAATCAGGCATCTCATTCAATCACACTACAGCCTCCGCTTTATAAGCCTAAACACCTGTCATGCGCATGTTAGCGAAACACATAATTATGGCACACGCTATGATTTGCTTTTCCAAGCAACAGTTGCCTCTTTTTGGATTATTACTCACCCTGATGTTCGTACTCCTCAGCACAGGTTAGTGTCCATCTGGAAAATACGTTCTCAGTCTATCCTTCAATTAGGAGAAAAATGGTCATGTTAAATAGCTGGTGGTTGATGGGTTTTCAGGCTTTCTGCTACCAATATTGTTCTCAATTAACTGTTCTTCATATCCTTTTACTGCATCAATGTCGCTTTTCAGGCAGCAATATTTCATTTAAATAAAGTCTCTGCCTCACCGATTTCTCACCATGGAGGCCACGTTACGCAGGCAAATGAGTTCAATTTCACAAATATTGTTCTGTTTACTCCATGTTTAGATGCATAAGTGTACCCCCTCATTGGGGAATCAAGATTAATTATCCATGCATGATTCGGTACTCATTGTATGGTGTCTGATTTCATCATTAAGTTAAGATGACGGTTATAGAGTTCTGCCGATCTCTCCTATCGCACGTTATATCATGAAACCTGTGTCCGAAAATCCATACTTCCCTACTATAATAGTATGCCAAAAACAGTATTCCAGTGGAGTAGTATGTCCGAATCCATCTTATTCATAAGACAGTAAGTGAGAAATGCCCGGATGATTTACTAATTCTGGCAGGAATCCGAAGTGTGGATCGGTTGAACACTTTCCTATACCACAGTGCATCGGGAGCTGTGGATTTAAAACAAATGGCGGAGAAACGCAGACGGAAGGCTGTTTTCAATAGTACTGTAAGTGCTGTATAAACAAAGAGCGTTGCTCGTAGTGCTTAAATGGTGCTTGTTTAACCGAACTTGAGTGGATTAATTTCACTGTTGTTGTTGCCATGTCATCTATTCTGGTCAAGGGACCATGCGTACCTTCCCGGTCGTTAGTATGTCTGAATTGGAGTGGTGGTGGTGTAGTGGTCTAATGCACATAACTGCTAATCTGGTAATCAGAAGGATGCTGGTTTGAGCACCACAGCCACCACCATTGTGTCCTTGGGCAAGGCACTTAACTCCAGGTTGCTCCAATAAGGGCTCTGTAAGTCGCTTTGGATAAAAGCGGCTGCCAAATGCATAAATGTAAATGTGAATTCTATTCATACTGCCTCTCACATACCAAAAAAGCATAATGTTTTACCGGCCGAGAAGTGCATTTCTCATCAAATACAGTACGTACTGTGACAGTACGCGGTTTAAGACGCAGGAATAATGTCTTCTTGACCTAATATGTCTATATCGTCACTCTCCTTAAAGGGGTAGGATCATCTTTCTGTGCGCCTACTGCCACCTAGAGGTAGGTGTTGCTCATTACACTCATTATCTCATTAACAGCACAATGCATTTGGCTGCTCTCATGCAAATGATCATATCAATCCGAGGATACAAATTTTTATATCACAGTTATGATACATGTTTCATTTTATTAGAATCTTTTCATCATAATTATACTGTTGAGATTTTATTATCATGGGTTACTGTGAACAATTAATTCTTTATTATTGATAGGACTATGAAGCTTTCTAAACAATGGGGCTTTGTTTAAATCTTTTTGAAATTCCATGCTTCATCACTCAAGTTTCTGCATACAGTTCATTTTCTGCATCTGTTGTCAAAGCATAAGCTCCCAATTATTGCTCTCTTTGTTAGTTTAACAACATTAAATCAATTTTAAGTTATCTATGCAATTTGGTTATTTTGACCGCTACACCCCCGCGACCCTGTACACAGGATAAGCGGTTGACGATGGATGGATGACCGCTACACTGTATATGTTCCCGGGGCTGAAGCAGTAACATTTATTAGCAGGTAAGTTTGGTATTTGTTTACTTTACGGGGATAACAACAGTGGATTGGCACTTATTTCGAAGCAGATACCGAATATTCAGTTGACTTAAGCATGACATGTAATGGACAATGCATAGGCCTATGTGTTGTTGGTTTGACATTTGCTTCTTAAAAGCTTCTACATCAAACATTACATCATTATACGCATTTAAATGTTTTCCCTTTTGATCAGAGTCAGAGTCTTTCGATATTCACAATCCCTTACCCTTCAGTTGCAAAAGATTTCAAATAGTAAAATAGTCATGTAGGATTTATAAATCCTAAACATTCTTTAACAATCTATGTCCAAGTTCCTGCAACTGAAAGGAGCCCTGACTTTGCAACTGCAAGTCTCCCTGTCCATCAACACATTTATACTTCCTGGCGCTCACTGCTCTATTCTCTCCTCGGACAGTGTTTGCGACACCGCAACTGCGGTGTTCCTGCTGGTGGCTCAATGTATCTCCTGAGCAGCACAAATGTGCTGTTCAGGCACTGCAACTGTGACTTATCTTTCTTGCCATACAACTAAGTGTCCCTCAACACCACAACTGTGGAGTGTTATCTGCTTCAGCTCATTACATCTCCTAGGCAGCGCTGATGTGCTGTTCAGTTGCCGCAACGGCTTCTAAGCATCCCACAACACAGAAAATGCTGTTTTAAAGAAAGCATTAATTTCCTTTCACATTGCAAAGCTTTGTTTATCTTTGCAGGGGTTTTGCACAAACAATGTTTTTGAGCCATTGTAGAGCTCAAACAAAAAATGTTGTTCAAGTGCAAAATGTGTTAATCTTTTGCAAAGGTATTGCACAAACAACGTCACCCTTATCAGGGCAATAATGCAAACATTGTTTTGTCCTTCTGCAGGGGTATTAAACAACATCACCCCTATCGTGGGGCTAACAGTGTTTGTCGTTTTGCAGGAGTATTACACAGACATATATTATAACATCACTCTTATCAAGAAGATAAGACAACAACACACAAAAAGTTGTTTTGTACTTTTACAGGGGTACTGCAAAACTATGCCCACCTTTTTTCAAGGGCTCAATGACAAGCAAGGGCTCAATCAGAGCATTGTCTAGCCTTCTGCGAAGATATTTCACAACAAGGCTCACCCATTCTCTACAATTCTAATCTACTCTACAATTCTTATAACCTTGCATACCCTTTCACAGAGTCTGGCACAATAGTAACATGATACACATTCATATACAGACAGGATTATGTTTGCATTATTCATTAATATAATTATTTCAGATTGTGCAGAACCTTCTAAAGACCAGGGTGTTGAATCTAATCATTTGGTTTTATGTTTTCTTTTGGTGTCAAAGGTTAAATTATGTTCTTGTTAATTTTGGGGTTAGCTCCACTCCCCAAAGCTAGTATCTGAGTGCTGAACTGTAGGATGGGGCTTACGTCAAATATTATGTTGCTCTTCATTTGTAATAAATCCAATCATATAGAGTCTTTTCTGACAGAAATGGAAGCATAAGAGGTAGTTCTAACAGGAAGACTCTGGATCCTTACGGTTTCATTCAATAAGGCATCTCATCCAATCACATTACAGCCTCCACTTTATAAGCTTACACACCTGTCTCTATTGTTTGCATACTTCCATTGTTTTAACCCTCCTCCACTGGAAAAAAAAATCCAAGGAAATGATCATCTATTGTTATTAAGTGTCTCTCTGATGGAAGGAAGAAAAAGACTTGCACACTGTCGAACTTCAGCTTGCACTCTTTTGTCTAATCTGAATAGTGATCAGTGACCCTTAAGCTGCTGGCATCGCCCCTGCCCAGTCTGTGCCCGGTGCGATGAGGGATATTTCAGACCAGAGAACAGGTGGACACCAGCCAGGGAAGACAGTTCAGCCAGCTTTCTCACAAACAGGGGTCAGGTTGGGCCACACGTCATTTAAATCAATCTGAAGTGTTCACCCAGGCCTGCACTGGCACAGGCCTACCCACGGCCGAGACCCACGCCCGCTGAGCTACTAGCTGCAGTGCTATTTTAATGCATGGTTCAGGGGTGCATTTTCAATGGGTCAGCTGACTTTGATCCAGGGCCTGGCTGGAGAGACTTCAGGTGCCTTCTGGTTCCACAGATATCACGCAGTGGTATGGCTTAACTGCAGGGGAATCGGGCACTATGAAAAATATCCTGGTGGGCAACCGAATGAGTGTGCAATGGCATGTGCCATTCTGGATGTCAAACATGACAGCAAAGTGTTATCATGTCATATAAGCACTTCATAGAAAATATGTTTATGACTTGCATTATTATTTCTCAGAATAAATCATTGCAAAATTATGTTTAACAGTTTTGTTAAATTCTGTTAGTTTCACAAAACAAAAAATATTTTAAATTTTTTTTGCTGAAATGTACAGAAGCCCTGAACAGCACTGTGAGAGAAAAAAATTCACTAGGTGAACATCATTCTCTAGGTTCCTTTCTATGACTATTATTTTTTTCTGTCTAAAATGTATGTATTGTTATTTGTCCAGAAATTATAATATTACTTACAACAATATTAACACTACCAGGTGTACACATATCACAACAAAAGGACTGATATCACCTACTTTGCAGTATTTAAGAGATGCAATGTTTGCAATGCTTCCCCTCATTTCTCTGACCAAGGGACAACCAGACAGCTGGATGTTGTCTGAAAATGAAGTGTATACCATTTCCTCAAGCAGCTCCGCATCTTTCTTTAACTCAACATGGTTCCATGGTCCCATTGAAGCTGACGCATCACTCCATCGAGTCCATTGACGCTAACACGAGTCATCCCTTTAAACATAAAAAACATAACGAGAGGAATTGCAACAGTCAAAGACATCTATCTAGCATGTTTACATAGGCCAACAAATTAAAAAAGCACAATATCAATAGCAGCATTGCTATTCTCGGTAGTGATTGTCCTCAAACAACCAGAAACAACTTTCATTGTCAAAATTGATAATGAATGGCATATGAAACTTATGTGACCTGAGGTATATTAATTATTAATTAATTATTATTGTGGGATTTTATGTATTAGTAGACTCTCTAACATTATATAAGTTTCTTTCCTTGATTGAGATTTGCAAAACACTCTTGTTAGTGTATTATATAAATATAAAATAAATAGATCAAGTACCACAGCTGTCATCTGTCACCTTGACAGAAAAATTTTTATTTTTTGATAAGAACAAAAAACTGTTTAAACTTTTAATTAATTAATATATTTATTTTCCACAATGTGTTTCAGGGCTTCCATAGTAATTGGGATTAAAGGTGAAGTGTTTAATTTCTGCAACACTAGCATACCAAAACCAACTAGAAAAAATACTTTCCCAAACACTCCCTCAGATAGTCTAGAAACTCTTGCTTTGATTTAACCAATGTTGCTGTCTTGGGCTGGTTGGGATGCTGAAACAAACAGCAGAGTTTTGATACACCACAGTGTTTATACTTTTCATGGAGATCAGCCAACAAATGGTTTTCCTGCATATTAAACTGGGATTGTAGAGGGTTATTTTTCCATCACAAGAATATACAGACTAAACCTTTAAAAAGTATTTTATATGTTTCCTAGATGCTATTTTTTTTGGTTGAGCTTATATGTAGTATTTTAATTGTTCATGAGTTTATCAGTGTGAATATGATTCTAACCATCTAAGGCACTAATATCTCTTCTGTAGAGCCATTGTAAAACAATAACAGAATAAAAACCTTTGTATTTCCAAAGGATAAAGGAAATGAGAGAAATTAGAAGTCTGCATGTCAAGATAATGTCAAATTTGGTCAAAATTCTTATGAGCTTTCAACTTTCCTCTTTGGTTGTGTTATTTGTGTTTGCATGAAAGTTTCTTGTATTTTCTTTCAAATAATTTATTAATGATTTGCTAATCTCAAGAGTGGATGAAAGGACCTAATTCCAACTAAATCACTTATACAATTGCTTCTGAAACACCCTTATTAAATTAATAGCTCCTGCCAATAAATGGTGCATATCTGTCTTTTAAAAAGTTGAGGAGACACCTGAGAATTCTGCAAGAAGTAGTAATTCTTCGAAAAGAAAATTGCCAGTCTGAACTTCTGCTCAGGATTAAAAGCAATTGTAATTTCCCAAACATTCATTTTGGAAGTGCTGTTGTCTGTAAAAAGATGATAAAATACTCAATGCCCCCTGTCTCTTAACTGAAACAATAGTCAATCAGACCAGCAGTTTTACCCAACTACTGAAGAAGCTCTATATCAGAAATTAACTTCCCGTTCTCAGAGGCCTCAACAAGCATATGCACAAGGACACTTTGAGGTTGCTCTCCGCCAACTGTTGCCCATTTGATTTTCGTCATCACATTTGATTGCAAATATCATAATGTTTGCACTAGGTCATGGACAGCACAAACATACTGGTAATTTGTCATAGATTATTTATTATGCATATCGTGTTCTGAAGGATTTTTGGCACAGATAAAGCCAAACAGCTTGTATGTATGACACCTTGGCAGACTGAATTTTGGAGGCATGGGTTTACATAATATGCATAATGGGAGTGAAAGGTGAACTTTGTGTTCTATTTGTAGGTTCACAAGACTTAAATATGTCCTTAAAGACTACTGTAAGACTACAGGCCCTATTTTAAGAGTGCTATGCCTAAAAGCTAAATTATGTCATTTCTAGCACCATCAAATGGAATTGCAAAATGTAACATTGTTTTCAAAACAGCTTTCTGAGTATGGTCCCTTCTGCCATTGATCGAACAAACAGATAGTCCTGCCCCCAACTCACACCATTGTCTGAGTCAAAGTTATTGTCTCTATTGAGACAGGTCACACAAAATAAGAAGAGGAATTTTCATAGTGCCACAGAGACACAGTTTTACTACAGCTTTCAAGAAAATTTATCTTTGAATGGCTTACCTATGGCTGTCTCTGCATAATAAGCTTGGATAAAAGAAAATCCTTTAACACTGAAAAAGTTGTGCTTAGCACTGGCATGAAAATTGCCCTTAGAATTAGTGTTCTCATGAAAATTTGAGAAGACGTGCGCACAGCCGTTGCGCATTGCGCTAGCACAGCCACGAAAGTAGAGTCCTACATCTTCAATTAATTTAAAGGTGAGGTAAAATACTTGTTTCATTGTGTCATTTAGCAGGAGCTGTTATGCAAAGAGACCTACAATACACTTAATACAGGAAAAATCCTCGGGAGTTTTGTACTTTTCTCAAGGGCTAGTGATACCTCATGGTTCGCTTCTGGAGAGGATTGGACTTGTATCCTTCTGATTACCAACCCTGAGCTTTAACCACCATGCCAACCCATCCCACCATGGAAACCAGAAGAATGGTATGAGATGGTGAATGGTAAGAAAACGTACTACTTTTAAATCAACCAATCACATACACTTCCCTTGTCTCATTTTACACAAATATATTTCCTTTCTTCTGTGGTACACAACATATTTTGATTCAAATCTAAACCTAATAATAAAGTCTAACACCATACCCAGACCCTAAACATAACAATATTAATGTAAAATCCCTGTTGTGTACCGCGAAAAAGAAACTTCAGGTTTTTTCCTAATTTGAACCCTTAACCCAAACCCCATACCTAAACCTAACCGTAATGTCAAACCCCTTACCATGATTTTAATTGGAAAATATGTTTTGTGCACATAGGAGGAAAGGAAATATCAGGGTTTAGAAAGAGACGAGGGGAGCATATGTGATGGGTTGGTCTAAGTCATAAGTTTTCGTACCTAACAACTTGTACGATATAGTACGATTTCGCCATCTTGTACAAATTAGTAAGAATTGTCATAAGACTGTTGGAAAAAATACATTTTAAAAAGACTAATTCAAACAGTGAGAGAATCTGGTAACACTTTGCAATAACCTTGTATTCGTTAGCTTTAGTTAAAGGTGCAGTATGTAAGATTCAGAAACCCTTGTAATTAATGACACTTGTGGCAGTTAAGTGAACTGCAACCAGCTACGTTTTGCTTGTGCTCGTGCACACACTCCATAGGGATGCGAGCGAGCAAACATCGACCAAAACAATGACGTAACATACAAAGAGAATGAACGTGATTCACTGACATCATGCTGACAGATGAGGTAGCATAATTAAAATTACACAGTTATGATTGTTTTACTACACACTTTGAGTCTATATTATATTTGAATCTCCTGTGCTGGAACAGGGCTAAAACAAAGTGTGGATATAGGACTGGCTATGAGAGACTGTAGTTTGAAGTAAACACTTTTCTTTGCATGATACATTGACTGCATTTATACTATAGCATATGTCGGCATTAGCTATCTAGCCAGCTTTATCAATAGCTGTTAGCTAAATTTGGTGGATGATGACAGTAGCTGTTTATAAAATAGACTGTACATTATACATCTGTTGACACAATTCAGTATTGATGTGATTCCATCGCAACTATCATTTTGAATATATCGATGCGCTATTGATTTATAATAATAGAATGTATATATTTTCTGTACAACCAAGTTACATTAATAATAATAATAATAATACATTTAATTTTTAGGCGCCTTTCAAACCACCCAAGGTCACCTTACAACAAAAAATTTAAATAAAAAAAATAATATTAGCTATTAAAAGAACGAAAATTATAATAAAATAAATTAAAAAAGAAAACATCCAACAGGCTAATGCTGATGGAGGAAGAGTGGAGGTTCTTAAAGTTTATAGGCTGACTTGAAAAGATGAGTTTTGAGAGTGGTTTTGAACTGCGAAATGGAGTCTATGGCACGGATATGATGTGGAAGAGAATTCCAGAGTTTTGGTGCCGCATGGGAGAAGGCCCTTGCTCCCATTGTGGACAGTCTGATGTCTGGGGTTACCAATAATCCTGCTGATGATGAATGGAGTGGGCGCGTGGGTATGTAAATCTGAAGTAGTTCTGTGATATACGAGGGGGCGAGGTTGTGCAGAGCCTTGAATGCCATTAACAAGACTTTAAAGTTTATTCGTTGTGATATGGGGAGCCAGTGCAGTTGAATCAACAGGGGTGTGACATGATCAATAGATTTGGTACGGGTAATAATGCGTGCAGCTGAGTTTTGGAGAAGTTGGAGCCGGTGAAGTAATTTATTGGGGATTCCTTGCAGGATCGCATTGCAATAGTCGATCCGAGAGGTCACCAAGGTATTGACAAGAACTTCAGTGGAGTGTTGCGAAAGTGAGGGACGCAGTCTGGAGATGTTTCTGAGGTGAAAATAAGCCGTCCGACAGACATTATTGATGTGGTTGGAAAATGAAAGGGTACTGTCCAAAATAACTCCAAGGCTCTTTACCTGTTTTGAAACTGGTATGACATCCTCCCTGATGGAAACTAATGAGAGGTTGGATTTTAAGAGTGTGGTTGTAGTGCCAATGAGCAATAGCTCAGTTTGTTTATTATTAAGTTGTAGATAATTTGTAGTCATCCATGCCTGGATATCGTGGATACAGGTATTGAGGGTGTTTAGAGAAAGTGTGGCAGTGGGCTTAGTAGATACATAAAGCTGTGTGTCATCTGCATATGAGTGAAAGTGAATGCCATGATGTCTGAAAATATTTCCTAATGGAAGAAGATAGATGATAAACAAAAGTGGCCCCAATACTGACCCCTGTGGAACTCCATGTTGGAGTACTGAGCTCTCTGACTGATGATCTTCAATTTTGACACAATATGTCCGGGCTGTCAGGTAGTGCGCAAACCACTTAAGGGCAGTACCACATACTCCTATACTTTCAAGCCGCTCAAGCAACAGTTGGTGGGATATTGTGTCGAAGGCGGCACTGAGGTCTAGGAGAATAAGAATGGATAGTAGGCCAGCATCAGCTGCACGGAGAAGATCATTAGTGATCTTGACAAGGGCTGTCTCATTACTGCAGAGCAGTAATCACCAGAGAGGTTATTGATATTTGAATCCGGAGGTTAACCTTTTCACTGTTGAGAAAAGTTTCCTTGTTTTCCCTTCACCCGCACCGATACTATTCGCGTAGTAGATATTCTTAGCTGTATTCAGCATATCTTTATAGTGGAGAATATGTTCAGTATACATTTGTTTGTGAACTGTAAGTCCTGTCCTGTTGCTGAGCCTCTCGAGACGTCGCCCATTAGCCTTGAGCTGATGTAGCTCTGGTGTGTACCATGGAGCAGTATGGGCAAAGGAAACAGACCTAGTTTTTATAGGGGCTAGTGCATCAAGTGCTGTAGATAAGCAGTCATTGTAGTAGCCTACTAAGACCAAGGGCACAGAAGTGGCAGCAGGGCTTGGGTATGAGGTAATTAATTCCATGAAATCTTCATTCTTTATATGTCTAATGTTACGGTATGACATTATTCTATTCACTTTTAATTTTCTAAGTGTCAATATAGCGTTGAACAAGACAACCTTGTGATCAGAAACCGGCAATTCAGACGAGTGAATATTAGATGGAGTAATGCCTGCACAACAAACTAAATCAAGTGTATGTCCCTTTGAATGAGTTGAGAATCCAATATACTGGGTCATCCCAAAACAGTCCAGTGTTGCTATAAAATCCCTTGTAAATAAATTTTCAGTGTGATCAAAGTGGATATTAAAATCCCCCATCAAAATGATGTGGGGAGACATTTCATTTATTATTGTTAAAATAGTTGAAAGTTCATGGTTAAAATACTTTGACGGCTTAGGTGGCCTATACAGTACACCAATAACTTCAGTGGCCACACAGTGGGGTGTGGCCGTGAAGTTTCACGGCCAACATCTCAAATGAGGGCTGTTCTGGTAAATTAAGTAATTCCACCTTAAGAGACTCGCGGTAGATCAACGCAAGACCACCCCCTTTCCCGGAACATTACACTAATGAATGGAGCTTTTTGCTTTATCTTAAACATGATCTAGCATTCATTTAATGTTTTATTGTAGTTTAGTTAAAAATACACAGATCAATCCTCATGGCACTATATTTCACATGATTTGCAGTTATGTAAGCTTACCTGTCCAATAAGAAGAACACCAATTCCGGTTCCCTCCACGAATCAAATGCCTTGCCAATGTTAATGTTTTTTTTTTTGGCTTACTCAGAGTTTGTGTAGGAGTCAGTATTGTACTGGGAGCCGGACATTTGCTGGATTCCATCTCTAAGTTAAAGTTACGTTGCAGTTTGTTGTCACTGTTGAATAGCAGAAGAGAAGTGATTACTGTCTGAAGCAAGGCTCTTGGGAGCGTGCATAAACGTCACATTCTTTGGATTTTCCCGGCAAAAGTGACCAGCACTCATAGCATGAAAATCAGTCTACAGGCTTTAATAAGCAAACTAGGAAGTCCGGGAAGAGCACATTTTTTAAGTTACGTTACAAGCTGTTCACACATTGGCAAAAAAAGGAGCGAATATTATATGAAAATTGTTACATATTGCGCATTTAACTACAGTACATTAGTTAATATGAACTAACAATGAACAATATTTTTACAGCACTTGCTAATCTTGGTTAATGTTAATTTCAATATATCGTATAATACTACATTTTTACATTTAAAAGTTATATACAGTATGTTAATATAAGTTGAACTCATATGAACCACTAATGAACAATTGTATAATTGAAAAATATATGTAACTTTTTTTGGTATTAATATACTTTCTCCTATCCCAGCTACATATGCAGAGAACTGTAAATAAACCATTATTAGGTTAATTTTCAAAACTGTAAACATTGTGTGTCTGTGACACTAATAAATTCCTCTGTTTGCTTCAATCTGCCTGTCTAGCCTGACACAACAACATTATCCTCCTGAGTCCCGAGCGTGACAGCTGTAAACATTTTTCATTTCCCTTTTTGATTTAATAGTAGCTAGGTGCTAGTTACTAGTAAATAGCACATAATAAACATGCAACAAACAAATAATACATACATTTCGAGAACAAATAGTTTTCATAAAAATGTATGTCCACATATTTGGTCAGCGGGACAAAGTTGTAAAATTTTTAATAATAACAATCTATATAGAAAGTCAGATTTTGTTTAAATATTTATTTATTTAATTTATGTAATGTTTTCAGGTGTGATGGTTATTAATGTTTTTGAGATGTTACAGACATTACAGCTTATTTTATGTAAAGCTGCTTTGGAACAATGTGTATTAAAATTCTAATAAAAAAAAAGCTAGTGCTTTTCTCGATAAATCACTCACATTTTTAAATTAATCTAGAGGCTCTAATCTTTTGACTCAGTGTAAAACTGTAAAATGTAAAAACTTAATTAGTTTTATTACCAGTTGTAGTTTTGTTGGCATTTCTCCCAAAGACAAACTCCGCTGTGATCTGTGCCATGCTGTTTTGTCACATGACTCTGTACATTGAAAGTTTAACCCTTTACTGACAGCCAAGACTCTCCTGAACTGAAGTCAGTTTACATTCATTTAAATTATGCGTTGCATATAGCAAAGCTGTGCAGAAGGTTAACTCAATCAATGGCATGAGGATGGGAGCGGGGCTGTTTGTTCAACAAATGGCAGACGCAAAATGTTTTGTGAAGCTGGTTGAAAACAATGTTAATTTTTGCAATTATTTTAACAAATAAAACCATATTGTAGTGTTATCGAAAATGTATAATCTGTGAAATTCTGTGTAAACAAGTTGCCACAAATCTTAAAGTCAATATGAAATGACGTTCACCACTCCTTTTACATCCATAATTTTACATATGTCCGAGTGAAAAAGGAGATTTAATGTAGGGAACATTAAGGAATATATAGTAGGGAGTGTATATATATTGAGCAAGGCTTCATTTTATCCCTTGGGTACTGATTGGACAGTGAAAAGTGAGTGTTTCATACTAGAATGGAGCGGAGCGGTTGTAGGAGTAAAAAAGACCTGGTGACACCAGCCGAAAAGCAAGGCGGAGAAAATTATTGCATTTTGATAAGATTATGACTATCAATACTTTTCTCTTTGGAATGATGTCCACAATAAGACCAGGATGCGTATTAGGAAAGTAAACAGGGTACATTTTGATTTCATGATGACGTAAATATAAAAAGCAAAGATTCAAAGATGCAAAACAAATTTAACATTTTCCATGCATGCTTGCCGCTGTAGTATTACTTGTTCAAAACAACTCGTTTTCAAATTATACAAGTTTAACCTGACGTCGCTGAAAGATTTAAATATGTATGCACACTTCTGCCAATTTGAATTCTGTGTCACTTTGCTTGCGTTGGGATGTGAGAAGGGAGATTATCCCGGGGGCATTCAATTCCATGCCACTGACCTTACTCTGGCCTCTGAGCGAGAGGCCTCATGCCATTAGCGTGAGGGAAAGGCTTTTAAAGGAAATCTAATCTCGTCTGCATCTGATCTGTCCACCTCAGAGTGGAGGAACCTGGCCTGGGTATTACAGCAAACATCCTCTGCCACTGTATCCCTTTCTTTCGCGTTCAATATTGCCTCCACTGCAGGACACATTTCTGTAACAAACTCCCTGCAACAGGTCTGACCGGCGGCTGTAATTTCACTCAGAGCAGTTGTCCTCCGAACCCAGTGTACAGTAGCACTCCACTCTATCCACACGTTTAACCTAGCTTAAAACAGGCGCCAGTGTTGAAGAACTTGTCTCTGCTCTGCTCATGGTTTTCTTTATTTATTTTGGGTAATCGTGGGTGTAGTGTCTCATCACAGGTTGCGGTTAGTTCTTGTGATCATCCAACATTCATTTGGATTTATATGCAGAGGCTCAAAATCAAGGCCATATCCATGTCTTGAATTCTGGGGAGGACCAAACCATTTTGGGGGTGAGGGGTCACGGGTGTTGAGGTCACAAATATAATTGTCCTCTTTTGTCCTTTAATATAGTAAAGGTAAATGCAATAATTTTTTGAATAAAGGCTTGAAATGTGATAAAGGCCCAAATTTATACACAAGATTATTTGCTGCCTTCAAGTTGTACTCTATTGTTTTTTCCTCCCAGTAGAAGCTTAACACAATATTTTCTTCAAGAATCCTAACGCTGCTCTTTTCCATACAAAAACAAGGTTTTTGTCAAGGTCCAAAAAAGAATTAAAATATAATAATATAAAAATACCATAAAAGTGGTCCATACAACACATAAATGTTGATTGGCCCCAGAGAGCTTGGAATAGAAGTCACAAGTCACATGTCTTACCATGTTCTAGTTCTGATCTGGGTGATAACACTCTACTTTGTGTTTTTGTTTTATAATTGTTTTTAGATAATGTCAATCTTTTCTAAAAAGCTACTTCAAAAGCCTGCCAGATTCAATCAATTTCAATACAATATAAACACATTCGCTCTTTATCTTAAGCCTGATATGCTGAAAACCGCTACGTTAATGTTTTCACATTCCTAATTAAGAATGACATAAAAATCACATACTGTACATGATATATTTTAAATAAAAAATGGCGAATTTAGCCAAATGGTGAATAGTTTGCTCCCTTGGAAATTACTGTCAATCGGAATAACATTTCAATCATAAAACAGTGGTCAAATGTTTCATGTTTAGTTAGATGGTTACATCAGACTTGGCCCCCTCAATGTATATTGTGGTTATGTCCCTGCTCAAAATATAAACCACAGAAAACTTTGGTTGAAACTTCAGCTAAAATTATGGAGAGTTTAACTAAAATCTAAACATTGTTTAGAAATATTTGGGCACCATTAATTTAGCAGATTTGCATCAGGTAATACCCCCTCTGGCTTGACCATATGTAGTTACTAGAACATAACTTTTCAAAAGAGCCTGATTTATCCGTGAATTAGTATACAATGATATGAGCTAACCAAGGTCAATATGCAAGAGAATTTGACAGAATGAATTAGCACTAATCTGATTAATTATATGAATAGTGGCCACAAAAAGTATTTGGGTAAGCTTCACTTTATATGCAAGAATGTATTTGCATTACCAAAATTTCAAATCAAGTGGCATCCTCAAACAAATAAAGCTAGACCTTTTGTCAGAACTTCACAAATATATATTTTTAGTGGAGGTATGAAGTATGTTCCACAAGTTTACAAGGTGTAATTCATAACGTTAAATATATAGACATGTTTCAGTAACGTTTGATAACCAGAAAGTGTACAGAGTACATTGTTTATCATTTAAATATAACAAAATTATTATTGTGTAATGTATTTCCACAAAAGTATGTTTGTGCTATATTTCTTTACAATAAAAGGCACTATGTTTTATTAATTTTGTTCTTTAAAGGGATTGCTCACCTAAAAATTATCTCATAACTTACTCACCCTTATGCCATCCCAAATGTGTATGTCTTTCTTTATTCTGGCAAACATAAATTAAGATTTTAAGGAGAATATATCAGCTCTGTTGGTCCTTTCAATGCAAGTGAATGGTGGCCAGAAATATGAAGGTCCACAATGCAGATAAAAGCAGCATAAAAGTGATCCATAAGACTCCAGTGGTTAACCCTCCTGTTATGTTTGGTGTCAAATTGGCACCTCAGCAACTTTACCATCTCTTAAAATGATGCTAAATGTTTAAGAAAAACATCTGACTTTTCCTAAATATATTAGAAGAACACAAATATGAACTTCACATGTTTCAGAGTTTTCATCTTATCAGTGATGTTTGGTGTCATTTTGACCTCAAACTATTTTATGGTAGGCATCTCTACAGCTTGCTTATGTCTCTCATGATATTGTCAATTTATTACAAAAGTATCCTTCACCATTATGTCTCAACATGTTCTCTCTCTCTCTCTCTCTCTCTCTCTCTCTCTCTCTCTCTCTCTCTCTCTCGCTCCCTCTCTATTAGTGAGCTTTTAATGAGTTTTTGGTCCACTTTCAGTGTTTCACACCTCTGAAAACATCTTTTTGACTAATTGTGAATGCTTTATATCCACAGCTTTTCCTAAAATAAAGGTAGAAAACAATTATTTGTAAAAACAACAACATAATAATGTACTTTTGTGTTGCTTTTATCTGCTTTTTATACCTTCAGATTTCTGGCCACAATCCACTTGCATTGAAAGAACAAACAGAGCTTAAATAATCTTCTAAAAATCTTAATTGGTGAGTAAATGATGAGAGAATTTTTACTTTTGGGTGAACTTTCCCTTTAATGCAATGGCATTTATACATTTTTAAGTGTGGCTAAAGTTATCAAATATGTTTTGGGGTCATATGCGCACAAGTGAGTCAGAGAGAGCGCAAGCAATCAAGCAATTGGTCAAATATGCAGGGTATTTATAGTCCACAATCCATGCATATAATATAAGATATTTAAGCTGTATAGGACTATTGTAATAGATAGATAGATAGATAGATAGATGGATGGATGGATGGATGGATGGATGGATGGATGTGTTTCGCAAAGTTTCCAGAGTGTCCAGCAAGCGCCAGGACCATCTCCTCCTGAGGAGTCAGCTACAGAATAATGTCACCACCAGTGCAGAGCTTGCTTAATATTGGCAGCCGGTTGGTTGCATCTTTACGCACAGTGAGTCGAAGACTTTTGGACAATGGCCTGGTGTAAAGAAGGGCAGCAAAGAAGCCACTTCTCTCCAAGAAAAACATCAAGGACAGACTAAAATTCTGCATGAAGTACAAGGATTGGACAGTAGAAGACTGGTGCAAAGTTATTTTCTCTGATGAAGCCCCCTTCCGACTGTTTGGGACATCTGGAAATCGATAGTCCAAACAAGAAAAGGCGAGTCCTGTGCCGTGCCAACAGTGAAGCATCCTGAGACTATCCATGTGTGGGGTTGCTTTTCATCCAAGGAAGTGGGCTCTCTTACAATTCATGAATAAAGAATGGTATCAAAATATCCTGCAAGAGCAACTTCTCCCATCGGTCCAGGAGCAATTTTGTGATGATCCGTGCATTTTCCAGCATGATGGAGCACCATGTCACAAGGCAAGTGTGATAATGAAGTGGCTCAGAGATCATTACACTGACATTTTTGTATCCGGATTTTGGAACTCCCCGGATCTTAATCCCATAGAGAACCTGTGGTCAATCCTGAAAAGCCGAGTGGACAAGCAGAAGCCCACAAATCGTGATCAACGCCAAGCACTAATTAAGGAAGAATGGATCGCCATCAGTCAGGATTTGGCCCAGAGGCTGATATCCAGCATGCCAAAATGAATTGCAGAGGTTATAAAGAACAAGGGTCAACACTGAAAATATTGACTCTTTGCATATATTGAATGTTTTTGCCAATAAAAGCCTTTAAAACTTATGAAATGCTTATCATTGTTTTCCAGTATACCATAGAAACATTTGAATAAATTATCTACAAATACCAAAGCAGCAAACTGTGCAAAACACAAAATTAATGTCACTGCCAATACTTTTGGCCATGGCAATAGATAGATAGACAGATAGATAGATAGATAGATAGATAGATAGATAGATAGACAGACAGACAGACAGACAGACAGACAGACAGACAGATAGATAGATGATAGATTTGCTGAGCAAAGTTTAGTTTATTAAGGTAAAAGCATTGTTGTATATTTATTATTTCACTTTTCCAAATGTAAATAAAATAACACTTTTTTTAACAGCACATTTCATTTAGTGAGATATATGCAGTAAAATAGAGTGAAACTAGTGCACATCTTTTCCTGAGATCATAATCAGTTCTGCTCTCATTTTCTCATCCCTGCTCTCTCTCTCTCTCTCTCTCAGGTTATTTTGAGAGTCATTTTTGAAAGCTCCTTGACCTGTGCCGAGCTGCACCTCCATATTCTAAGAACCCTCCCTTGCCGACACCCCTCATTTACAACTCATAACTCAGTTCTGCTCAGCTGAACCACATCCATATATTCTTCAAGGCCTGGTTAAACTTAATCATTAGGTTAACAAGCTCACTTCCCTCTAAATGATGATCTCCTGAATTCAAGGGATTTGTTCAGGAGGGTGAACCAATAACTGGCTAGATCTAATGGCAGTGGCCTCCAAATTAGCACAAATAATCACCAAAAATTGCTTTGCATATTCAATCACTTTGCAGACTTCAAAAGTAAACAAACACAAGTGTGTTTTTGCACACAACCTCACCCACACTTAAAAAAAACTATAAATTAACTAACATTTCATTGAGTAAACAATCAGACAGTTAAATATCTAAACACTGACACTGTTGTGAATCGCAGTCAACCCTGACAGACATCAAAACAAAATATGCACAGAGAGTACAGACATTTGTTTCTTTACCATCTAAGAAGTATGATGTGTGAGAGGAATAAAAATACTTTGCAATGAAGCTTTACTATTTATTATTTGTTGGTTTGTTAAAATCCTAGAAAGTGATCATATACAGTATTTAGTTTTGTTTTTTTAAAGACCATCTGCCTTACATGTATGGCTGGCATAACTCATGTAAGCTAATTAATTACAACTGCTCAAGAGGCAGTCGCATGTCACTGTTTTAGCACATCAATGGCACTTAAACATACTTCATTAGCTTGACATTGATGTGTGAGTTTGTGCATGGATTCCACTGAGCTGTCAGTTTACATCTGCTCTTACGGCTGTTTAGACCGGTTTTCATCAAAGACTATTGTGTTTATCTTTCTAGCATCCCTGTACATGTAGGTCATCATGAAAAACATAATCTATCATCTGAATGGGAAGTATACTGTACATTACAATGTATGGAATTTGGAAAATCTACATGCTTTGCTATATGGAATTAGAAGTAGTTTATATATATATATATATTATAGACTAAACACCAATCTTTCATGGTACCATGGTGTAACGGCTAAGGATAAGCAAGATGGCAGAACAGTTAACACAACTTTAATTAAATAAATTAACTTAAAACTACACTATGTAATATTTTTTGTTAAAAAAATAACAAATGTTATTAATTAGAGAGTGCAACACAAATCCATGTTTTATGTCTTTACACAAATACACTTTGATAACCTATAATAATATATTTATTAAATATTATAAATATTTTATAGCTGTCTGGACTGATTTCTTGGGAAATTGCATACATATGTCATTCGCCCGTGCGTGTTGATGTCATATCCATATACACATCTGTAAGTGTGCAGTGCAGAACTTTTCATTTGCTAGCACGAGTGTATTTGTTTTATAACAGCAATCATTTATATAAATAAATCCTTTAGTTCTAGGCTTGCCAAGGACATGTGAGTTTTGAAATGATGTTGACAACTGGTTGGTAACAATGACAATCTATAAATTAGTTACTACCGTGGTCTATTTGGCCAGAACATCCTGCAGTTATAAAAACTTTATTAGACTAGCAATCATTGTGTCTAATGTTAACAAATGTTCCCAAAAACTTTATTTGTCCATTCGCTCTGATAAGATGTCCACTCGTGCTCCCCACCTCCCCACCCGACTGGCTTACTCCCCCCTCCATTTCTGGAGGGGAGACGATGCCCTTCCGGCCATTCCATCAGTTGATGGTCCATCCTGCCTCCTAGGAACCTGGGGAGAGACAAGGGGAGGGAGAGGGAGAGAGAGAGAGAGAGAGAGAAAAACTTGTTCGCCGGTCCCCGTACACAGCGTTGGCTGGTCCTCAGCCACTCCTCTGCCCTCTGGCAGATGACAGCCGCTCCTCCCTGTGTGGATGGCAGCGAGTCCTCCGACCCCTGGCAAATGGAACGGCTCCTTCCCTGGTGGACGACACCAAGTCCTCCGACCCCTGGAGGACGGAACGGCTCCTCCATCCCCTGTTGGATGGCAGCAGCTCCTCGGGCTGCTGGCAGCGACTCCTCCATCCCCTGGTGGACAGCAGTGGCGAGGACTACACGACAGCACATCCCTCCTCCCTCCCAGATTTTGGCACGAGTGTAACATGTAAGGATGGGCAAGGAGGAGGCAGGAACTGTCAGAACAGTCAACATAACTTGAATTACATATATGAACTTAAAACAAACCTAAAAACACAGAGTGTGTCTCCCTCTTGATCAAACTGACATCTCCGGCTCCCCTTTATCTCTCTCTCTCTCGCTGATTAGTTTACTCAGCGCCGGCCGTGCACCGTCATGGCCCGGCCACACCCTCTTCGTTGTCACACTCCTCCCCTGCCCGATTCAGGCCAGGGCACCACCGGAATATATTACAAATATAATATCAACCCGAAATACTGTATGTCATTTGGAAAATTTATAAAGCAATGCGCATGTTCTACTATATGTAATTAAGATGAATTTATTAAAATAAATAAAACAAACTGATTTCTCACTAGTTGGCAACACATGCTATGACATCAACCAAACACTCAGTTTTTACTTATATTTTGTAGACATGGTACCATGGTAATACTAAAGTACTTTGGATTGCCATGTAAATGCTATGGTATACATATTTATGTATTATACATAATTACCATATTATACAATCAATGTACTGTTGTAAGCCGAACCAAGGTATGTCATGATGGATTTGAGAAAAATTTGTATAGCGGTTTTCACAAAACACATACACAATACAGGGTCAAAGCAAGGCAGACAATGTGGACCTGTGTGTTTGTCATTCTAAATTTGTAAGTACATGCACCTATAGGGTTTTATGATCAATTTTAGAACTTCTACGTGTCTGTTGGTAATTTCTTCTGGTGGATGTGCAGCTGAACAAACAATAGCACATTTTAATGTGGTACCTTGACTTCCTTCCATGCATATTCATGACAAGCCCACGCCTGCCAGTGACACGGGGGTGCAGCAGGGATGAGGCGTGCTTGTCGGAGTGTGTCACGTTTCCAGACCAGCGAATTTTTTTGATTAAAGTCCCTTATCCGTTTTATCATGCATATCCCTTGCCTGATTAAAGTGATCTGATGCTGACACTCACAATGTCAGGGTGAACTGAGGAAGAGCTCTCTCCACCTCCCCGAACATGCCTGGAATCTCTAATCCCCTCAAAATGCATCTGTCAGTCTGTCCCTGTGTACAGTACGCACACCAGCACCTCATATATTTAAATGCAGCAGTACATGCCAGACTGAAATATATAGCAAATGCTACACAGCAGCTTTTAATTGTTTTCTAATGTGGGGAAATAAGTAAAGAGATGTATATGTGAAGGATTTTTTAACCCTTTGTCTTCAAATTTAAAGTTAATCTGACGATCGTATATAGATTACGCACTGTGCACTATAAATTTACCATAAGCTAAATTATTTTGCATAAAGAAAAACATATATTACAAATACTTGCATATAAATCCCATACCGCAACTTTGTTATGTTGAAAAGTTGATGTGGAATGAGGACATTTGCAAGGCAGAGTAAATCGGTGAGGTATGCACCAATAATCAGAGAGAGACAGAGATCTTTCCCAGTATAATGCTGGCCTAATGAAACAGCTGGGGATGACACAGTTGAAACTATCCAATTGGAAATGATAATTAATGGCATTAGGGTACTGTGCAATTTGGTGCCACTAAGGAATAGAATGGTTGAAACTGTAAATGGTGAGATTTATCATAACTTTATATGCATGTATGTGTCATTTTCATTTTTTTTTTTCTATTTTGGAGGTATTTCATATTAGAACTGACAGTCTCTTTAAGACAATGATCCGTTTTGAGACCAAAAATGTTATAATCGTTTCCAAAACTTATTCACAGTAACACTTTAAGTTCATAACACAAGACAAATAAGCAATATCACACAAGCAAGAGTGTTGCTGTACTGAATATCAGCATTTATTATTGTGAAATTGCTTTTATGCAACATTTCTAAGAAGGTAATCAAGAAATATTTAAGTTTTGTCATCATTTACTCACCCACATGTTGTTCCAAACCTTTATTTCTTGTTTTCTGTGGAACATAGAACATAATGTTGTTTCATACAACATTCACTTTATGGAGTAAAAAAAAAATATGCACTGAAAGTAAATAGTAAGGCATACAATGTAAGGCACTGAAAGTAAATAGTAAGGCATACAATGTAAGGCACTGAAAGTAAATAGTAAGACATACAATGTAAGGCACTGAAAGTAAATAGTAAGGCATACAATGTAAGGCACTGAAAGTAAATAGTAAGGCATACAATGTAAGGCACTGAAAGTAAATAGTAAGACATACAATGTTATACAGGTTTGAAACAACATAAGGGAGAGTAATTGATGACAGAATTGTCATTTTTGTGTGAGCTCTCCCTTAAGTCGAGCATTACAACCGAAATTATTTGTTGATATTTGCTCCACTAATGAAAATAGTTCCAAACCAGTGTTCATTTTAACAGTTGTTTGTATTAGTCAGTTTTATTTTATATATATATATATATATATATATATATATATATATATATATATACATTAAACATAGTCAATATTTCATCATGCCAAATTAATGTCATTAATTTTAGTATGTTTTACAAAAACGGCATGTACTTTTAGTCAATGAAAATAACATTTTAGTTGATGATTATGTGCAAAATGTCAAAAACTTGTCAAAGTGTAACAGACCATTATGTGAGTAATTGTGTTGATGTGATTAACACTGTTCCAAATGCAACCAAAGCATGATCATCCATTGAAAGTCGCAAGCAGTGCATAGACTGACAGCCTGTGTTCTAGTGCTATTATATTAGTCATCCCAGTCAGAACGTCTTGGAATGGCACTTGTCCAATCAAAAGACTTATTTATGTTTTACTGTATATAATATTACATATCCACACTAATCAGTTTTCATTATAAAACTCCAATTTCAGTTTCTTAACATCATAGTTTTCCAAAGTATGCAGTAATTGAGAGCATTTTCAAAATGGTCCATTTCTGGTGGTATAAAACAGCCTTTTACTGTGGATGAGAGGTGTACATAAAGAGAAATTAATCCATTTTCAACACAAAACGTAGTTCTTACAGGTTTCTAATCTCACCAAAAAAATGTCCATCTATGCAATATTTGAAACTAAAGAAAATCATTGCATTAAAAAAAGATTTAAAGTGAAAGGAGGGGACAAGATAGGTTGGGTTAGTATTAGTTGTCAACCAATGATCAAATAGCATCATCGGGAGGCAACTACAGTGCCTTGCCGGCAAAGAAATATAATGTCCAGATTTAATTCTGATACTGAGAAATAGAATTTCAAAGCTGGATGTCTTATCGTTGGCATGTCCCTTTTCTGGACTGATTTCCCTAGCAAAACCCTGTCACTGCTATTATGTTGAACATGGAACCAATTTACTGCAGCAGCTAAACAGGGTTACTTGGTGCTCCTGTAACCCCCTAAATGTTTGAAGTTATCACAGGCGTGAGGGGGAAAAAAGCATTTTGAATGTTGGGTGGAAGGGGGGAAGGTTGAAGAGACTGTAATTGAAAAGTATCAATCAAAAACAAGGCAAGGGGCAGAATGGAAGACATAATGTTAACCCAGTCAGTGTAGCACATGCACCAAAATGTATTTCCTTTGTATAGGTAATTCACTTGCTCTCTCCAGACCATAAGCCCCAAACCTGGGCCGTAGATGTAAAAAAATATACAAATCCTATCTCCGGACATGGCTTTTGGAATATCAAATGGAGCATGTACCCATTACAGGATGGTTTTGTGATGGTATCTGGTGGCAGAGATAAGGTATGGATGGCCTGGTCAGATGTTTTCAGTTTCAATACATGCAAAATAAAGAGCTTGTGAAGTGGATGCAATTTTTTCATGTTTGGTTTGAATACGGTTTATATTGTACATGACAATGTTTTCTTACAGACTGCATATGGGCTGTGTTCTCCAGGACTGTCAATCCAAGCTAAAGCAAATATGAAATTGTCTACAACATATTGGTGATTATGCTTAATGAATAATTTTTACGTTTACTATAATTATAAAGTATGTATAAACTATTTCAAACAGATTTCAAACAGGTTTCACAAACACTCCCCCCTTTTTCCACAGGTCAAACAAACAGATAGACCCGTCCCAAACTAACACCATTGGTTTATCCATTGTTGCGACAGTATGTCGGGCAGGATAGGTTGCTCAAACAAACAGCACAATGTTTTGATAGTGCTAGCAAGACAATCTTTTTACACGTTTTGAGAAATCACCTTACTGTACGAAACGTACTGGCTTACTTATAGGTTGTCTATCCACAATAAGCAGACATAAGAGAAAATATTTTATATACACCTTTAACCCCCAGGAACATATAGTACTAAACACTAAAAATGTTGAAAGGAATCTTTTACTATTACCACCAAAAAATCAACACGGGGCAATTCAAAAGTATCATTTCAACTGGTCAAACAAATATTTAATTTAATTCATAATAACCAAACCTAGACTGTGATCAGATTAAAGCACCCATTTAAGGATCAAACCCTTTTTTTCTTCTTTATTCATGTAGTAGATACATTGTGCAATTTAAGCCTCTTCCATGTTTCATGTCTACCATGTTCCCCTTCTTGAATAAATTCTGAATGATTTAGCATTAAACAGATATGGTTGTACATCCACTAGTTCCGGCAAACAGCCCTTAGTTTAGAGGAGGAATTGCATGAAGGTCACATATTTGACCTCCAGAATATGCAGCGCCAATGTCTCTAAAACAAACTGAGATTTGCCATATATTACAATAATTGTAAAATTTTCCCCACCAATCTGAGAACAGTTAAGCAGCTTCCCTTTTGTACCCATTATACACCATATGGTAAAGCAATAGGTTTTTTCAAAAAACCCATTTAGGAGACCAAGCTCATAATAAAATATGCACACATTGATCCTGCTAACACCTTTAATGTCAGCGCAATTTAAATGTGAAGCCTTGTTACTGTAATCATACAGTCTTACATGATCGCATGAAAAATATGTGACTGTTGTGATATTTTTTTAGTAATGATTTTATGTGGTACACTGCAAAAAAATATTTCAAAACCTTTGAGCATTTTTATCTTGTTTTCCAGTAAAATACCAAAACAATTTTAAAGTGGGATTTATTTACTTGACAAGCAAACTGACACAAGATTTTAAGCCTTGTTTTGATAGAAATACAATCAAATTTAGTGAGATTTATGCTTAAGACAAAAAAAACTGTTTGCCAATGGGGTAACAAAAATAAAGTTAATTCAAAGGGAAAACAAGTTTGTATGGTTGTTTGTTCTTGTTTTTTGCTTACCCCATTGGCAGATTTGTGTCAGATTATCTTAAAACAAGACTTAATATCTTATACCATTTTGCTTGACAACTAAATAAATCACGATTTAAGAATGTTTAGATAATTTTACAGCAAAACAAGACAAAAATACTTGTCTTGAAAATAATTTTTTACAGTGTTCCTTACACATATACTGCCACAGTCCTGGTGTGAAATGTCCACTGAGTGGCACTAAAAGTGAGATTATTTTGATCAAGCTTATAAATAGCTATGTTTCCATCAACATTTTTTTATGCGTATATTGGGATATCGCATAAAAACTGCTGGATGGAAACACCAAGATGTGAATAAATCACCATAATGTGCATAAAATATTTATAGGCTTTCTTGAGGTGGATACATTTTTTTATTCGATAAGAAGAAATGTGCATAAACTAGAAAACACATTTACCAAATAAACTTCTATTGAATTTGTTAGAAATAAATGTTGTGCATCAAAAAGGTCATGTGAATGAAAAACTCATTACTGGACTAACCAGCGGACCAATCAACGGATCAGAAATGTTACTCTGGTCATACTGAAATAACAGTTGTGGCAGGGCGGAGGGCGGGGCCGGGTCGTGATCATACACAACCGGTCCCTTATCAGGCTAATCAAGCCTCCGAGAGGGATAAAGGTCGACTGCGGAGAGAGAGATCGTTAACGGACATGTCCGTCATGTGTGTGTTTGTTTTTAAGTTTATCATTAAAACTATTATTTATATTGTCAAGCCGGTTCTCGCCTCCTCCTTTCCATTGATCCCTTTACAACGGTGTCTAGAAAATCCAAAGTCTACAAAGTGTTTGCAGAGCAAATAAGTTGAAAACAAACTTGAACTGTATGGAAGAGAAGGTTTAATGACACTTTTGAAAAACGTCTTATAGATCCACATGGTATAGTCATAAGGACAGATATTGCACCCCCAGAAGTGTTTGACAAGCTGTCATTCCCAAACATGAGGAAAAAGTTCTTCAGAGTTTTTTGTTTGCGTGCTCTAAACCAGCAGTAATATATAAAAAATAAATTTAAAAAACAATCGATTTCAGCATTTTGAACACCCTTGGATGGAAACACAGCTTTATTTGCAAAATGTTTTTGTGATAATATGTTTTTTTTTTTCATAAATTATATTCGCAACTTGGATGGAAACAATGTAGTTATGTAATGTAACCATTAAATGTATCACCTTACAAGTCACGCAGTATAGTAAAAGTATTTTGATGTTCATAAGATACTGTAAGGAACAGGTTAAAAAGTTTTTATGAACTGATAATCTTCCATTTTACATGTGATTTGTGTGAAAGTGAATAAAAGTCATCAGATTATCTGATTTTATGACATGTTAATGCAACAAAATTACATTACAACATATACGTTCACTATGATTTCATCAAAGTCACTGGTGGGGACGTATAACCAGCAGGCCAGCTCATGGCAAACACATATGTCAAAATCACAGCAAGTTAAGATTCACGGTGCCTCTCAGAACGGTCCATCCAGCTTTCACTGTCCAGTCATCCATCGACACCCCCCCAACACCCCCACCGATCTGTCTATCTGTCTCCAAGCTCAATGCCTACGTGTCTCTCTGCCGGCCCCATTTCCCCCCTTTTGCAGAAGAAAAAAACAGCATGGCCAAGGTTTTTAATTCAAATTTCATCTCCAGTGCCGCGGCCCGTAAGCTCACTCAGCAGCCACTGGAGTCTAAAGTGACTCTGGGGAGCCCTCTCACAGTTCTATATGCAAATAGGCCTGCACCTGGGCAGTGGAGCAGGCCTGCTGAGAGCTTACTTATGCAAATCTGATTGAGTGAGAGCATATTGCTGGAGCGCGTGCGCGGGACGCAGACACCACAAGTGATATTTCATAGGATCAGCTGTTTCGTGTTCCAATAGAGCAGAGAAGAGAGGAGGGAGAAACAGAGGGATGGAGAATGGAAAGAAAGTGGGGAAAAAAGAGAGGGATCCGGCCATTCCAAAAATGCAATGCTGTTGGTCTGATGGACACCTCTTTTTCTCTCCATATTCCACCCTTCTTGGTTTTATAGCATTGGGGGGGATGGAGTGTAAATGACACAGGACCTCTGTAATTTCCTATGCACACTTTGTAAATGGGTTGACATCACAATATGTCCAACACACCACAATCACTGAGTGTGGTATTAACCCCCTGATTAAGTGGTAAAGGTTGGCTGCAGTTCAATCTCCAAACTAAAGGAAGGCCTGATGTAGATAAATGAGAGGAAGAGAGAGAAAAAAAAATCAAACGGAATTCAATACAAATCTGTAACTAAATAAACAAACAGACAGACAGACAGACATGGATGGATGGATGGATGGATGGACACAACACACAGAAAACAAATATTTACGCTATTGAACTTGTGACTCCAAATCTTAACAGTACTGAGATATAGCCCTTGTGACAACTTCCCCATATTACATCTAGTCCTGGTCTCCCCTATACTGTAAATACAGACAGATTGTAACGCTCAATGGAAAGGAGGAGGTGAGAACCAGTGGTGGGGGGGTGGGTACATCCTGTAACAGTGTAGTACCCTCCCCCACAAAAAAACACTGTAAAATTTAAACGAGAGGGAAAAGGCCAACGCAGAGTGGCAGTGAGAGAGAGAGAGGAGAGAAAAAACCTACTCGCCGGTCCTCGATCACTTCGCCACCCTCTCAGTTGGACGTCAAACACTTCTCCCCGGCGGACCGGAGTCAGACTCACGATCCCCGGCGGTCAGAATGCCCCTCCACGTTCTCGCCGACTCATGGGGACACTCCTCCGCCCCTGGCAGCGGCCCTACCACTCCAGGCGGTCGGGCAGACACTTCCCTCCTCCCCTCGCGGACAGCAGTCTTCCTTCGACCCCTCCACGTTTCTGGGGGATGGCAGGGCTCTCCTCCGTACCTGGCAGAGGCTCCATCGCTCCTAGCGGTCGGGGAGTCCAGTCCCCACTCGCCCCGCGGACTGCGGCCGTTCACCGCATCCGGGCGGTCGGTCTACTCCCTCCCCTGGTGGATGGCAGCGGCGCTCCCCTGGGTGGACGGCAGTGTCGAGGACTCCGCACTCCTTCCCGGGCTTCGGCACTAGTGTAACACTCAATGAAAAGGAGGAGGGGAGAACCGGCTTGACGACATAAATAATATTTTAATGGTTAACTTAAACAAAAGACAACAACACACACATGACGGACATGTCCGTAAACTATCTCTCTCTCGTCGCACCACCGTCTGCCATCGGCCTTTATTCCTCTTGGAGGCTTAATTAGCCTGATAAGGGACAGGGTGTGTATAATCACTACCCGGCCCCGCCCTCTGCCCTGCCAAACAGATCAATAGTCAGATTCTGCTTTATTACTTTTAATGTCTGCAGAATTGTTGTAAGATAATCTTCTAATATGCACGAAACAGTTTAGTGCATATTAGAAACTAAGCTTCCAACAATATTGGTATATATTTATGCACACCTAAACCCTAAAGCTGAAAAACAAAATTCAAGCCCTGGTTTGTCTCTAAAAAAATAATACAATTCTGTTGTGAATAAACATCTATAAAATCAAACACGATTTCTAAAAATTTTTTAAAAAGACATTAAAACAACATTGCACACAAATAAATCAACTAAAAGTAAAACTGTCGCTGATGATTTGGCTTGACATTATTACTGTAAGCTGACACCTTGAATGATGCATTTTAGGCCAAGTGAGAGTGGAATATTCTGTCTGATGTTGTCACATGATCATTCAATCACACAAGCAGCTCGTTCCAGCAGCACATCAAGTATGACATCACACTATAATTGCACCAGGTGTAGGAGCATGTACCCATTTGTTAAATACATATGTATAACTGCATGCACTTTTGGTATTCCAGTCAGTATATCAAATCAAACATGAATTTGACAAATTAATCCCCTTCACCATTACATTATTACTGGAGATTACAGTCAAGGTTTTTAACATATCAATCATGAACATTTATTATCTCATGGATAATTACACATATTATTAGCACTAGACCCAAGGAAGTAAAAGTACCTGTCTTTAGAAAGCATTGGGATAAAATAAATATAAAGTGGGGTCCAAAAGTCTGACCAATTAAGAAAATGCTTGAATTTTGCTTTTTTTATATAACAAATTGAATCACAAATTGTATTACCAATAGAACAATTTGTGTGAAAATTTGAATTGAGAGTAACATGAATTCTGAACATGTATTTTGTTAATTATCCATGTTTTCCCAAACTTAATTGAGAATGTTACAAAGATCATTGTGTGTGCTTCAATTGAAGCAAGGATATCCGACATTGTAGCGCAGAGGGGGGTGGGGCCGGGCCGGAATGACGCACACCATGATGAGGTGAGTGAGGGATGAAGGCAACCGGACACGACAGTTCGAGAGATAGAGAGAGAGAGCTTCAGGCAGCTGTCCTGCATGCTCTCTCTCTCTCTCTCTCTCTCTCTCTCTCTCTCTCTCTCTCGAACTGTCATCTCCGGTCATCTTTATCCCTCGCTCATCTCATCAGGGTGATTGGGGTCCGGGCATGCATCATTCTGGCCCGGCCCCGCCCTCCTCTGGGCTACAGACAAGTTAACATTGTCAATGTCACAAATTGGCTTAATTAGTGACCTAGAAATAGAGTGTAACATGTCTTCTTCATTTTACATTGCAAAATCTTAAATCCAAAATATATAAAATATAAATTAGATTTTAAATTTGACTTTGAATAGTGGATTTTCAAAGTGTTCTCAGACTTTTGGACCTCACTGTATGTGCAAATGGGCAAAATCTTTTGTTTTGAAGTCTTTGTGTTATGGTCTGTTGTTTTCTCCATTCAAAAAATAAATAAATAATAACAGTATCAACACAATTGAAACAAATGTTTTCTTCTATTGTAGTAGAAAAGCAAAGTCACTGAAGGGAAAAGAACACGTTCCTACCAAAAGTCACTGATTAAAACAATGCTTTTCTCGTTTGTCTATGCCTCATGCACTTATAATAGCCCAATTAAGGAGAAAAAATGCTTGTTTTCTTTAGGTGTGTCAGAAATTGATTATCTCACCATGAACAGACACCCCAATGTTCAAAGATTACTGCTGTTAAGCCAAATCAGGCTATTTATTCACACTGTCAAGGACCCTCAAGCCCAAATTGCTTCTAATAAGTGATCGTTTTCACACTTGTTTAGTTTTTAAAGTGCTCATGCAAAATACAATACAATGAAAAAAGGGAATTGGGGGTTGGTTATGGAGAGCATGCTGCCATTCCATTTAATGATGGTGAACATGTCATCCAATACAGTCATTTTTCTGATGTGGTTCCTGCTCAAACATGCCTATGCAGCTCTGTATGAGCTCCAATATCATTTAAAAAGATTAGCAGATTTGTCCCTCACTGTCGTAAGTGCATCAGCCAATCACAGCCCTGTAATGATGAGCCTGACTGGGTATGCAGCACTTGTTCCTCCAATCCCCATACAATTAAGCTGAGAAAAGGGAGAAGAGACCAGATGACCAGAGATGGAAAAAGTAGTTGATGGGATCGTGTATTCTGACAGGATCAAATCCTGGGAAAGGTCATTTTTCAAGCTAACCCATCAGGCCCTGCCTTTGACAGATGAGACAAAAGGGTCCCTGGGTTTCTGATTGACATCTTCTCTAATTGTATCCAGTCATTCATGACAATTTGATTAAAATATTATGCCAAGCTCTCGCCCCCTGTTTGTTCCATTGCTCCAAATCTAATTTTGATTAAAAAAAAGAGAGATTACCACCACAAGTGTGACTGAGTATGCTGTTCAGTTCTACATAATCTTTGTCATTGATGCGATTTTAACATATGTATAACTTTCGTTTCGCTTCCATTGATTTTTCTTATATTCAAAAATGAAATAAGAAACTGGGATCTTGGAGGATATAAATTGATATACACCAATCAGCCACAACATTAAAACCACCTGCCTAATATTGTGTAGGTCCCCCGTGTGCCACCAAAGCAGCGTCAACCCTCATCTCAGAATAGCATTCTGAGATGATTTTCTTCTCACCAACATTGTACAGAGTGGTTATCTGAGTTACATTGACTTTGTCAGTTCGAAACAGTCTGGCCATTCTCTGTTGACCTTTCTTATCAACAAGGCGTTTACAGCTGCAGAAAAAAAAATATGCGGGTTGGTGCTGTTTTGACAGCACGAGGGGGATCTACACATATTAGGCAGGTGGTTTTAATATTGTGGCTTATATATATATATATATATATATATATATATATATATATATATATATATATATATATATATATATATATATATATACATACACACTACCAGTCAAAACTTTTAAAAACACTTGACTGTAATGTTTCTCATGATCTTAAAAATCTTTTAATCTGAAGACGTATGCTTAAATGTTTTAAATTAGTTTTGTAGTGTCACGAACCCCGCTCCTCTGCCCCATCCCCGCTTCGTCGCATACACACTCACTCCCTCGACCTCACTCCCTCGCTCCGCCCCCTCGAGCTTTTCACGCTCTTTTTGCTCGCTCGAGCCCTCACGCCCACTTTTGCTCCTACTCGCTCACATGCTCGTAGGTTATCTCCCTTCCTCGAGTTTCTCACACGCTTTCAATCCTCCTGCACATTAGTTTTACCTGCACTCGTCTCATCACCTTTCATTGTTTACACCTGCACCTTCCCCTATAAATACCACAGCACATCCGTTTCATGGGTGTTGGTTATTGTATTTAGTTTCCCGTGTCTTTGCCCCCCGCTAGTCTCGTCTAGTTTTGAACTCCTCTTGTCTTCCTCTTAGCTTGCCAGCTCCCCTTGTTCCCCTGTCTTTTGCTCCCACTAGTCTCGGCCATTCTTATATCCTGTTTCCCGGCTCTCGACCCTACGCTTACCTCGACCATTCTCCCTCTGGATTTTCTCCACTGTACCTTCGTCTGCTCTTTAAAAATAAAAGCAGTTTTGATTTACATTGTGACTGTCTCGTCTTGTGTGTGTGTGAGCGGGTTACAGAATAACCAACCTCACCGTAGACAGTCACAATGCCCCATGCTAAGGATTCGCGCAGCTCACTAGAGCGGAGAAGCACGCCACATTCGGCGCGAGGAGCTACAGTGTGGAGAGATGACCACGCCACACGGCCCAGGGGCAGCAGGTATGCGCTATTTCTGATTTGTTTCACCCTATTTCACCTGTGTCTGCCCCTGAGCCCGTTTATGCCTCCAGTGCATTTCTGAGCGCGTGCACTCTCCACCCCGGAGTGGTTTTATGGCTCTTCGGACGCTGACCAAGGGTTTTTATGCGAGGCAGCGGTTGTGTAACTCATAACCCCGCCTCGACATTATGGAGCCAGCGGCCCGACTCTTGGGGTTAAGCGCCAGGGAGTCAACCCTTGGAGGTTTATGTTGTGGATTTTTGTGCCCTGGCCAACCAGGTGAATTTTAATGAGGTGGCTCTGAAAACCATTTTTCAACATGGACTGAATGAGCCAGCCTCATCATTCATGCCTGGTGGTCGCTGCTCCCTTAACCTGGCTCAGTTTATTGACCTCGCCCTACTGTACGCTGGTTCCTCATTTACTGTAGGGGAGGCAGACACTGAACCAGCGTTCCCTACCACGGCCCCCGTCTTGAAGCCTACCACGGCCCCCGTATTGAAGCCTACCACGGCCCCCGTCTTGAAGCCTGACACGGCCCCCGTCTTGAAGCCTGACACGGCCCCAGTCCCGAGGCCTGTCACGGCCCCAGTCCCGAGGCCTGTCACGGCCCCAGCCTCGAAGCCTGGCACGGCCAGCGAGTCAACGCCCATGCCTGCCACGGCCAACGAGCCAGCGCCCACGGCACACGAGTCAACGCCCATGCCTGCCACGGCCAACGAGCCAGCGCCCACGGCACATGAGCCAGCGCCCATGCCCGCCACGGCCAACTAGCCAGCGCCCATGCCCGCCACGGCCAACGAGCCAGCGCCCATGCACGCCATGGCCAACGAGCCAACGCCCATGTCCGCCACGGTCAGCGATCCAGCGCCTGTAGCCTCGACCGCCCCAGAGCCAGCGCCTATAGCCTCGACCGTCCCCATGGCCACGTCCCCTGTTGGCCGAAGATGTAAGAGAAGGAAGAGGGCCCCTTCTCCCCAGTCTCGTCTTGTGCTCAAGACCGCAGAGGTTCCCTCAGAGTCTTCCACAGCTCTACCGACCTCTGCTCCGCCCCCAGAGTCTTCCACGGCTCTGCCGGGTTCTGCTCCGCCCCAGAGTCTTCCATGTCTCTGCCGGGTTCTGCTCCGCCCCCAGAGTCTTCCACAGCTCAGCCGGGTTCTGCTCCGCCCCCAGAGTCTTCCACGGCTCTGCCGGGTTCTCCTCCGCCCCCAGAGTCTTCCACGGCTCTGCCAGCCTCTGTTCGCCCCTCAGAGCCCTCGCAGCATCCGCCTCTCGAGTCTCCCAAGGCTCCTCCTCCCAAGCCTCCCAGGGCTCCTCTCAAGCCTCCCAGGGCTCTTCCTCTCGAGCCTCCCAGAGCGCCGCCTCTCAGGGCTTCTCCCCTCGAGTCTTTCATGGCTCCATCCCTCAAGCCTCCCAGGGCTTCTCCTCACGAGTCTTTCATGGCTCCACCCCTCAAGCCTCTCACGGCTTCGCCTCACGAGTCTTTCATGGCTCCACCCCTCAAGCCTCTAACGGCTTTGCCTCTCCAGTCTCTCAGGGCTCCTCCCCCTCCTTCCAAGCCTCTCAGGGCTTCTCCTCTAGAGTCTTTCATGGCTCCATCCCTCAAGCCTCTCACGGCTTCGCCTCTCGAGTCTTTCAGGGCTCCTCCTCCCCTCGAGCCTCTCAGGGCTCCACCCCTCGAGTCTTTCATGGCTCCACCCCTCAAGCCGCTCACGGCTTCGCCTCTCGAGTCTCTCAGGGCTCCTCCCCATCTCAAGCCTCCTAGGGCTTCTCATCACGAGTCTTTCATGGCTCCACCCCTCAAGCCTCTCACGGCTAGCCTCTCGAAGTCTCTCAGGGCTCCTCCCCTCTCAAGACTCTCAGGGCTTCCCCTCTCGAGTCTTTCAGGGCTCCTCCTCCCCTCAAGCCTCCCAGGGCTTCTCCTCACGCAGTCTTTCATGGCTCCACCCCTCAAGCCTCTCACGGCTTTCCCTCTCGAGTCTCTCAGGGCTCCTCCCCTCTCAAGCCTCTCAGGGCTTCCCTCTCGAGTCTTTCAGGGCTCCTCCTCCCCTCGAGCCTCTCAGGGCTCCTCCTCCCCTCGAGCCTCTCAGGGCTCCGGCCCCTCAAGTCTTTCATGGCTCCACCCCTCAAGCCTCTCACGGCTCGCCTCTCGAGTCTCTCAGGGCTCCTCCCCTCTCAAGCCTCTCAGGGCTTCCCTCTCGAGTCTCTCAGGGCTTCTCCTCTCGAGTCTTTCAGGGCTCCACCCCCTTCCAAGCCTCTCAGGGCTTCGTCTCTCGAGTCTTTCATGGCTCCCCCCTCGAGCCTCTCGAGCCTTCCAGGGCCCCACCTCTAGAGCCTCTCGAGTCTTCCAAGACCTTTTTCCCCGAGCCTCTCACGGCTCTACTCCCAGAGACTCCCGAGCTTCCTACAGCTCCGCCTCTCGAGCCTCCTTCGGCTCCCCCTCCAGAGCCTCCCACGGCTCCACCTCCCGAGCATCTCACGGCTCTGATCCCAAAGACTCCAGAGCTTTCTAGAGCTCCGCCCCTCGAGCCTGCTACGGCTCTACCCCCCGAGACTACAGAGCCTGCCAGGTCGTCGCCTCGGGGACCTCCCACGGCGCCACCTCCCTTGGCTCCACCTCCAGAGCCTTCCAGGCCTACTTCGCTAGAGCCTCCCATGGCGCCACCGTCATCAGCTCCACCTCCTGAGCCTTCCAGGCCTTCGCCCCTAAAGCCTCCTTTGGCTCCACCTCCAGAGCCTTCCAGGCCTCTGCCTCTAGAGCCTCCTGCGGCACCACCTCCCTCTGCCCTGTCTCTTGGGCTCCCCATGGCGCCGCCTCCTCAGCCTCTCAGTACCCCGCCTGCCGAGTCTCTCACGGCTCCGTCTTCCAAGGCTCCGTCTCCCAAGTCCTCCATGGCTCCGCCTTTCACGGCTCTTCCCTGGCCCCCTGACCCTGTCCGGTGGCCCCCTGACACTCTCCCTGTCCTGTGGCCTCTTCCCTGGCCTCCTGACCCTGTTCCTGTCCGGTGGTCACCTTCCAGACCCCCGGACCCAGTCCCTGTACTCCAGTCGCCTTCCAGACCCCCTGACCCCCTGACCCAGTCTCTGCCCTATGGCTGCCTCCTAGATCTCACGACCACCCACCTGTCCACTATGTTCCCCCTGACCTTACCTTGAACTGCCCATGGACTGTCTCACTTCCCTTTGTCTGTCCCCCGATCATCCTGCACCGCCTCCCGCGGCCGTCAGGAGCCGTCCTATTCAGAGGGGGGAGTACTGTCACGAACCCCGCCCCTCTGCCCCATCCCCGCTTCGTCGCACACACACTCACTCCCTCGACCTCACTCCCTCGCTCCGCCCCCTCGAGCTTTTCACGCTCTTTTTGCTCGCTCGAGCCCTCACGCCCACTTTTGCTCCTACTCGCTCACATACTCGTAGGTTATCTCCCTTCCTCGAGTTTCTCACGCGCTTCCAATCCTCCTGCACATTAGTTTCACCTGCACTCGTCTCATCACCTTTCATTGTTTACACCTGCACCTTCCCCTATAAATACCACAGCACATCCGTTTCACGGGTGTTGGTTATTGTATTTAGTTTCCTGTGTCTTTGCCCCCCGCTAGTCTCGTCTAGTTTTGAACTCCTCTTGTCTTCCTCTTAGCTTGCCAGCTCCCCTTGTTCCCCTGTCTTTTGCTCCCACTAGTCTCGTCATTCTTATATCCTGTTTCCCCGGCTCTCGACCCTACGCTTACCTCGACCATTCTCCCTCTGGATTTTCCCCACTGTACCTTCGTCTGCTCTTTAAAAATAAAAGCAGTTTTGATTTATATTGTGACTGTCTCGTCTTGTGTGTGTGTGAGCGGGTTACATGTAGACAGAAATATAATTGTGCCACCATATAAATGTATTTAATTATAAAACCTAAATTTTATAAATTTTTTAATTGTTGACTTGGACCAAATAATAAAGAAAAGCAGCCAATAAGTGCCCAACATAGATGGGAACTACTTCAATACTGTTTAAAAAGCATCCCAGGGTGATACCTCAAGAAGGTGTTTGAGAAAATGTCAAGAGTTAATGTCTGTAAATTCTAGGCAAAGGGTGACTACTTTGAAGATGCTAAAATATAAAACAGTTTTGATTTATTTGGGATTTTTTCTTTTGTTAGGCCTCATGTATTCAGATATAAGACAAAGGCAGGCCTAACACAGTCGTAAAGCCTGACTGAGGCCTATACACACAGTCATAAATCTTACTTATAAAAACTGTGCCAAAATCAAACAAAGGGAGTCCAAAACAGACTACAAATCCCATTAAGCCTTGCTCACTTTACACCTGTACATGTGTGAAATTCCAAATAATCGAAATCGGATGAGCCACACGACAGAATGCCCCACAACCATGACGTCATCGGGAGTAGAAATATCTCAGAGATCCTTCTGGGCATCACTTCCAGTGACTTTGCATGCCGTGCGTAGACGCAGCTCATCTCTGCTCAGGTGTAGCCTCATTGCACAAGGAAGTAACGTATGACTTGAAACTGTGGCCATACAATCTCGCTGGATGAGTTGAGATTACTCTGTGTTCCACCAAACACTTTAACGGATCCGAAGGAGAACTCAGAGCAATCCGCATCTTCATCCATTTGCCTGCAGATGTGAAGAAAGAAGATTTCTCTTCCCTCTTCAACCAAGTCGATGTCGCTGATTTCTCCATCAGCCCGTCGAGAATCAGCAGCCGTACCGCCCACCAACTGAGTGAGGAAACGGCCTCCCGTCATCACCTGAGCCTCGAGAAACCGAGTTGGAGTAAAACGATGGATGAACACACATTCTACCTGCATCCTCTCGCGATCCAAGTAAGAGGTTAACGTCTGGGCAGAGATTGAATATTATAGTGTGTTATTCTTGTGTATCAAGGTTATTGCTTGAACAGTTTATGGACTGCCAAGTCCACTCATTGTTGCTAATAATACTCAAGGTATTAATGTTATGTACTGCTATCACAAATTAGATTTGCTGTGTTGTAATCCAACCACATTGGACTGTTGTGTATTTACGCCATCGCGGATGAGACGACACATTGAGTTTATCCATTAAAGATCCAAAGGACGGGTTACGAGCCGAGTGATTAGCTAACAGCTGCCTTGTCTCCCACAATCACAAAACCGACTTCGGCGCTGCCACTTTATTCTCACTCTCTGTTGTAATAACCACACACACACACGCTCCTCAAAAAATTGGGCTAGTAGATAACTTTGTGATAAAGCTCAGCTTTGTCCCCAAATTATCATACAAGCGGAGACATGCAGTAAATGGGCAGACACCATTAACCAGCTTCTTAACATTCGCGGCCATATTCTCTTGCCAGAAATCTCACGTGACATACTCTTCACGAGATTCATGTCCGCCATTTTGTGCGCGTCACTCCTTTCACACACACACATACTCACACACACACCTTCCTTACCATATCTAATCATGTCACTGTTTAGTTTGTAGTTGTAAGTCAGAAGTTTATTGACTTATTCATTTAAATTACTGCATCAATAAACTTAAAAAAAGAGACGGCAGGGGATGCCAGTGCCCGGATTCTAGCCTTCGTTGTTTCCTTTTGAATTTTTATGCTCTCCGGACATCGATTTTCCTAAGAGAACAATCTAATATTGAGACTGTTATACTGTCTGGTTATTAGTCCCTGATTCCAGGGTTGTGCCCTGGTGATATTAATCCTTATTAATATTCTGTTGATTTTGATAATTGACAATTATCCTTGATGATTGTTGAATTTGAAGGATCAATAAGCTAGTGTTAATTCTAATCAATGTTTCATTAATTTTAATAATTAATAATTATCTTTTATAATAATTAATATTCTATTGAATTTGATAATTGATGGTTGTCTTTGATGATTGTTGATTCAAAGGATTAAAAAGCTAACATTGATTCTAATCAGTGTTCTACTGATTTTAAAAATGTATAATTATCTATGATAATAATGAATTATTGCTAATATCTAAACCTGCTCCTAAACGACACTGGTGTGGCCACCAGCTGCATTAAGTACTGCAGTGCATCTCCTCCACATGGACTGCACCAGATTTGCCAGTTCTTGCTGTGAGATGTTACGCCACTCTTCCACCAAGGCATTTGCAAGTTCACAGACATCTCTGGGGGGAATGGCCCTAACCCTCACCCTCTGATCCAACAGGTCCCAGACATGCTCAATGGGATTGAGATCCAGGTTCTTGGCTGAACATGGCAGAACACTGACATTCCTGTCTTGTAGGAAATCATGCACAGAACGAGCAGTATTGCTGGTGGTATTGTCATGCTGGAGGGTTATATCAGGATGAGCCTGCAGGAAGGGTACCGCATGAGGGAGGAGGATGACTTCCCTGTAATGCACAACATTGAGATTGCCTGCAATGACAACAAGCTCAGTCCGATGATGCTGTGACACTCCACCCCAGACCATGACAGACACTCCACCTCCAAATCCATCCCACTCCTGAGTACAGGCCTCGGTGTAATGCTCATTCCTTCGATGATAAACGTGAGTTCGACCATCACCCCTGGTGAGACAAAACTGTGACTCGTCAGTGAAGAGCACTTTTTGCCAGTCCTGTCTGGTCCAGTGAAGGTGGGTTTGTGCCCAAAGGCGACATTGTTGCTAATGATGTCTGGTAAGGACCTGCCTTACAACCGGCCTACATGCCCTCAGTCCAGCCTTTCTTAGCCTATTGTGGACAGTCTGAGCACTGATGGAGAGATTGTGCATTCCTGGTGTAACTCGGGAAGTTGTTGATGCCATCCTATTATTTGGATTTTTACAAAATTACCTTTAAAATACAGTGACCTGAAAAAGGGACATTTCTTTTTTGCTGAGTTATATACAAACATATATATTAGTTCAGATCCCTAATATACTGTGGGCATCCCATTATTCTATCAAGGTCCTGCTCATACATAGCAAAACTTTGTCTAATTAGGGACTTAAATAGAGGTACAACATGCTGAGGTGTGACCGTTAACCCCACAGTGACCTTTTCACCAAGAAACTTGTATCATCCTGTTGAAAACTACAATAAGGTCAAATCCATTGCCACAATTGCAATTAGGTGCACCGAGTACTAAGACATCAAAAGAATATTCCAAAGAAAGGATCCTTGCCTCAGTAACTCAATGTTTTACCTCAACCTGAGCACTAACTTATGACATAAGTGAAGGAAATATGGCTCTCCATCTTTCTGATAGAGTGATCTCAGCAAAATAGAGATTGTTCGTCCTTGTTTTAGGTCATCAATTCAATTACCGTAATTTCCGGACTATAAGCCGCAACTTTTTTCCCACGCTTTGAACCTCGCAGCTTAAACAACGATGCGGCTAATATATGGATTTTTCCCGCTTTCAAATTTTATTTAAAACGTGCTCAGTTTTTTGGCGGCATGAAGCTTTCATTAGACCAATGAAATTGCCGAACAGGTTAAGGTCAAACAACTTTTTTGTTTACTGTTTAGATTAAATCGAGCGCGCTCAAACTTCCCATCATTCTGATTACGGTAGTCATTTTGTCACCCTCAAGACACGGAGAAATGCATATGTTGCAGCTTTCAAGTTGAATGCGATTGATCTGGCTGTTGGAAAAGTAAATAGAGCTGCTGCACGGGAGACGTTGGAAACAGCAGCGTGATGAATTGACTCAGTGCAAAAAGACAACTAAATCTGAGGCTATTCAACTCCGACACCGAAGGAGATGACTTCAATGGTTTCATGTGCACAAGAGGAGGAAGATAGTGACCAATGACTTTCTTGCTAGGCTACTGTTTACTGCTAATTTTTTATTTTTTGTTACAAGCCGTGTGTGGCAGCGGGGGCGTGGTCAAGCGCCCGTCCGGGAGAGAAAAGCGGTAAGGGCGCTTACACCTGAGCTAATGTCTAACACCTGTGTCTAATTTCAGTAAGCGTGGGGAGAGCGGCATAAAAAGGCAGCAGAGAGAGTGAGTGAGTGAGTGACAGACAGACACACACACGTCAGTCTAGTGTTGGCGCATAGAAGTCCAAGAATTGAAAAACTTACATTGCTGTGGCCATTAAAAGCCTTACCTGGAACGTCAAGTGCCCTGCTTCACGTGTCCTTCTTGGGAAACCTGTCACCCTAGCACCAGTGTGACAGTTTTCAGCACTTGATGTAAGCACCCTTACCGCTTTTCTCTCCCGGACGGGCGCTTGACCACGCCCCCGCTGCCACACCGTGTTTCGTTAAAGCCTATTTATTTTTGTTACAAGCCGTGTTTCGTTAAAGCCTGTGTAAAGTTCATTTGTTTCAATGTACCGGTAGGCACCTGCGGCTTATAGACAGGTGCGGCTTATTTATGTTCAAAATAATATTTTTTTTAAAATTCAGTGGGTGCGGCTTATATTCAGGTGCGCTCAATAGTCCGTAAATTACGGTAGTTCATCCACCGCTTAGACTACAATAAATCGGAGCAATTCAACCTCTTTCAACTGTAAGAACACCTCCTATTACCCTCCTTCAGCCCTCCTGGCTCCGGCCCATCCCCTGCAAGAAAAATAAATCCATTGTAATATGATAGCAGTGAGCAGAGCTGATTGGGGGGAATGGGGGTCTTACAGCTAGGAGAATTTCAGAGAAAAAATACATGTATCATTCACCTGATTTGAATTGTAGCTCTCTTTTTTGAAACCCTGCCAATTCATTTTGTACATTAAAAATTGGTCAGGGTTGATAAGATTCCATTTTCATGGTTGGCAATGCAGAACTGGAGAAAGAATACAATTACAGACCCCAGAGTAAACTCTCCGAATGTCAACTTGATGTAAATGATCAAGAGTGCACAAAAGAACAGGCTTCAACTTCAACACCCCCCCCCTCTCTCTCTCTCTGTTCTCTCATAGGGACCTTTTCACCCTAGTGATCTTGCCCCCACAGAGCTTTTACAAGAGCTGGTTATGTAAACCAAAGCTCTAGCTGAGTCTGTTCAGGAGATATTGCTAGAAAACTTTGCATATTAAAATAGGATCTGATTTCTCTTACTACTAAGTAATTGACAAAATTTTGACCCTCTAAATGACCTCAGACTTTCTGCAATTTTTTTGCATTTTCCACCAGTGCTTCAAGATGTGAGTGAAAATTTTCAGATTTGCATGCCACTGAGTAGTGGTTTTCTGGAGGGTTTCAAGTCTTTGATAAGTGTTTTGATGAGGTCACGAACAACAGGGAAAAATCAATGCTAAGTACAAATAAAAAAACTAAATTAACGGACTAAAACTAAATTAACATAATTCTGCTTTGTCAGGATAGCAAAATAATTAAGCTTTCAAATTATGTCCAAATTAAACTCTACAATATTTTAGGTCAAACAAATCTGATTCTTTGTAGATGCTAGCCAAATTAGGCAAATTCCAAAAAGGACAGTTCACATGATATGCCCTCCTCCTTGAAAGCCATGAACAAAACAACACAAGGAAAGAGAAAACATGACTGTGTTGAGTCGCCACTTTATGTCCAATTTAAAATCTGAGTCCTGGAGCAAAACCAGTTGGGCAAAATACAAAAATGTATGTGCTACAGAGAAGCTTAGCCATGATGCTCACATGAGAAATGATGGTTCAATAACAGCATGCTTCATGTCCCAAACAAATTACCCCTTCCCACCATGATTTCCTGAGTCTTCTTTCCTGTCCTATCAATAAAAAGTAGCAAAACCCCTAAAACAAAAATAAAAGATACACACTCACAGTATTTACTTTATCTTTCAATATTAAACTGTAAAAGTCGATGTTTACTCTATGCTATCTGAAAGTAAAGCCATGGACAAATCTCTGGTAATGCAATCAGCATGTAAATGTCTCCGGGCACATCAGAATTCAAATGTCAACCCCTTTGACACTAAGGTTGTTTGGAGAGACTTTCGTGCTATATTTCGCTCTAGTGTCATCACCCAGCACCAGCCAGGGCGGAAGCAGCTGCATGGGGCAACACCTCATAATTACAGAGCCGTGATACCGCCATATTATCAGACAATATTGGCCTTTCTCTACAACTCACCTCTTGTACTACAGTCTCTGTCTAACTCTTACAGACAGCTGCCCTTTTGCTTTATCACTATTTATGCATATGTATCCCTAACCAAACAGATTAGATTCTGATTATGACCAGCATGGCCCCATTAACTGGAGCTAGACATACGCCAAATGGACCTCAGAAAATAAGATGGAAATCAAGCGGGGGGTCAGCAAAGTGCAACCTGTGTACAAGACTAGTATTATCATAAGTGAGAGATCCCAATGAATAAATGCACGAAACATGCGATAATGCTTAAATGGCATAGAATGTTGCCCCTTGGGTCATTATCATATCATTAAATTGTTCTGGGGACAATTTAAATATGTTTCTCTTTTCTGTGGCTAAAAAAGTTAATGTGATAAAAGCTAAATGTTTCATCTTAGTATAATTTCCACATATTTGTTTTGCAGTTCTCTAATTACCCTGCAGCAAAAGCTACAGAAAACTAGGAGAAATACGCATTTTGTAATATGCATGAGGAGCAGCAATTTGGACATGAGCATAGCATTACCCTTAAAAGAGTGCTTACCCCAATGGACCCATTTGATTAGAAAAAATAGACCCTGTATCTCTTTGACTGCATTAAATACAGTGGAAAGTGAGAATCACAAGCAGCAAAGTAGGAATATGAAGAGAAGAGGAGAGTCCAAATATCTGGCACACTCCAAGGACTTGTTTTCTAGTTACAGTGGTATTGTCATATGAGAGCATTTTTGGCGATTCTCAAATCTGTTTATCAACAGAAGATAAATCCTGTTGCATGACAGGCGAGTCAACGCAGTGGACAGTGCTTTGAGATGTCTCGTGAAGAGGCAGAGAACATCACAAAATAATGGTCAAGAGCTATGAGCTTTGGTCCTGAATACTCTTAAACTTTATGCTTACAAATTGTCAAATCTTTAAGGAAAACACAGAAAATCAGGTGTCATAGTTGGCAGAGCATTTAGAAGTGTTGGTTGAAGCATTTTGAAACATCCAAATGCTATTTAAATGATAGTCTGCCGTTTTATCCGAACACTTACCCAAAAACTTTTGCATAAAAGTTCCAGAGTGCCTCAGTGTGAGATGCAGCTTTGATGTGCTTTAAGTGGGCTGATGAATTTCAAGCATAACATACTGCTTTCATGATGCTTAAGATCATCAATATTCATTCTCCTCTGACAGCCCCAGTCGACTTTGCGTAATAGTAAATGCTTTAAAGACCGCACAGAAAATTTGAGGATGTCAGTATGTCTTTGAGATGTGTTCATCAAGCAAACACTTGTACACAGAGTACACAACTCAAGCTGGACACAGGTCCTGTGACTGGATGTAAATGGGAGTTGACACCATCTGCAAAGTGGAAATGAGGGTATGCATTGCGCATAGCTGGAGTGTATGCCAGAGAACTGACGATCTCTCACCCCGACTGGAGAAACAGCCTTTGACACACGCATAGAATCGCCATCTCTAATGACCACACAGCCATTTCTAAGAGAAAAAAAAAACATGCTCCGACAACCATCTGATGGCCCTAAAGCCGCAGTGCGGGAAGAGGAAATGGATCGGAAGGGGTTACTTCATTATGCAGCAAATTAGAAAAAATCATAATTTATCATTACACCCAGCCAAAATGCCACATGACTGAGCCTCACCCTGCGAAAAACATCACGAGGAAAGAGAAAAAAATGACTGTCAGGGGCCTGTGGCAGCCAACGGGCAAAATTAATATGCAAATGTATGCAAGAAATTAAAAAGCAGAATTACACAGGCAAATGAGGTAGCTACACTTGAATTGTTAGGATTATGAATAATTACTGCGAATTTCCTGCGCCTAATATAACTTGTTTTTTGATAAACAAAGACTTAATTATCGAGATGCGCTGGAGAATTTCTGCGGCACTCATTAATCTTGCAGAAAAAACAAGTCCCCGGTGGCCGGCGGTAATGAAGAGTGCGTGCCCTGAATCGGCAGAAAGATCAGAGGCACCAGGGTGCCAGGGTAGCAGGAATGAGATGACAGTGCCACTGTCCCTCACGCGTACCCAAGAGTGTCATAACTTCTTCCTCTAACTATCAAAGGGACTTATTTATGCTGGCAACCAAGCCATAATTCCAATTTTACGAGGCCTGGAGCGCTAGAGGGATAGTATGTTGATGCGCTCTGGAAATGCCACTTTCGTAGGCTCCCCCTGCTTGGTCCCTGCTGATAGCAAACAGTAATGGACCTGAAGGTTGCTGGCAGAGGAAGGGAGTTGGCACACCATGGTGCCAACCTACAGGGGGCCATCTAGGCAAAGCACTTTGGGGACCTGTGCCATAGGTCTTTGGTAGGAGCCGGAGTCCGGTGCTGCTGTGGGAAGAAAGAGGCTTCCCAAAGGACGGGAGAGCAGATAAACATGGGCGCATGCTACAGATGGCTTTAATGGAGCCTTCAGGTACCATTTGTTCTACAGGGAAATCAGCAATCTTCCAACCTTTCCAACCAGTCTGAGACAGACAGGACTTACACACAAAGCGGAACCTGCAGATGATAAATCCACTGATGAGTGAGCGAGATAGAGCGGGGGAGAGAATATAAACACAAAGACACAAACACAAGTCAAGGGCACGCTCCTTCTTGGCTCACTTGATGTCATTTGATCTGGTGTGCTGGTCCCAGAAGTGAAATCTGAACCCAGAATGAAGATGAATCCAGGCCAATGTCTGGCAACAAAATTCAGTTCATTTATTTATTTATTTAAATACTCACTCTGAAATATATACTTTATTACTCCTAAGACATACACTAGGTACTTATATTCAACAATGGATTATTCATTTGATGTGATGGTGTCCATCTTTAGCATCCTGCTCTGTGCATCTGTTCCATTATAAAATGATTTAATACAAGTATTAAAAAGACTGAGCTAAAATACACACTCTAGTAGTAGTTACAGCTATGATGTGAAACACCTGTTTACCATATCACTGCACCATATGACTAACCACACCCTTTAGCTGTGATTCATTACTTACATTTAAGGAATAATTCACCCAGAAATTAAAATTCTTTCATTATTTACTCATCCACAAGCTATCCCAGACGTGTATGACTTTCTTTTGTGTGCAGAACACAAATAAAGGTTTTTAGAAGAATATCTCATCTCTGTAGGTACATTCAATACAAGTGAATGGTGGCCAGAACTTTGAAGGTCCAAAAAGCATATAAAGGCAGAATAAAAGTAATCCATATGATACCAATGGATGAATCCATATCTTCAGAGGCTATATGAGAGGTGTCGGTGGGAAACAGATCAATATTATATTTATTATTTTTACTTTAAATCTCAACTTTCACATTCACATTCTTTTTGCATATCGCCACCTACTGTAGGGAGGAGAATTTCTGGTAAAAAGGACATAAATATTGATTTGTTTCTATCCCATACATATCATAGCACTTCAGAAGACAAGGATTAAACCACTGGAGTTGTATGGATTACTTTTATGCTGCATGTATATCCTTTTTAGAGCTTCAAAGTTCTGGCTACCATACACTTGCATTGTATGGACCAAAATAGCTAAGATTTTCTTTTAAAAATCTTTATTTGTGTTCAACAGAAGAAAACAAGTCTTACAAGAAGAATTTTTGTAAGTGTCCGAATATTTTCACTTATATTGTAAGTACCTCACTGTAACCTCGAGTTTTGCTTTTTTTAAAGAGCATGGTTGCTCTTAAGACCTTTTTTTAAGACCTTTTTCAAGACCTGAACAAATAAAATGAATACGCAATCCCCATACCAATACATACAGTATATATAACGATAATTAAGGCTTTTGTTGTATCATTTAAGATATGTAAGACTTTTTATGGCCTTACATTTTGGAAATCTGAATTTAAGACATTTTAAGACTATTTAAGGATCTGCAAGAACCCTGAAGAAAAGGGGGGATGAGACAAAATAATTTTTGTGGTAATCAATATTATTCCACAAATGTTGTAAATTGAATAAACCCAGAACATTCCTTTTATTAATGAATGTCGACCTATCACTACATTTTTAATGCTAACTATGCACTTAAAGGATTAGTTCACCCAAAAATGACAATTTTCTCATTATTTACTTACCTTTAAGCTATCCCAGATGTGTATGTCTTTCCCTCTTCCGCAGAACGAAATGAAGATGTTTATAAGCACATTTCAGCTCTGTTTGTCCATATAATGAATGTGAATGGGTGCCATGACACTCCTGGCTGTTTGATGGTCCAAAAGGTATATTTAGGCAGCATAAACGTAATGCACATGACTCCAGTAAATCAATAAATGTCTTCTGAAGCAAATCGATAGGTTTGTTGTGTAACAAACAAATCGATAACTAAAAATGTAACTTTAAATTGTTGCTTCAGCCCACCACTGTATTGCTGTTTGAAATTACCTAACTCTCACGTGACAATCGTTCCTCTGTTGTATACAAAGCGCAGGCTTCTGTGATAGGTTGACATGTAGAAGGAGGTGTTTTTTAAAAGTGAATAAAGTTTTAATTATCTATTTATTTTTTACACAAACCTATCGATTTGCTTCAGAAGACATTCATTGATCGACTGGAATCATGTGGATTACATTTATACTGCCTTAATATGCCTTCTGGACTGTCAAACAGCCAGCAGTGTCATGGCAACCATTCACTTTCATTGTATGAACAAACAGAGCTGAAATGTGTTTATAAAAATCTTCATTTCAGTTTGGTTGAAGAAGGAAAGACATACTCATCAGGGATGGCATGAAAGTGAGTAAATCAAGAGAGAATAATATTTTTGGGTGAACTAATCCTTTAAAGGGCATTTAATTGAGATGACATAAAGAAAAGAATAATATCCTGGCCTTTTTTTTTTTTTTTTTAACCAGGAAATGGTTTTTTTTTGTAACACCTGAAAATAAACAGACTTTGTTTTAGTTTTTTTTAAGTAAAATCCATTCAATGTCATACTATATATGACACAAGGTTAACTTGTTTTCTTGCCTACAAGTACAAATGATCTTTATGAAAAACAACAAAAATCTAATTTCTAGTTGTTATATTTTGTAGGTCAACATCAAATACTTTTGTATCAATTAGGTAACATTGCTGTCACACTGGCAGCTCCTGTCTGTTGTTCCAAAACAAAACTGTCTATCTCATTGATGTCTACCTGTAAGCTGACAGGTATCTTTGATGCAGAGATGCAGCTCTCTCATGGAACACTTCCACTCAACACTCACCTCTCACCACACAGCAGGGCTGTCTGAAGCTGGCCTGATCAACATGAAACGCAAAAAATATCTTTAAGGAAGGCCTGCCAGGCCCATAAATTACCTCTGAAACATATTAAAACAAGCCTTTCTACAGTTGTCAAAAGTATCAGTTGAGAAAAAGGGGTATGGGAATTAAAAAGCATAAGTTCTGCACATGTGATGGAGAGTAGGATGGAGGAACAGAGGATACAGAACAAAGTTCTTAATCTTCAAAACCTGTTCCACTAACAAGCACTCCATGGATCCTGTTAAAGTGATACTTCACCCAAAAATGACATTCTGTCATAATTCACACCCACATGTTGTTCCAAACGTGTATGACTTTCTTTATTCTGTAGAAAAGAAAAGGAGATGCTTAGCAGAATGTTAGCCTCAGTCATAATTTTATTTCATTGCATCTTTTTTCCAAACAAAAAAAGTAAATGGTGACTGAGACTAATATTCAGTCTAACATGTAATTTTGTGTTCCACATAAGAAAGAAAGTCATATGGGGTCTGGACCAACTTCCTCAACTTAGTAAATAATGACAGAATTATCATTATAGGGTGAACTATTCATTTAAGACCATCGGAAATCAGCACTGTGGACTTTTTGACTATGTAATCAAGTCCTGCTTCCATACACATAAATAAATCTGGCTGTTGCAGCAACAGAGGTCCTAAAGTATATCATGAAGTCCCTCTTGTATTGTGCAGCCCCATCCTCAACACGTTTATTGACTACATAGTGGCCACAAGAGGTCCTGGAAACTCTAATATTAATAGACCACTAAGACCCAATTAAACGCCTGGTGACCCAGAGGAACATGGCCCTCTTTCTTCAACTGCCGTCTATGGAGCTTCATTACAGGAAAGATGCACAGATCTGATCTCCAAGGACATTTTGGACAAACTAGCAGGGCTCATCCTCCTCTAACCACACACAAACACAAGCACACCATTATCACAACAACCAAAAACAAACAAACAAACAAAACAAAAAACAACAACAACCAGGGTTTATGTCTGCGAAGAGTTGAGCATGCATGCATGCAATTAGGCATAGTGAAAAAAGAAACGACAACAGATGGTGATGTGTTGAACATGCCATGATCTGGTCAAGCAAGGACATGGCGAGCTTGTGATTACATCAGCACCCAAAAACAACAACTGCCTTAAAGCTGTAAATGAGGGGATAACTGTCTTGCTATATGATAACATTATCTAGGGACCAGCTAGATAATGGATTGTTGACCATTTTCTCTGCTCATCTGTAAGCAATGCTATGGCTTTCAAATTAACGCACTCATTTAGTACAATTAATAATACAAAAATTACGTCAAAAATGTTTTTATCAAAAAATCGTAGATGGAGCACAACAAACTACAAGGGTCTATAAATGCATTTTCCACAGAACTTTTAATTTGACATTGTGTCAATGTTAAAGAGATATTTCACCCAAAAGGACCCCTATGTTGTTCCAAACCAGTACAGCTTTCTTTCTTTTGTGGAAGGCATATGGAGAATGTATTGGTCGCATTTTCCATGCAACAGCAATCATGACGACATACCAAGCTTCAAAAAAGGATGCAAATTCAACGAAAAAGTACCATAAAGTAGTCCACACATGCTTTTTAAATCTTCTGAAACCATGATGGCTTTGTGTGAAGAGCAGACGCAAATATAAATCATTTTTGTAATGTCTATAAAATGCTTTACTTGACATGTTTCTGAATTATCTTCATATAGGTGCTTTTCACAGCAAATATTATTATATGTGATTAATGGTAAATTAATTTTCTGAATTAATCAGAATATCATGTAAATAATTAGATTTTTTTTTCAATAGACAGCCCAAATCAAAGCACATCATATTGGACAGGAGACAAACAATTAAATAATTTTAATTAAAACTGTAAATTAGTATGTGAAGCCCAGTGATGGGTAGCAATGGACTTCATGTAATCTAGGTTATGTAATCAGATTAAAAAAATCCATTACATAATCAAAATGTAATCAATATCAGATTACAGTTACTATTAAATGGATTACATAATTATATTATATGTCTTGAAAGATCATTTTAAAGAAATTTGAAATTTGAAAGATAGTTTAATGAAAGGTGTGAAAATCGTTACTTGATGAAGTGGAATTTTCAAACAGCACAGGCTGCGATTGAGTTAATTATTTTAATTATATAAATAAATAGTCTGCACATGCTGCTCGCTGCACTTACTGAATGTGCACAGCTCTGTTCTCTGTAGTATTACACATACTCGCAGGCATGAGGCTAATGAGCTACGCGTGTTATATTTACAACACTAGATCCACTAATTGCAAATCCACTAAATCTAAATATGCTTGGCCGCTAAAAGTTACTATCCAAATCTAAAGTAACCTCATAACACCAGGTTTTTGTGGACAGAATGGATGAGCGCATTTCAAGATATGTCTTCAGTGTATCGTCAAAATATAAGCTTCCACCAAAATAAAGGCTTGCAGGCTATGCCACATTCAGGTAAAATATTACAGAAACATGGTACTGTTTTATAGTAATAATAATTGTTGTTGTTGTTGTTGTTGTTGTTGTTAATATTATACAAAAATATATTTCCAATGATAACTTAATAAGTTATTATTGGGATCCAAAATATAATGATAAAAAAGTGGGCTAAGACCCAATCACAAAGTTGACAAAAACTTGTTTTTTCATCCTTTATGATTCATTATGTATTCTTATTTATTTAGTCTGGTTCTTTTTAAGAGGAGTCAAGTGTGAACACCCTTTCATGAACAGTATTTCATTTGACAGTAGACCATGTTTGCCCATGACCTAAGTTTGGTAAAAAGGAAACATTAAAAAATAATTTTTCCAAAAACATTTGTCCAAATCTTTCAGCCTTACTTAATATGCTTAACATTAGATTTTCATAATAATAATAATTTTAAAAAAAATTACAAAAAATGTATTAGTAACAAATTACATTTCAGAAGTAATCTACCAACACTGCTAAAGCTCTTCCATGACAAGCTTAAAGTCTTTCTTAGAGAGTTTGAGGTTGCATGAATAGTAGGGATCAGAATGCCCAACTCTTGCCCAGGGCTTGCAAACAATGTCCATTCCTCCCTTAGAGTCTTATAGAAAGAACTGCTTTCTAACTGCTAGAGAGCCCTAAAGACATGCCTCTAGATATCCTGGCAGAGGAACACCAGTTAATGTGTTTGACCAAAGATCTGGGTCTTCGAAGCCAGAAAAATCTTGTTTTAATTGAAGCCCAGTCCAGACACCAAAGCACCAAGCTTCCAAACACATGGTTGGAATATGTAAGAGATGTTCTGAGGGTTATAAATGGTAAATTACAGCTCTCGTTTTGCCAGAAATGTGCCCCTGTTAATTTTTAAAAAGCAAAGATTTATACCCTCAGTGCAGTGGACACTATCTGATGTTATGCCAGCTATTGCTGGGCACAGGGGCATGTTTCTCTTTACAGAGATGCAGGGTGGGATCTGCTGGGCTGGAGCTCCATTTGCACAGAGAGTGTGAAGGTGGCGGTTAACGGATGTGAATGTGCTGTGAAGCGAGCGGTTTGTGTGAAGAGGTGATTAACAAAGGTGGGAGATCACACGTATATGTGTCATCAAGAGGAGCTGTTGATTCAAGCCTGGGGACCAAAGGCAGAGGCTTCTTAATTGTGAACTAAATATGTGTGTGTGTGTGTGTGTGTGTGTGTGTGTGTGTGTGAGAGAGAGAGAGAGAGAGAGAGAGAGAGAGAGAGAGAGTGGGTGGGGTGGGGTTGATTGTCCTCAGCAGGCCAAGCACTGAACTAGAGTGCAAAATGGTTAGCAAGTATTTCAGTTTCATTTGAACTTGGCAACAATACATTGGTATTTGTGACACACTGATTAAAGCAATGCTCAAAGTTAAATTAAAGATTTGTGTGTTTGTGTGTGCGTGTTTATGTGGTTTAGGAGCACAATTTTTTAGGTTACAAACTGGTAATTACAAGGGTATTATGCTATAAATGTGGTTCATGAGGACATTTCTAGTGTTCCCATAATTATATAGCTTAAAAAAACATATTAAACAATGTTTTATTGAAAATGTAAAAATGCAGAAAGTGTTCTGTGATGATTAGGTTTAGGGGTTGTGTTAGGTTTAGGCGATAGAATCTATAGTTTGTACAATATGAAAATCATTATGTCTTTGGAAAGTCCTCATAATGATAAGTAGACCAACAAAGGCAAAGGGCAAAGCATTGCACAGGCATAAACATTGAAATACACACAATTTCTAAAATGTAGCCACAAAACGTACACTATGTTAACATGAGACTGGCGTGACACAATTTAAAATTTTTAGCGGCTCTCTGAAATACTCAATTCTGACAGGTCAATCGCACCATCCAGCGATCTGATAATGTAAACTTCGAAATAATAACCACACATTTCAGCGGTCAATCTGGTATTACAAGTAATTTTTCCTACTTCTAGTATCACTCTGCAATCTTTAGAATTATGCTAATAAAATATTTTTAACTCATATCAATATTTCCTGTACATTTATTTATTTATTTGGCAAGTTGTCTTGTAATAAACAAAATAAAGCAGTCAGAGGTTAATTTTCACAAAATAAACATCTTATAGGGCTCTGGAATTTTAGCTGTTTCTCAAATTATGACATAATTTCAACTGAAATCAATATGCCCATTTAATGGCTTATTTTGTAAGTAGCTATGTAATAAGAAGGATAATCTACAGTCAGCCGGTCATTATCACAAAGATAAAAATCCCTATATATCTGAGATATCAGATCATTCTGTCTGAATTTATTTGGCAATAAATCTGAAAGTAAATGTGGATAGCTATTCTTCCCCTGTGCAAATGCTCTCTCCTGCATTTTCACGTCATTAAAATTAAAACCATGCAAATACACCCACTCATATTTCTACCTTCATTTCAGACATACATCTTCTAAAGCAGTTAGCTAGGCACCCACAGTTGCTCAAAGCTGATTGGCTGATCTGGGGTGAAGGGAGGGAAGTTCAGAAGGCTCGTGGCCTCTTCTGAGGAGTTCCCCTCAAGGCTGTCTTGAGGCAAGCTTCAGGGCAACACCAACATGCTATCACCACCCTGTGGAAAAACTGTCTGGAGAAGACGCCACTATCCGTAGCTAAGAATCCATCTAATTGTAAATTTATAGTCGCTTTAAAAGTTAACGTCACCCTGATAACTATTTCCAAGCTGACCGAAGGGAACACCAGCGGTTCGGTTAATAGACATTTCAGTTACCACAATAAGAGAGTAAATAAGAGAAGGAGATCTGAACAAAGCACACACAGCTTTCTGTCATTCTGTAAGGAATTTAATGTTGTAATACAAGTACAAACACAAAATCAAGAGTTCTAGTAAGCTCTGAAATGCTTCACACCCGTTGCCATTACTTTTAGCTAGAGCTTCCAGTCAAAATAAATAGCAACTGATTGGGGGGTAGGCTGGTCTTTGTGTTTAGACTGCATTTTATGCTGTGTGACAGCAACATTAAAAAATCAACTTCATTACAGTATACAGCATGCTGTTTTGCGGCAGTGTCAGTGTCCTACTATCCCTAAAATGAAAAGACACACGAGTCACAAATTGTTATGTGCAAACCTTGTGTCTGACGAATTTACGAGTAAACTACAACCTCGTTCACACAGAATTAGACAGAGGGAGAGAAAAGGGAGGGGTGCGAGAGCCAGAGCAAACCGATTTGAGGCCATTCACAGAGAGCAAATTCACATTCATTTGACACTACAATACCACCCACCCTCTATGCTTCGGAATGGATATAATATCATTTGAAATGCACAATGATTTTACTAATTCATTCCAAATATTTTGCAAGAGTGCAAAACACGCAGTGTGTGTAATTAACTTCTCTAGACCCCCTATTCTCCCAATGCTGTAACCCCTTCGTGTGAGCTCTTTCACTTGGCTATTGTGTGCGTGTGTGTGGGTGTATGGTACTGTCCTCTCTCTCCCAGAGGATGTTGCAGCAGTAGCCGTCTAATGAAGTCCCACAGAAGGGAGCTAAACCTGTCTTGTTTTTTTATGTTCTCCTTTTGGGCCAAGAACTTAATTGGGGACTGAGTATCCAATTAACGCTGAAGGATTGAGGGGACTCATGTGGAGAGCATAAGGTGGCGCGGCTAATATTGTTTGGTGCTGTCTTGCATGGGAGTGGGAGACGGAGGAGGAGGGGGCTTTAAGTGGGTAGGAGGGCGCTTTGGGAAGGGTCTAAATGGAACCATCGTTTAGCCTAGTGGCCGGAGGGACGTTTAATATCGGGGGACACTGATCGTTTACTGTAAGTGCTCGCTTCTTCTCCACCCCTGTCCAGCTGCCGTGGTAAAAAACCCATTAGTGTGTTTATGAGCAGGGAGGACACTGGATGTTCACGCAAACAAAGCTGAATGTCCTTTCCGGAGACCAGCGCAACTAGGTCACAAACAAATGCGAGGACGGGCGGGTGCTTCTATGGCAAGGAAAAAAAATCACATTAATGCCACCGGGACAGGGAGTCCCTCAATCCCTTCTTCATTAAAACTAAATAAAAAAGCCAGGTCATTTATCTCTTTCCCTTTAAAGCCATAAACACAAATAGGTTCACTCTCCTATTTTTCTCTCACTCAGCACTACAGCATATATCATTGACAATAAATGTCCGGTTCTTGTGATTTACTGTGCTAAATTGGAATGTAAAGAAAGAGAGAGATTACTGGGGTAATTGGAAGAAATATGGTAGGTATAATGGCAGTTGGGTTGCCATCAAGTTGTCCATTTGAAGAGGAGACATACAGTAGTAGAGGGCCACTAGCATTGCTAGTCAACGGATTTAATTCTCAAAGAACAACACCTTGCCGTGCATATTGCACATAGACAGAAGAGTTACCGAACAATAGACGGTGTGATGGGTGTTTCAGGGAGCGGGGGGGGGGGGTCCTCAAATTACAAATGGATTGTAGATTGAGTCTGTTATTAATTGGATTACAATTAGCCAGATTTAACCCTTATTAATGGCCTGGGGTTCCCATTTGGATGACGTGGCAGTCCCGGTAGCCCCCATCCAGAGAGAGCACTGGCACAGTCTCAGGGTAAAGTTGGAACCAAGTGGATGACAGTGACAAATCATCATTAAATTATAATAACTCCACACAACGCAATGTGCAGCGAGAGGGGAGAGGTGGAGGGAGAAAAGGAAAGACAGAGCGTGACTATGTTAATCATGACGTTCGTCCACAAAGGAGTATAATGGTTGATGTGTTTATGCTTTTGCAGTCTTAAAAAAATAGGAAGACAACCCATATTTTCGAAAACTTTTTAGCATATCAAACCATTTGTTTTTAGTTGAATCTCACTAAAACATGTCCAGGTCACATTTAAATCCATATTCCATATAAAAAAAAGAAAAAACAATTAATAAAAAAAGAAAAGAAAAACATAATTACAACATATATTACCTATAACATATAAATACTTTTCTATTTAATATTATTGTTGTTTATTTTTTTGGGAGGGTGTTCTGTGAAGTGTGAGGGTCTGTTTTTAATAAATTCCATGAAACATGTACAGGTCACATTTAACCCAATAATTAAGAGATATGAGATTATAATTTGCATAAAGTTAATTGTGCATATTTTTTATAAACATTATGATTTTATTCCATTGTGAAATTATTTAGAATGAGAAAAGATAATACTGCAATATCAAATTTCCTTTCCAACTAATTATGTATTAATCAGCATATAGTAAAAGCAGTGCAACAAATATTAAAATCATGTATAAATACTACAGCTGTCAAAATGATCATGTAACATGTTTCACGGGTAAATTTTCCTATTTTCACATTAGATACGGACATATTATTTAGATCCGTGTGAGTTCTGAGCACTGGTTGGAGTAGGGCAGAACCTTTGTGATGAGCACGGGGACACGGGTCAATTATTTGTATATTATTTGTCAGTGATCAAGTGATTGGGAAAGGACCTCTTCAAAAAAGAAAACACACAAATGGGACTTGACAAAAATCAAGAATTTGCAGTCTTTATAAGGCAGAATTGAATTAGCACAGAAGCACTTCAAGCCTATCAAAACTATCTCCTAAAATCCAAAATTAAGATTACCTGACAATTCTGATGATGTATCATTAAGTGATCAGTGCCAGGGCTAAAAGCAAAACAAGATGTTGGCCGTATTTGGAATGCCATTCCGAACTCTCCCGTTCTTCCACTTGAAAAGAAGCACTTTTCAAGTGGAATTCAAACTTCAAAGCAACACTGGATATCAATAGTCACATCCTGCCAGCTGATTAATATTGTGGAGAATGAAGGTTTAAGAGATTGAATGCCCTTTGCAATGAATACTTTACCTTTGACAACAATAAACACATAATAAAATGTATATATTACAACCTTTTCACGTTAGAGTAATGAGAAAAAGATTGTTTTGGATTTTGGGCTAAAATATAACCTGGATATGTTCTTGGCAGATTTTGTGAGATTCACGATTTGTATTTCAGAACTTGACATTTTTTGACATTATTTAATTGTTTGTTTCTGCTTGATCTGTCTTACCAACATGATCATAACAAGTGTGGATTTAAGCCTTTCTAAATGTGTGCATATTACCAAGGGGACAGTAACCACGGCACACTCTGGAGCATCATGGGAGAAGGAGTACATTATTACTAGGGATTCAGCTCAAAGCCACCACAGGAAGCCACCATACCACATGCAGACAGACTTATCATCAGAAGTGTTTGAAATGGCTTATTCATTACTTTGTGATGGGGTTAGTCGATCACATGAAGCAATTTCTCTTGTATGATGACATTTCTGTTTCGGACATTGTTCCTTTATATTTTCATAATGCCTTTGGAATCTCCAGGTAGCAAACAGGCAGCAATGAAACATGAGACATTTGAATGGCTTTGTATTTAGCGTGCTCTCAACTAATGTTTTTTTTGTTTCGTTTTTTTAACCTTCTGGGTTCCCACATCTTTAGTTTTTAGCAATGTATTTTTATGACTTTTCCAGTCAGTCATGATAACTTGAAAGGAGTTATAATATATATATATATATATATATATATATATATATATATATATATATATATATTTAGCTTAGCCTACTAGACAATTTCCACAACTTCCCCAGTCATGATTACTCGATAATGACTAAAAAAAACACCACACATTTCATAGATTGCACTAACAAAGCTTAGCATAACAATCAGTATATTTAATGTACAAATGTGCATGACTTCGTAAGATGTTAACCATTTCCATGACCTTTCCAGTCATGACTGCTAAGAAACATCATTTTAGAGATTGCACTTACAAACAACACTTTCTAGCCAATTAAATAGTTTTTAGCTTAGCATAACAAGAAAACAGTATATTCACTGTAGATATATACATGACTGTAAGATTTTATCAGTTTTCATGATTTTTCCTTTCCGTCACGATTACTTAAAAAGATTCTTAAAAAAATCATAGAAATTTCACTCACAAAGAGTAGTAGCACATGATATATATATTTTGCATAACTAACTAGAAAACTGTATATTCTTATTTGTATGTATTCATTTCCATGACTTTGTAAGATTATATCAATTTCAGTGACTTTTCCAGGCCTAGAATATTCCCATTTCCAAATTCCCTGATATGTCCAGGTTTTCTATGACCGTGGGAACCCTGAACCTTTGATACTGAATATATTCGCTGACACTGCTCACGTTTCCAAAGCTAGCCTCTTCTGATACTTTCCTGACCTCCAGCCTCTAACACTGTGACCTCAGCATGTATAAATGGTTTACTTCTTCACCCTCAGAAGCACACTGTATGTATAACTGCTCTTATGCTTTTATTTTTTTTGTCCTCCCAGCAAAGAACCAGTAATGTTAGGGACGTCCTATTTGAATGACACCTCTATTGTATCAGCTGTGGCTGGGACGGCAGTCTTTGGACTTGAACTTCAACTTGACCTCCTTGCATGGATCAGATATCAAAACACAGTGCCATCTGGCCCAAGTCCTGCCCCCAGTGAGGGCCCAGGAGCACAAGGTTAATATCATACGGTTAGGGAGCGGAATAGAGACTGCAATTATCTTCAATTCCAGGACAGAAAATCCTATTATTTGATCCTCTGTCTGACAGATGGAGAGGCAGACACATCCTCTCCCATTCCTGAGCAAACCAATCTGGTGGCTGGAGCCACAGTGACAGAGAATGAACACAATGGTGGGAGAGGGCAGAGGGTCAGCAAGGTTGGCCCTTTTTTGTGTCAAGGAAGAGTGGAGCTTCATGAAACCTGAGCTGGCCACTGCTTCTCCTCCCTACAAGCCGGACACCACAATGGAACCCGCAGGGCTGTTTGAAGTCCTCCAAAAGTAACTGCTGTTGGGAGATGGTGAAGCTGATGAAAATGTATTATGGGTACTACTCGCTTAGAGGGGTCTCGAAATTTGATGTTTGCCAATGATCGTAATAAATGTTGCGAAACGTTATGGAAATCAGCAACTTGTACATCCGTAGAAACGTTTACACCTGGTATTAAGATGTGTCTGGGGAGATCCATAACATGTGGTCAAGCGAGACACATCCCTGTTTACACCTGGTCATTTAAATGCGTCTTCTGTGACCACTTTTGTTCAGATTTTGAGGGGAGAGTTTCTGATTTCATGATGACATATATCAATCACTATGTCAGTGTGCTACTGCACGATAATAAACAGCAAAAAAACATAAAAGAAAAAGAAAGCACTAATAAAACCTGCACAATGTTCCGATGCAGTTAAAAATGTATCTTAGCACAACACGATATTTCAAACAGAATTATCCATTGTTTTAGTGTAGTACCTGTATTAACCTGAGCTTCGGATGTCTATGCTTGTCATCTTTGACTGCATGTTGGCAGCAGACACACTGAAGAATTCTGTAAAGTTCTTTTGCTTGTAGATGTTTTAGATTAGCGTTTACACCTCAAATGTGATGTGGTCACATGCATTATATTACTACCCCCATATGTGTTGTTTGTGATCTGTTTGTGACCCTGTTTACAATTGTTTCTATCGCTGAGCACTTGTGGTCAGATTACCCGAAAAACATCTAAATACCAGGTGTAAACGTGGTCTAAAAGGCTGTATAACTGCATATCCATTGTACAAATCTGCAAAAGATTAATGAAATATTACAGGTTCAGTAAAAGTTAAGATCATTCAACAGCATTTGTGGCATAAAGTTGATTACCACAAAAATGTATTTAAACTAGTCCACTCTTTTCTTAAAAAAAAAGCAAAATACTGGGTTAAAGGATTTTGACCTTTAAGGTGGTCATTAGGTTATCTCTTCATCTCGGGTGGGGGTGGAAGAGTGGAGGCCCGTTTGTCGTTTCACCATCATAAAATCAAATGCCATCAAAATAATGATATATGTATAGAATGTATTACATCTCTCTGGAATACTTTAATCAGATTGGTTATTCGCAGCATTGTCTAGTCATATTTTTGGTATAATAACAGTGGAACTGTATAATAAAATGTTGAACCAAGCAACCCGTTTATTTAATAGCTGTGCTAGTTTCTCTCATATCACTCCACTGTCTCTTTTTTTCCATATGATATATAGTACTTTAAACTCAAATTAAAATGTAATTTATTTATTATGCAAGTCGCCATGTAATAAACAGGATTGTGAGCACAAGAGATGGGCAATATCCAACAGAAACTTATTAATTGCAATAATTACAAAAACATATCAAATGTGTATATCTGGTAGAAACAAGACACATCCAGTTAACCTTTACACATCCAGTTAACAATTTAATAATATTTTATTATATAAAGTGCAATGCTCTAATTATTTTTTATCCTTACAAAAGCAGAAAAATGGTTCAACATGGCCAATGCTATGAATCTCAAAGGGCTGTTCTCATTTCAAAGGTAGAAACCTTTCTGATAAGCACAGGGTGGCAAAAGCCATCATAAAGCTTGTGCAAAGGAGTTTGTAAAATGCCTTGACAAATCTAGCCTCAAACTAACCACAATGGTGGTGTTTGGTTCCCGCAAATAGAGACACCATGTTCCAAAGGCCACATACAAGAAATTGTCCAAGGCATCAGCCATGTGCTCAAGAAGAGAGAGCTCAGCTACCTGCTAAACTGTTGCTGCAAGCATTTACAGCAATACTTATGACCCAGGAAAAAACTACTAAAGTGGTTTAAACCTATAATTGTACTTGGGCAACCAAAAAGCACCATAGAGTGCAACAGTCTGGTTTTTGGAATTAAAACTCCTTTTCATTTTCTCCATATGGGAATATATTTTAAACAATAAATAAGAGTGGTGGTGGTGTAGTGGTCTAAAGCACATAACTGGTAAACTGGTAATCAGAAGGTCACTTGTTCGATTCCCACTGCCACCACCATTGTGTCCTTGAGCAAGACACTTAACTCCAGGTTGCTCCAGGTAAGTCGTTTTGGATAAAAGGGTCTGCCAAATGCATAAATGTAAATGTAAATATAAATTATTTCAGGCACCATGTGCCCTAGGTTGCCAACTCCTGAACAACACTATCCATGATCCCGAAGGGAAATGATCAACCAATCAGAGAAACGTGGTGAAAAAAAGTGCATAAAATGAGCCCTGCAGTGACCACCTACTTTCAATACTTTGAATGATGTAATCAATTCGGTCTTCCTACACACTCAAACTACTTAATTTTATATACACATATGTTTTCTTTATTCTTATAATCAACAACTTTAAATCAATAGTTTATATATATATATAATTTTATTTTTTATTTTTATTACACCATTCACAATGCTTCTTGGGATTTTAGTTCATGTCTTGTAACTTTGTCTTTTTTTTTTTTTAAGTACTGTTATGCTTCAAATCAAAGTTTGTAATGTGATTCACCTCCGAGCTGGTTTGGTTAATGGCCTAGAACTCATTTATGAAGGATTTGATAAAATCCCAATGGAAAAAAAATTAATAATAAAAAATAATGGTAAAAATACTTCCGGAACCAAGACTTCTGAAAAAGTGTGCGGGCACTGTTGAACTCTATTGCCACTTATCTCTGTTCAGTTCACTGAGCAAACACATTTATAGTACTGTATCTCTCAGCAGCTTCTACACATTTTGACAAACAGTAGCCTACCATCGGCATGACATAACGAGCCATCCATCAAGAAAGATAATTGAATCCCTGTTAATAAAATCATTTTCATTGGCCCATAAATTGCTTAAAAGAATTGTTTTGTTTCCTTTACCGATACACCCATGAATTCTATTAGACAGTGGGACCTAATTGAAGACCCATAGATCACAAAACATATTTTTAAGCTGTGTGATTTAGATATTGCCGAGACACAATGATCAAAGGGTAACAGGGCGTAACGCAATTTTGAACATCCTCTTTAGGACTCCTTCAGAGTTCATTAGAACATCTACCAACACTTCATTAGATCTCTTTCAGCAGGCATGAGATACATGTCCATGTCACATTAATTAAGACTCCTGCCTCTTCTATTTTCTTAGCAATGTCACCAGCAGTTATTGGGCCCATACTTGGCAGTCATCACTTGTCTGAGATGCGGAGAGGTTGAGGGAGTTGTCTGCAGTGACTCTGAGAGAGCCTTGATGAATGGCAAAGACAGTTCAGAGTAAGCAAGCTCGCCTCACGCTGATGAACATGTCTGTTTGATGACCACTAAACCCACTCAACGCTGCTGCCAAGGTTAAATCGAATTAAAGATTGCAATTTGGCCCGGAGACTTGGCACTTGTGTTTTGGACAAGTCTTTTGCCTGGAGGATCAAAGGCTTAGGAGGCAAAGCTTTTTTGCCATTCCTCAACCTACAAACAGCAAAAGCACACTATACAAGCTAAATCCACCCCTTAAAGTAGCAGTTCACAACAAATGACAATTATGTTATCATTTACTCACCCATCACGTCATTCCAAATCTGTATGATTTTCTTCTTAGAAATATCAGAGAAATGTTTAAGGAATTCAAAAATGTGGGGGCTGTTCACACCAAATTTTCCTATGAAAAACACTAAACCGAAATCATTGACCATTGTGTTGCATCTGGTTTTTTTCCTCCGTTTTTTAGATGTGGGAAAAAACAGCTTAAAACTGTTTAAAACACATCAAGACCCATGTGTTCAGCTCTATTAATGGTACAGTCTAGCTTTCATTAGCGCAAATACGCTTTCGATGTAAACAGCTCTTTGGGCGCTAGTCAAAATGTTCACTGTAAAATTACTTTTTGGGTTGCTAAACCTATTGTTTGCTTTCAGAAGACTTCGAATATGTTGTATGAGTTGCATAGACACTTATGAGTTATTTTTTAAGCTTTAATACGAGTCACTATCAACTGCCAGAGTTTTGACATGAGCAAACATAACATCCTCTAAAATATTTTGTTCTGCAGATGTAAGTCATGCAGGTTTGGAACGACATAATGGCAAGTAAAGGATGACAGAATTTTCATTTCGAGAGAACAATTTCTTTGATACAGAAAAGAAACAAAACAAATCAGTTCATATATTTATTTTTTTCAGAGTTCCTCTACTGCTTTGTCCAAAACAGAAATTAAGTGTGTATCTACATTTTATCATGTGTTGTATCACCTTTGAAAATTGCAGGTAGTGAAGTGTTTAACTTTCTCTTGTCAAGCATACCCCTGCTGGGACAATAAATGCCTGTCCGGTTTTGCTCACAGCGGCGGCGGCAGATTAGAAACAGCAGGAGAAGGGTGTAGTGTGAATACAATACCGATAAGAATGCACGTCTTAGCACCATTGCTATGCCTTTCCTCGATGAATGTCAGAACCCGCTGTTTTCTAATATTTACACACAACTAGAATCGCAAAAGTACCATAACTGCACTGAAAGAGCTCTTTCTCTCTCTGCCATGTAAAATCAGTATATTTCTTTTTCCATGAGTGGGTGTTTTGGAAAAGGGGCACATGGGGATGGGAATAAATACACGCACATGAAATACATTTCACAATGAGAGTGAAATTTATTTCATCTAAAATTAAAGGAGAGAAAAATAGAGCTGGTGTTGATAATACAGAAAGACAAATCTATTCCCTATATCCCAAAACACAAAAGTAGATGCAATCTGAACAAATTTTGTGGAAACCCTACAGAACAGATATGACCCCAACATATTCAAAGTATAAAGTCTGTGATTACAATTAGCCTGGAACCATCACTGACGACCTTTACATTTTTTTAACACCCCTTCCATCTCTGTAGCGTGCAAACCTCTCCACCTTTCTTTTTTCTAGAAAAAAAACCTGTGGCTCAGTGTATAATTTTTTGTAGTTCATAAAATACCATGCACCTAGAAAAAAAGATCTTAGAAGATCTTCGATTTCCAACATACTGCCAAAAGTTCACAAAATCTCTTGGCACCAGGGTTTAAACTGGGTATTTTAACTTTCAAGAGTCATCATGAAAAAAAATAATAATTCATGAAAATATACACACGCACTTGGTGGGTTAGAGATATATAGTGGCAAATATGTGAATCCTTTTGAATTACCTGCATTTATGTATACATTTGTCTTAAAATCTGGTTTGATCCTCCTCTAAGGTAAAATAATGAACAAAAAAAAAAAATCTGTTTGAACTAATAACACAAATTATTGTATTGTTCTTCTACATATTCAATACATCAATACATTAAGACTTGAAAGGAATCACTGGAACAGGTAAACATCTCTGTTCACGAGTCTACTTTTTGGAAATCATTATATAGGCATGATATCCATAGCAGGACACCAAAATTGAAGCTGCTGCTTTCCAACAAAAATGTTGCTATGTGCCTGAATTTTGTCAAAGACCACCTTGACACTCCAAAACCCTACTGGGAAAATGTTTTGTGGACTGATGAAACTAAGGTTGAATTGTTTGGGAAGAACACAGCAATATGTATGGTGTAAAAAGGGCACTGCAAACCAAGATGAAAACATCAATGGTGAAGTACGGTCGAGGGAGCATCATGATTAGGGGCTGCTTTGCAGCATCAGTACCGATGTACCTGTACCGTTTGCTATCATAGAGGGACAAATTAATTCCCAAGTTTATCAAGATATCCTACAGGAAAATATCAGGGTGACTGTGTGTCAGCTGAAGCTCAGTAGAAGTTGGGTGATGCAGCTGGACAATTACCCTAAATATCGAAGTACGCCTTAGTTCACAACATAATTCCCATATTTCCATTTCTATTATTCTAAAATGTATTGTCAATTACACCCCCCACCCCCAAAAAAGAAATAAATAAAAAAATAAGCCTAACGACTGAATAGCACTATTAATGCCACACTTAATATGAACATGAATGTTACCACATTTTGACAAGTCAACCTCTTTTAGAAAAAGTGTCACAGTGAGAGAAAAAAAAGGCAACCATCTCCACATTCCCTTACCCCCAAAGTTGAACTTTCAACTTTGAAGTTCACTGCTAATAACAAGTTTAAATACATTTTTATATTATTTTTTTCTCCCAAATTTGCAATGCCCAATTCCCAATGCACTCGTGGTGGCATAGTGACTTGCCTCAATCTGGGTGATGGAGGACAAATCTGTTGCCTCCACATCTGAGACCGTCAATCCGTGCATCTTATCTCGTGGCTTGTTGAACGCATTACAACGAAGACGTAGCGCATGTGTAGGCCTACGCTATTATCCGCAGCATCCACGCACAACTCACTATGCACACCACCGAGAGCGAGAACCACATTATAGTGACCAAGGAGGAGGTTACCACATGTGACTCTACACTCCCTAGCAACTGGGCCAATTTGGTTGCTTAGGAGACCTGGTTGGAGTCACTTAGCATGCCCTGGATTAGTACTTGCGACTCCAGGGGTGGTAGTCATCGTCAATACTCGCTGAGCTTCCCAGGCCCCATGTAAAAAAAATATTCTAAAAGGGACAGTTCACACAAAATAAAAATGCTGTCACCATTTACGTGTTGTTCCAAACCTGTATGACTTTCTTCCATAAAACACAAAAGGAAATGTTGGGCAGAATGTTAGCCTAAGTCACCAACCACTCTCTTACATAGTGTGGAGAAAAAAAAATGCAATGAAAGTGACATCATGACAGAGTAACATTGTCTAACATCTCCTTAGTTCCATGGAATTTAAGTCATAAGGGTTTGGAACAACTTTAGGCAAGCAAAGGATTTAAATTTTGGGGTGAACTATCCCTTTAATAACAACCAACACTCAGAAAGCCAGTTAAACCTCAGCTGAGAATTTTTTTTTTTTCAGTATGTATCCCTCCAACAAACCCCAACAGCCTATGAGAAACTAAGAGAGTGGATATAAATGCAGGTCAATCAATGGCCACATTCAGGCCCATCAAAGCAGCATGTCCTCTTTTGAGCAGGTGGTTAGGTACAGGTGGTAATGTTGAGTTTAAGTTTTGTCTCCCCCACTCACCCTCCACCCCCCAGCTGTGCAATCATTATGTACTACTGCCACCTACTGTGGAGCAATGGCTGTGCGCCCTGAATGTCAGTGGCGAGGAAGGGGAAGCAAGCACACAGGGGTGCACTTTAGTCCTCACTGCTGGAACAATCGATGCCGGCATCAGCTCAGGGCTCACGCAGCTCCACTCTGAAAACAAACATTAGGAGAAACATCTTCCCCTTTTACTGTTCTTGCTGGGCCAACTGAGCCTAACTAGAGTTAACAAGGCAACCAAGGCTGTGGCCCCCCCTCAGTAATAAAACAGGAGTGGGTGAATGGTGGGAGATTGGCCTCGAAATGGGGCAAATTGGGTATAAAAGCATCTATGACAGTCTTTGTGTAGATGAGAGAAGCGCTACATCTGACCATTCAAAGACAACAGACACTCTTACAATTGTTTAGTGTTAAAGAGGCCCTATTAAGCTTTTTGGGATTTTACCTTTCCTTTAGTGGAATATAGCTGTTTGTGCATGTAAAAGGTCTGCAAAGTTACAAAGCAAAGTTCACGCCAAAGGGAGTTACTCTCTCACACAGAAAACACTGCTCCTGAACTGCCTGGTTTGCAGTCCAGCCATTACTTCCTTGACATGGTAACACATTTGCATAATGCCTGCCTAAGGGCTACTTAGATTTTGGAGCTGAAACTCTGCTAGGCCTTGTTCATACTGCCACTAAAAATCTGATTTTGTGCATCCAGATTGTATCCGGATGAGTTTTTGAAAGTCTGGACAGCAAAAAGCCACATGAAATCAGATTTCAAACCACATCGGGATGTGGTTTCAAAATGCGATTGAAATCTGATTTTTCATATGTCCGGACGCTCTGGCTGCTCAATTCCGATTTCAAATGGTCTTTTGCGTCAAAAATACAAATTATGCCACTTGGTATGCATTCACCATCCTATTGTTCCAAACCTGTGACTTACTTGATTCTGTGTAACACAAAAAGCATTTTTAGATTAGCCTCAGTCGCCATATATGTATATTTTTTCCATACAATGAAAGGGAATGGTGACGGAGGCTCTGCATAAAATCACCTTTTCTCTTCAATAACAAAAACAAAATTGTTGGCACAACATAAGGGTATGTAAATTATGAAAGAATTTTCATTTTTGGGTGAACTATCCCTTTAAGTTTGCATAACTTCTCCATTCTGACCAACTTTGTGACATTTGGTATGACCTATAAGTAAACCATATGGTAAATTCCTGACAAAAATTGTAATTCAACAACAAATGATGTGGCTTCACTTCATTGTTCCTAAAACAATGTCTGAGTGTATTGTTTTTATTGATTTTAAGCGCATTTTCCCAAATTCTTGGGAAAACATACCTCTACTCTTCTAGTCACAATCCTGTACACATGCCATATATATTATTCATGTATTCTAACTGGTACTCATAAAATTATTCCTGTCCTCTCAATGTCATATCAATGTAACTGGTATTCAAAGAAAACATTCGAGATGACATTTGGACCTAAAAATACACTTGCACATACTGTCGTTATGTTATCACAATCGACGGTAAAGTTACAATGCTTGATAACAAGTGGTACAGCCACAACTAACTTTTAATGATAGCTCTTTGAAGCCATTTCCTTGCGGAGAATGGCAAGGTAAGAAAGACTCAAGTGATAGTGGCATGGAAAGTGGGTCCCAAGTTCTAGTCTTTTGTCTCCACCTGATCAAATGGCATTCAAGCAGAAAGGCGCAGAGCCACCTTCTCCAAACCCACATACTCGGCTTTGCGGCATCTGCCATACGTTCACCTGCATCGATGCAGGTATCAAAGACCAGCTCGACTTTCCCACAGATGTCGGAGTGCCAGCCGCACAGAGGCTTTCATAGCACGACAACAAGGAGAAAGTGTGGCGGGGGAAGAGTCGAGACTCTGAGCTCCTTCAGGGATTTCCTTATTGGGGGCAAAGCAATCCCCCCTGGACCTCATCCGCACAGGCTTGATTATTCAAGGCATTACAAAGGAGATGAAAATAACTTACAACTCAATGCCACTGTCATTTTATTTCCTTATTTATTATTATTTCACTGTTAGAGTATGTTCCCAACATCCTGATAAAGTTTAAGAAAAATACAACCACTGAAAACAAATACAGACCATACAATTTAAAAGATACAAAAAGGAAACAACTTGAGCAAGAGTATGAAGACGAGGACTAAGAGTTCTTCTTAGACCTTCCTCGGCTTTTCTTCACCACAGGCTCAGAAGAGTCCTGAGTTTCCTTTGCTGGACGCTTTGCAGTAGTTCCCATTTTCTTCGCCTCACTGAGTTCTGAATAATTGGCAAACATGTTTGTTTAGATTTTTTTTTGCATTTATTTCATCCAGTGTTACTATTATATACTAAAGTAACTATCATTAACGAAAGTTTGCTGTACAACAATTCAAGTTCAATTGGCAGCATTTGTGGCTTATTAATTTAGACTCCCTACTTTTCTTTAAAAGAAGCAAAAATTGGAGTTACAGTTAGGCACTTATAATGGAAGTGAATGATGCCAATTTGGGGGGTTTTAAAGGCAGAGATGTGAAGCTTATAATATTCTAAAAGTATTAACATTAAGTCTTCAGTTAAAACTTGTGTATTTAAGATGTAAAGTAGTTTAAATAATTGTTGTTACCGTTGTGTTAAGGTTTAATATGATACGTTACATCGTCATGGCAATAAAGCTGTAAAATTGGATATAACTTTACACAAAAAAGTATAGTAAGCTATTTTATCAGAGTAAAATCATGTTAACATGCACATTGTTTACTACTTGTTGGTATACTTTTGAAAAAGTGAGTATTTAACATTTATGGATTGGCCCCATTCACTTCTATTTAAGTGCCTCACTGTTATTCAGATTTTTTTTAAAAGTAAGGACAAAATCAAAATACATTTTTGTGGTCAATTGAGCTTATCTTTAAAGATTAAACCAATAGGCCTACAGAGATCACATCCCATAGAGATGGCTTACCCTTCTTTGGAGGAGCTCGCCTCTTCTTTGCAGGGCTGCCATCAGTTTCGTCATTTGACTGCCCTTTCTCTGCTGCTTTCTTTCGCTTTGGAGTCTTCAAGTCAAAAATGAAAAACATTGGTCAAATCACTTGCCTAGAGCAACCTTAGAGGAAGTTCAAATCAAATATTAAGAAGGGACCTTTGCTCAGTATACACATGGAAACTATTAAGCTTGCCTTGAGCCTTTTGAAAACAAAAGTAAATGTAATTACGAATCAGCTATCCAGTACGGATAAAAATTCGGAAAGGAAAGAAAAAAATAATTTAAACGTCAAATGCAATATATGTATTTTGACACTGATGATACTGGGAACAAATCGGATATCACTGTTGAATCTAGCCTTGAAACGGGTCTGAATGTGAAATTGTCAGAATTCCAAACAATACTACGTTTTTGAGTTAATTTGTACAATTTAAATCAATCAAAAATCCTTGTTTTTCCCCAATGAAAATTCTATCACAGAACATAGAAGTCCTCATTTCAAGGAAATCGTACTAACCGAACCAGGGGTTATGAAGAAGATGCACTTAACGACAGCAATCAAATTCTCCCTTTTCTTCACTCAGACTGCATAATGAATGGTTGCCCCTATCTCGGACTTGAACTATCATCCTTACTAGTCCCCCCCCACCCCCAACATTTCCCTTCCATTTTGCCAATTGCTGCCTCATGATTACCATCCAGACCCTGCTGAGCTGAACAGATTGGCTCGATAATTACATACAATAACGGCAGTGGGCAGGTAACCCTCAGCTGGCATGGGCCAGCTCCCTGGTGGCACCTTCCATATGCAAACTGCATTGTGGGAAGCGAGGAGTCCATCCCCTCCCCTGTCGTAAGTGCGGCTCACTGATTGCCGGCCCGCGCCAACTCCAAGGTTACCATGTCAGCAAATTTGTGATACATTAGCAGGGAATAAACACAGGCACTCAGGACCTATCTGTAGGAGGATGAGGAGGGGCCATTCAGAATAAACACCCCGGCACTGAAGAGAACCTGAGATGCAGACGGCTTTGTTGCCAAGAGCTCTTTGTGACTGACCCCATAAATGAAGCCACAGTCTTATCATTTTCAGAAAGTATATGCAATCAACAAGATCTTTGCAGGCACAGATGTTTTGTTTTACACAAATCTAAAAAAGGAAAATGGGGCTGAAGAATTCTGTCTTGTTTAGCTGGAAATTCAGGCTTAACAATTAAAAGGATAGTTCAAACGTACCCTCATGTTGTTCCAAACCTGTATGACTTTCTTCGATGGAACAAAAAAGGAGATATTAAGCAAAATGACAGTCTGTCACCATTCATTTTTATTGAATGTAAAAAAAAAAAAGATGCAATGAAAATGAAGGGTGACTGAGCCTAACATACTGCTGCCATTAGAGTTGATAAAGAATAACAGATGATTGTGTATTTGTCATTAATAATTTGATCGATTAAGCTTATTGATCATTGATTAATACAATTCAGTACAAATGCATTCAGTAATCATAATAATCAAGTAATTATGCCAGCAGATAGAGTAAAGACCATCTATACAGTCTTCCGCAACTAGTCAAAAATCTAAGTTTGTAAAAAATAAAACTTGAGAAAAATATATTTTTCCAGTACTTTCAGTTTCAAGCTTAGGGCTAGGTATTGATACAGATTTCCCAATTCGATTCAGATTCACAAGCTCTCTATTCGATTCGATTCAATATAGATTCATATGGTTATATTTGAGTTATAATGCCCCTTTTGTTTACATATTAAAGAAATTCTAATGCGGTTAATTTTACAGGGGACATACTAACTAGGTAAATTGTGAAAATAATTAATTTACTTTTTCATACTTTGTGAATTTTTTTTATAATCAATTAAAAATTAACAAATCAATGTATTCAATAAATATGATATTATATTATTCACTTTGCGTGAATAGAATAGTTTATTTTTGTGTTGTTTTTGATCAACAACTGACTATATAGAACAGAAAGGGTATTAAGAACATTATTCAATGACAACTGGGTTGCATGGATATCGTCTTTGGACACACATTACACTGAACAAATTTTACTCTCAACATGATCTCGCAGCCAAATACTCCACTACACAATCACTGGTGAGTGAAATCAGAAAATTTACCAGCCAGTTGCCAAATATATGCATTTCAGTTGCATAGCGTAAAATTTGGTTGCGAATGCGAACAATTTCCTCTCATTGTAGTAGAGGGTTTAGATTAAAAGGTCGACCTTGTGATCTCGAGACCGTTCTAATGAAAATCTGGATGCATCGGAAAATCTATAATTTTTCCCACCCCTATTCAAGCTGTTCACCACGTCCAGTTTATTGTTAATGATTAATCGATTTTCATTCATTAATGTTAATGATTGTCAATTAAGTTATTTGCAACTCTAGCTGCCTAACATTTCCTTTTGCGTTCCATGGAATAAATTACTTTCTATGGGTTTTGAACAACATAAAAGTAATTGGAACAACACAAATGATTACAGAATTTCCGTTTTTGGGTGAACTATTCCTTTAAACACTGATGCTTCTACTTGCACTGATTAAATTTCAAGCTGTGACTTCACAACTGTTCAAACAGAGAAGCAGTATAATCGTTATATTTCAGAAGAGTGAGATCTCATACTGGCTGACACATTGAAGGTGTTGACTGCAATCCAAGATGAAACAGACTGAGGTCCGCTGGGCAGATACAAATGACACTCTTCCATTAAACACAATCTAGCTATGAAAATCAATTCTATGGCAGAGAGATAAATACTGAATAAAGATTTCAGAAGAACAATTCATAAAAAAACCATTAACATCATGACACTTCATTGCAAAGGTAAGGTGACATGAGTAAGGGGCAAGTTTGTGTGTGATCGAAAGAGGGAATCTAAATAAGCTCAAGACAGATCTGTTAAAAGCATCACACTTTAATTGTATTTGAAAATCAATGCACTTGACAGCATTTACCACTAACCCGAGCAATTAGTCTTGGATCGTGTGCGGGCATTTTTAAATTTGAAACTACTTTCAACAGGTAAACAAATTATAGGATGTTGAAATGGGCTCATCTTTAAAAGGCAGGCTTCAAAAGGGAATTGCCTGAGCATTTTGAATGTGCCATGTTTTTATTGGGGAAGTGAATGAAGATGTGTGAAAGAGGCTGGCTTTTTTGATGTTCTGCTGAAGGTGGCTTTCACCTTGGCGGAGGGCAGGCCAGTGCCATTTGTTGGCACTGCGAAGTCCAGTTTTTTGTCGTCAGTCGCCCCTATGCTCTTCAGCCCTTGCTGCAAAATGCCTCGAAATTTTGCGTAATCTGGCTTGTCCGTGTATCCAAGAGTCTTGACTTCTTGCAAGAACTTCCCCATTTCCTCTGAAATTTGAAAAAGACATTAAATAGTATAATGCAATCTGTATATATAAAAATGCATTGATTTATTTGAACATCACAATTAGGGATATGACATACCGTACATCAACAGAATTGTGTAATCCAATAGAGATTTATATATACCGTATTGGTTATGTAATATATAAAACATTTTTGAATTGGCAATAAAAAATTACTAGCGTTATATACTTTATCGAGAAATGAAATTACTTGCTTTGATACAAGATTCCAGTCATACACTAATCGCACCACTAATCACAATACAAATGTATACCATTGCATCAGGATTGAGAAATAAACAGAGTAACTATTAATGCCATTAACTGAAAGCTACTTGGACCTTCTTCTCAGAGTTTCACTAAAATTAACACGTAGAAGACGAAAGTTAATAAGGTATGTGTGCATGTGTGTTTGTGCATTTAGAATTGTGCAGGAAAGACAGAGCAATCCCTGTAGGGCAGTGTCTTCACAGAAGACGCTCACACTTCAACCTTCAGGCTAAGTTTAGATGGGAGGAGTTGACGTTTGTCACTTTGTTCCTTATACTTCTCCGCTCTCAAACTGTTGTTTACTGTCGGCTGCTAAAATAGTCACACCAAACAGAATTAGTCGTGATGGCCATGCTAACAGTGCTGCCTCCAATCATCTCTGTGTTGTGATGCGGCATGTACACTCAAGACAACAGCCCGAGGAGGGATCTCACCGTCTGCCGTGCGGCTGTCACAGGGCTTAAGAACTGCCATCACATCAGCGACTGAGCAAAGGGAGCCAATGACGTCTTTGATTTTTAAACGACACAAAGAAAGAACACCCTAAAGTTCTGCAAAAGTACATGCTGTCACATGATAACTGCAAAACTAGGCAACACAGAGGTCGAGAAGGAAGAAAAGGGTGAAAAACAAACTTGTTTAAGAATATACACACTTTTTTGCAGTCGACAGGTGCCAATGTTTAGAGAACTGGGTGGCCATATTTTTATTTATTTCCATATAGATATTTTCCAAATGAATGCATGCATTCATATAATTCCCAACAGTTCAATTAATTAAGTCAGTCAGTCATCTACAAAAGCGGAATTTAGCATTTCTGTGCCGCTATACTTGGAAAAATATAACACTTTTGACTGAAATTACACTTATTTTACACTACATTTACTTAAAATTCACTAAAGAAATATTTTAAAACATACATTATATTTGATCAAATATATTTTATAATATTTTTAAACCTACAACATCTGTTAATTGACCAAACAGTCTAATGCCAATAATCTAAAAATGTATTCTACTTGAAGAATGCAATTCTGGAAGAAAAACTCAATGTACAGAGACCTGCAATATGCTGAATGCATCTCACCCAAGCAAATGCATAAACCATGTATGTATGCCCTTTTCCATCAACTCAAAGATACATGGTCACACTCTCGGTTTATAGTTAGTGTGAGAAGTTGATGGGAATCAGCACAAGGCTGATAGATTAGTTCTAATTAAGGCTAAATCACTGGGTCCACACTCATTATAAACAACAGAGGCCCACGCGCTCTTGTTTGCGCATCAGAACTAGAAAGTACGTCAGACCAATTACCTCTTGGCAGACAAACAAAAAGTAATAATGCAGAATTCACAGGTGCCTCTGGTGTCTCAACACGGTCAAAATAACAAATACAGTTTGATCCCAATTAGCTGAGAATTTTTTAAGATTCAAAATTACTACGCTCTGACAATCTACATAACTGAATTTTAACTATCAAGTTGCATTCATACTTTAATACATAAAATATTTAACAGTGATTTTACAGAGAATTCATTCATTATCTCACCTGGTTTATTTTCTTGGGTGAAACAGCTTTTCATGAATTCATCAATATTGTCTCTACACCTGAGGAGGAAAATATAAAAAACAAAAATGGCTCAAACATCATCTTGAAAACGTATCTTCTATTGCAATTAATTAAATCTGACCAATTATTATTTTCATCTAGTCTTCCATGCAATTTCAGAGTAATTTGTTCTAAGCCAATTAGAGAGGAGCCATTTTTCATATGGTAAGTTGATATTTATTAGCCTGTTGCAAATAGTAAGGTAAATCACGTCTTGCTTCACACAGAAGCACTCGCACTTAAAAAGCCACAAGGCAATGACGCTCACCTCAGTTTGGAGTCTCTGACATACAGGGGGTCCTGGAGTTTATCCTCCCAGGGCAGACGACCACAAAGCCACTGTATCATGCAGTAGCCCATGATTTCAAGGTCTGCTCTTCTTGAGGGAGCTGAAATGTGATATTTACCCCATAGAGAGGAATTTCACTTAAAAACTTTTGACTTAATGTGTTACTTTGAAGTAATATGTTTCAAATATATATATATATATATATATATATATATATATATATATATATATATATATATATATATATATATATATATATATCTTAAGAAAGACTATATTAAATGTAATATTTTAAACATGCAATGCACACCTAAATGAAAAAGGTGGAGCAAGTATCCTTTACATTTTTAAAGTTTTGTGGCTATGATAGCTTACTACCAGAGCTCACAAGACATTCAATACATAATGATTGGTATTTAATTAACATTAAATGCTCCCCAATCAAATTATCAGAAAGTATACTGCAATTTTCATTCTAAACTCTAGACTGTGGAAAACCACTGCAGTGTGATATGAATTAAGAATGAAAATTCTCTCATTATACTCATCCCAGATGTGAATAATTTTCTACTGCTGAACACAAACCAAGATTTTTTAGAAGAATTTATCAGCTCTGTAGGTCAATACAATGCAAGTGAATGGTGGCCTTTCGAAAAGGCAAAAAAGGCAGCATAAAAGTCATCCACACAGCTCCAGTAGATAAATTCCTATTTTCAGGAACAATATGATAGGTGTAGGTAAAAATACATGAAAATAGCAAAAACAAAACAAAAAAATTATGTGAAAGTGAAAGAGGTGAAAAGTGAAGTGAAAATTGATCCGTTTCTCACCCACACCTATCATATCACTTCTGAAGATATGGATTTAACCACTGGAATCATATGGATTACTTTAATGCTGCCTAATATATATATATATATACATATACATACACTCACCTAAAGGATTATTAGGAACACCTGTTCAATTTCTCATTAATGCAATTATCTAATCAACCAATCACATGGCAGTTGCTTCAATGCATTTAGGGGTGTGGTCCTGGTCAAGACAATCTCCTGAACTCCAAACTGAATGTCAGAATGGAAAAGAAAGGTGATTTAAGCAACTTTGAGCGTGGCATGGTTGTTGGTGCAAGACGGGCCGGTCTGAGTATTTCACAATCTGCTCAGTTACTGGGATTTTCACGCACAACCATTTCTAGGGTTTACAAAGAATGGTGTGAAAAGGGAAAAACATCCAGTATGCGGCAGTCCTGTGGGCTGAAAATGCCTTGTTGATGCTAGAGGTCAGAGGAGAATAGGCCGACTGATTCAAGCTGATAGAAGAGCAACTTTGCCTGAAATAACCACTCATTACAACCGAGGTATGCAGCAAAGCATTTGTGAAGCCACAACACGCACAACCTTGAGGCGGATGGGCTACAACAGCAGAAGACCCCACCGGGTACCACTCATCTCCACTACAAATAGGAAAAAGAGGCTACAATTTGCAAGAGCTCACCAAAATTGGACAGCTGAAGACTGGAAAAATGTTGCCTGGTCTGATGAGTCTCGATTTCTGTTGAGACATTCAGATGGTAGAGTCAGAATTTGGCGTAAACAGAATGAGAACATGGATCCATCATGCCTTGTTACCACTGTGCAGGGTGGTGGTGGTGGTGGTGGTGTAATGGTGTGGGGGATGTTTTCTTGGCACACTTTAGGCCCCTTAGTGCCAATTGGGCATCGTTTAAATGCCACGGCCTACCTGAGCATTGTTTCTGACCACTTCCATCCCTTTATGGCCACCATGTACCCATCCTCTGATGGCTACTTCCAGCAGGATAATGCACCATGTCACAAAGCTCGAATCATTTCAAATTGGTTTCTTGAACATGACAATGAGTTCACTGTACTACAATGGCCCCCACAGTCACCAGATCTCAACCCAATAGAGCATCTTTGGGATGTGGTGGAACGGGAGCTTCGTGCCCTGGATGTGCATCCCACAAATCTCCATCAACTGCAAGATGCTATCCTATCAATATGGGCCAACATTTCTAAAGAATGCTTTCAGCACCTTGTTGAATCAATGTCACGTAGAATTAAGGCTGTTCTGAATGCGAAAGGGGGTCAAACACAGTATTAATATGGTACTACTAATACTGTGTATTAGTTCCTAATAATCCTTTAGGTGAGTGTATATATATATATATATACAGTGAGGAAAATAAGTATTTGAACACCCTGCTATTTTGCAAGTTCTCCCACTTGGAAATCATGGAGGGGTCTGAAATTGTCATCGTAGGTGCATGTCCACTGTGAGAGACATAATCTAAAAAAACAAAATCCAGAAATCACAATGTATGATTTTTTAACTATTTATTTGTATGATACAGCTGCAAATAAGTATTTGAACACCTGTCTATCAGCTAGAATTCTGACCCTCAAAGACCTGTTAGTCTGCCTTTAAAATGTCCACCTCCACTCCATTTATTATCCTAAATTAGATGCACCTGTTTGAGGTCGTTAGCTGCATATAGACACCTGTCCACCCCATACAATCAGTAAGAATCCAAATACTAACATGGCCAAGACCAAAGAGCTGTCAAAAGACACTAGAGACAAAATTGTACACCTCCACAAGGCTGGAAAGGGCTCACGGGGAAATTGCCAAGCAGCTTGGTGAAAAAAGGTCCACTGTTGGAGCAATCATTAGAAAATGGAAGAAGCTAAACATGACTGTCAATCTCCCTCGGACTGGGGCTCCATGCAAGATCTCACCTCGTGGGGTCTCAATGATCCTAAGAAAGGTGAGAAATCAGCCCAGAACTACACGGGAGGAGCTGGTCAATGACCTGAAAAGAGCTGGGACCACCTTTCCAAGGTTACTGTTGGTAATACACTAAGGCGTCATGGTTTGAAATCATGCATGGCACGGAAGGTTCCCCTGCATAAACCAGCACATGTCAAGGCCTGTCTTAAGTTTGCCAATGACCATTTGGATGATCCAGAGGAGTCATGGGAGAAAGTCATGTGGTCAGATGAGACCAAAATAGAACTTTTTGGTCATAATTCCACTAACCGTGTTTGGAGGAAGAAGAATGATGAGTACCATCCCAAGAACACCATCCCTACTGTGAAGCATGGGGGTGGTAGCATCATGCTTTGGGGTGTTTTTCTGCACATGGGACAGGGCTGACTGCACTGTATTAAGGAGAGGATGACCGGGGCCATGTATTGCGAGATTTTGGGGAACAGCCTCCTCCCCTCAGTTAGAGCATTGAAGATGGGTTGAGGCTGGGGCTTCCAACATGACAATGACCCGAAGCACACAGCCAGGATAACCAAGGAGTGGCTCTTTAAGAAGCATATCAAGGTTCTGGCGTGGCCTAGCCAGTCTCCAGACCTAAACCCAATAGAGAATCTTTGGAGGGAGCTCAAACTCTGTGTTTCTCAGCAACAGCCCAGAAACCTGACTGATCTAGAGAAGATCTGGGTGGAGGAGTGGGCCAAAATCCCTCCTGCAGTGTGTGCCAATCTGGTGAAAAACTACAGGAAACGTTTGACCTCTGTAATTGCAAACAAAGGCTACTGTACCAAATATTAACATTGATTTTCTCAGGTGTTCAAATACTTATTTGCAGCTGTATCATACAAATAAATAGTTAAAAAATCATACATTGTGATTTCTGGATTTTTTTTTTTTAGATTATGTCTCTCACAGTGGACATGCACCTACGATGACAATTTCAGACCCCTCCATGATTTCTAAGTGGGAGAACTTGCAAAATAGCAGGGTGTTCAAATACTTATTTTCCTCACTGTATATATATATACTTTGGACCTTTAAAGTTCTGGTCACCACTGCATTGTGTAGACCTACAGAGCTGAGATATTTTCCTAAAAGTCTTTCTTTTTTTTTTCCTTATAGATTTGATTAGTCCAGTTTCTTACCAACTCCTTTGTGTGCATCAATGCTTGTGAACTCTATTGTGCCGTCATGACATCTTTTTGGGTCTTCCTTGTACTCTTTTGGAACACCTTCAGGAGAGTATCTGTAAGCCAATCCGTAATCTACTAAATATACCTAGGTTTCAAAACAAAACCATGATGCAAAATTAAAACCATAAGCTTCCGGTGTACAAAACTGTGATTTGCAAATATGTAACTTGCAAATATTAACAACAGATTAAACATAAATTAGATGATAAAAGTTTTAAACTTTAAAGTTACTAAAAAAATGATTGCAAATGGAGCTGCTAACAGATTGATTGCCAATTAGCACTGTGTCTCATCTATAAAAGGTCTGAAAATTTGCACTTCGAAATGTGAGTTTTCAAAGCAACAGGAAGCATCAAACAATGTTCCAAAGATACAAAAACAATAGTGCCCATAATACAAGTGCATCCGTTAACTGAAAAGTTTGCAGCCAACCTAAATAGATTGTTGCTAAATGCGCAAATATTCAGTGTATAAAGTTAACTGAATCAACACTTCAATGACCCAGTCTCAAATAAACTGTAAGACAAAAGCATTACAAAGCTGGAATTTAAGACTGGGATGCTGATTGGAAACTTTTGTATTAATGACCAATAAAAAAAGAATTTAATTTAAATGAGTAATCTAGTGAGATGAGTCACCTTTAACACTGTTTCTTACATCTGGACATGCTTGCATCCAGTGAAAACAAAATGATGCCTTCAACCCACACTGCCAACTGTTAAACGTTGTGTGGGATCTGAATGTTATGGTCAGCAATCTCACATGCGTTATAAGTTCCAAAGATTTATATTAAATGTTGTACAAATATACCATCAGTTTACAGGACCGGTTGAAACATATGCTACAAACACTTTTTATTAATGATGTTCTTATACTGCACGATGATAATAGCCCAATACAATCTTCTGGCATTCATGAACACCAGACTAACTTTCCATTGGCTGCCCAATCTTAAAGATCTACATTTCAAATGAAATTTCAGAAAGTTCTGGAGGACAGATTACATCTACATTCCTTAAGGTGTTGGAGTCTTTTCTTCTGGAGGTATAATTAAATATTAACTCAAATAATATTAATTTAAATCTGAATTAAAATACTGCTAACAAATTTAAAGACAGCATTCCAAACTTAAGGACAAAAACTGTTTTTACATCTCAGAATGGTACCTTTCATTTTTAAATTGTCATGCCCCAATTAATGTTTCAAACCTATTTGTTTCATGGTGTGCTTTACTGTATACACACATTCATAAAAAACACATAGAAATGTATTCAGAGGCAGAGTGAACACCGTAGTAATTTCTTTGATTTGTTAGAAAAGCCCTCATAGTCACACAGCAAGAAGCAACTAATCCCAAGAGGCCGAGTTTTAAATTGTAACTTTAAAAATAGCATCTTAATAATACACCACTGATATATTATTAATCCTCAAATTAAATATTTGCCCCTGCCCAGCCCCCCCAACCTTATTTGCTAGAGACAGCTCCAATACCGTCTCTAATCTCTCCAGTTTATGAGCCGAGCATTAAAGGCTTAAATTGTTATTTTTTTTTTTTACCCAAATCTCATTAACAGATGGCAAAAAAAAATAAGACAAGTAGTTTCTTACATTGCAAATGATGGTACTCCAATTAAAAGGAGCAGGAGCTCCAGTAGAGCCCTGCATTCTTAAACACACACACACACTCTCTCTTCTAAGCTTGTAGAGCTCTACAGCCATAACAAAAGTCATCTGCTAAACATGTAGAAGGCTTGAAACAAACCTGATTGGGGTTGCTATAGGACAGAAGGAGGTTGGAGGCTTTTATGTCTGCATGCACATATTCATGTTCATGGATGTACTCTAGAATGTCAAGCTGGAGAGATGAAAAAAAAAAAAGTTAGATTATGAAAATGTATTACAAAATGTGAATACAAGATTTTCTACCACTGCTTGTAATGTCACAGGCCAAAACAGGCATGTTCCAATTAATTATGTGCATATTTAACATTTTCAGCAGTTTGCCACTGATCCACTGTGATTTTGGTTATCTTAAAATAAACCTACAAGTCGGAGGCCCAGCTGAAGAACCAGCTTCCGTGGAAATCTCTTTTCATTTTCCTCAAATGCCTTCTGTAAATCTGTTCCAAATCGGTCCATGACCATAAATCTGTACCTGTCATGAGCATTTCAGTGAAATCATTACACTTTAATTGAAGGCCTGGACATCAAAAAAAACTCTTTAACCATTTTAATAAGAAACAAAACATAAGATGTAATACTTTGAAAAACAGTATTGAGGATTATCAAGATTTTATTTTTTTTGCATACCTCTTACCACCTTTCTCATGAAAACCAGATCCCCAATATTTCGGAACTCCCAAATACTCAATTTTCCTCGACTTCATCCAAGCCCCAACTGAAACAACATAAAACACAAACATTATTCACAACATATTAACTATTCCACTTCAACAATGAATGAAAACTAGCACATTACGAGACAACAATGTTAGCTTATCATGGTAACAATTACACTAAATTACATGCAATCAAACAATTTAATAATTTTCAGAACTTTTATTCCTTAAACTTGGTGCTTAGTATAAGAATTTTCCTTAGAGACCACATTGTGTGTGTGTGCGCTAAGGTAATCTGCTTGTGGGACAAATATTTACCAACATTACAATATTCCAATGAATAAAACATGAGAATTCCTTAGTATTATAACAGTTAATTGTCAAGGGAGACTGACATTTGGATTGTTATTAAATAAAATGCAATGCTGTGGCCTTGGGGCAGCCATAGGAGCCAACCAAGGCAGAGGAGTTGTGGTTAGTTTGTCTCCATAAGGCCCTCAATAGTGAGCTCAGAACTTTCTTTAATTAAAAGAGTTGCTCTTAGACTTTATTTTTCTTTACTCCAGCTCATCATGCATAGGAGGGTGTGTTTGCCGTCACAAGGGCATACTTAGATCAGGTTTGGCAGCTCGCATGTAGAACTTCAGTTCAGAGAAGAGAGGGCCATTCTCACTTGGCTCCTGCAAAATAACAGTAAAGACAATCAAAAATAACTGACATTTGGAAAAAAAAAAATTATAATTGTATATAAAACATGAACCATAGATACAAGTTCAATAAGGTTACTCCAAGCAACAATTTCTTGGTTTAATGAATTATTAAACACCAGTATAATTTCCAGGTAAGAGATGATAAATAACTGGGTAGCTATTCCTAATTGCATCAACAACACAGAGTACCTTAACTTCACGCCTTTCAAGTGCAGTCATGCAATCAGTCAAAGGCATTTTCAGACCTGTAGCTCCTTTGATTTGTTCTGAATCAGGGTCTAAAATTGTTACACTGTTGCATTTCCTCTTGGTTCAGTTCGCTTTCACACGTTAACATTTCAAAACGGACCAAAACTGTCACAATAAAATTCAAATGTAAGAAAACTGTCCCCTTATTGGTCAGAATGTTTTTGCGCTGTTCCTGGATATAACGCATCCATTGATATGGGTCGGGTTAAATTGACATACCTGTAAAAATGTCATCAACGTAACAGATTGCATGGTACAGAATGCACGTTCCAGTCAGAGGCTACACTGCGTGATATGTGCAACACACGTATCCAAAACAAATAGTATGCAATGTAAAATTTGCATCAGGCCTTTTTTTTTTTTTATCAGTCATTAGTTGCTTTAGCATTATTTCTGCATTGCAAAGTACATGTTTTCAGTCACAGAGCTGGCTCCCACAAAAAAAAAAAAAAAATTCTCTTTTTAATCTGTCTAAAAGCTGCAGATGCAACAATCCCAGAGAAGTAATCGCACCAAAATTACAGCAGGAATTATAAAACAGCTCCTATATTAAACATAAAACTATATCTAATCTAGTAGCCTATATCCTATATACAGTAAAGGCTATATCCAAGTTTTGATGATAAATTACAGTGAAGTGCTGACCTACAAATATCTTCTCCGAAGATCCATCAGGTATGTTCATGGTTTATATAAGGAAATTGTTTTTTGTTGGGTCAGATTGCATTCTCTCCACAAGTGAAACGTTCCAGGGTTCGTTGCAATCGGATTGTATTTGTGCTGATCCGAGTGTGATTGTAACGTTCATATATGCCTAAACGAACTGAACTAAGGAAGAAACAAACCAGGTTCCAAAACAAATGCTCCAAATGAGCTAGGTGTGAAAACAACACAAGACCTCTGATATTCACTTGCTGTCAGTATTAAAAAAGGTTATATTATCCCTTACCACTTTAATGACATAACGTGCGTTAGCTCCAACAGATCCTGAAGAGTCCTCATTTGCTGAAAGGATGACAATCATGGCATTAAAAGTTGAGTAACTGATGTCAAATGAGGCAAGAGATTAAAGTTATAGTCCACCCAAAAGTGAAAATTCTCATCTTTGATTCACCCTAATGCCACTCCAGATGTGTATGACTTTCTTCTGCTTAACACAAACAAAGATTTTTTTAGAAGAACATCTCAGCTGTGTAGTTTCATACAATGCAAGTTAATGGTGACCAAAACTTTGAAGCTCTAAAAAGTACATAAAGGCAGCATAAATTTTCGCAAAAAATCTTGACATCTGCAGTCTCTGTTAGAGTAATCGGTCATCATCTCGATTGCACTAGCGCCATCTAGCACTCTGTGTATGCGTCAAAGACAAGGAAGTACAATCGAACCTGAAATCATGATTGTGCCTAGAGACTGCAAGGGCAAGATGTACAGTGAAAAAGGAGTTATATTTCAGTCTGTTCTAACCTTAAACTGATTAAATCACTTCAGAAGACAGATTAAACCACTAGAGTCTTATGGATTAATTTGATGCTGCCTTTATGTCCTTTTTGGAGCTTCAAAGTTTTGGTCACCATTCACTTGCATTGTATGGACCTTTGTGTTCTGCAGAAGAATGTAATACTCATCTGGGATGGTATGAGGTGATTAAATAATGAGAGAAGTTTTAATTTTGGGGTGAACTATTCCTTTCAGAAAGAAGTCTTGCAAACTTTGTTTCTGTGATAAATGTAACATCGTTCTTGTACATTTTGCTGATGTAAACACATCAACAAGGCAATGTTTTCTTGCTGGCTCAAATAAATGATATTTTGTCAAAATTGCAATAATCATGAATAATATCTTGCAAACACAAGTACAGAGTTGAAAATTATAACCAAATAATTAAGGCGATTACACTGTTGCACTGTTTTACTGCAAAAGTTTGAATGTATAACTGTTATGGAGTTACTCTCAAAATAGCTGTTATTCCCTTTTTTGTTTGAAAGAAGAAAAAAAAACACTTGTATTGTTAACTATAATTATATAAATAAACGTTTATACATTTGTTGCAGGGCCTTTAAAAATGTTAGCAGTGAAAGAAAAATAATCAGAACTACTGCCCAAACTGTGCTAGCAGGGAGATACAAATTTGAACCCTGCTTTGCTTCAGTTTATTTTAATCTTACCAAGGTACAGTAGGCCAAAACCTCCCTGACCAACAGGTGGCCCAAGTTTCCATCTTTTCTTTGCGTTATCTGTCAAGACTTCTCCAGGTGGGAATTCTTCAGCCAGCTTCCTCTTGGGTGGAGCTCTCGCTTTTTTCACCCCACTTGCCTTGGCCTTGGGTGGCATTTCACTGAATGTCTTTTAGAAAATCAAAGCCTTAATAATACGCTCTGAAAAGACATGCAGATAAGTGGGATCACTCAATATACACTTAATCTCTCTTTTGTATATTAATCAACTAGTAAGAGAGGATTTGCTACTAATATTTACAGTACAAGACATGACTCATTATAACTAGGGAGTGTCTAGTGAAAAAAAAAGTGAAACTTCAACATGCAGCAGAGTTAGATCATCTTATATACATGATCTATTTTGCATTTAATTCCCATTTATCCCATATTATGTTTTTATTATTATTTTTATTATATTTGTATTATGTAATATGATCTATTAAATGTTAAAATTACATCTTAACTGTACTATATTGTATAAATGGCCTTTCAATATGACTAACGTACTAACAATTTAACAATACAAATAAGGACACTAATAGCTTTGTGTCTGATCTGTGATGATGATGATGATGATAGTTTTGTTCATAGATGGTTTCACTTTGCAGTCTTGCCAATTATGCGTCTTGTTTCGCTTTCCGTTTAAAAGAAACACAGACCTTGGTGATTCCTTTAAGAGTGCTTTAGGAGAGTGATAAAACACTATTTTGATGCCAAACATGCTTATGAGAAAGATTGACACCGTATTGTTTTTTTTTTCTTCTGTTTTTGAAGGGAATGTGGAAACTGCGACACTAGCAAAATGCTAGCAAAATTAGCTGGCTTGTTATAGAAAAAAAACGATGGTTTGTGCTCTGAATTACTCTATTAATAAACACACACGAACACTATGCTTCATGAAAGCGGACCAAGAACTTTCCACTAACCTTTTCACTGTAGTCGGCAGGTTGTAACAGCTCTTCCTCTCCAAAGTTCCCGCAAAACTGCTCTTCAGAGTGAGGTTCGACGAACGCGATTGGCCAGAAAATGCAATGCGTAGTTCCGGGTTTTGCAAGACATGATGGGATATGTAGTCCGTGAGATGATAGTTCACAAACAGTACAATGACTATAGCATCTTACTGTAGCATCTTTCACTTTATCCTTCGCAATATCAAACAGAAGGCTGTGTTTGTTTGTTTGTTTGATTATTTTTCCCCTGCAGTGAATAAGTTGATTTAGGCTTTATTGGTCACAATCAGATTTCTCCTCCATAAGCTAAGATTGCATAAAAAAAGGAAGGTAGCCATTAGATAATTAAAGGTGGTATTTCTGGGTAATATCGGAATACAAATATTTGGCTATGGTTTAAATTTGACATGACTAGGGCTGTAAACGGTATACGATTTGTCTATTACTACCCCTACAGCTAGGGTGAATACAGATGTGCATTATCTATAAAGTGGGACAGCTGTTGAAGTGTGGGAAACTTAAGCATAATTTTCATATTTGTTTTTATTCTTCCATTACTAGAATAACATTAAGTTAATTATTATCTAGTAAGGGATGACATTAATGTAACCATTAAAAATAGCACTGTAATAATAACCATAATAATAATAACAATAAACTTCATATATGCAGCGCATTTCAGTTTAGTCCTCTGTTAAACTTTAAACTTCCCATGGCTTGTTATGCTCTCTTATCCCGCTATACTGTATGTTTAATGTAAAGTACATATAACTTACATTTAGTAGCCCTAAAAAAAAGTTTCCCCATGTGCATTTTTGATGTTGAATTATGTTGATAGAGCTGCAACTAATGATATAATGCCAGGTTGTTTGCTTTTTAGATGGTCTGACAGATCCAGCTCTGCTTTATTTTATGATGACTCAGTATTTCCTTATTTTGCATTTTGCATTAGAACTCCATTAGATTTTGTGATCTACATCACCTGAAGCTGTTTGGAAAGTTTAGAGTGCATCTGGACATGTGTTTTCTTCCTCTCCTCAGTCAGGAGCGAGCTGCTGTGCTCCTCTCTCATGTCATCATTAGAGATTATTGTGATTTCATGTTTCGTTAAATGAGATCAAACGACAATTCGACAACGAATATTTTTGTAGACAATTTTTTATTGTCGACGTTGTTGATAATGTCGACTAATCGTTTCAGCCCTATAGACTTACAAATTTAAAAGGATTAAAAGTTTATTTTGATAGTTGATTCAGTGATTAACTAATCTCACACAAGACACTCATTTGTCACCACCATCTGGCATCACCTAAATTGTCACTGAATCATTAATTGGATCGGAATGAATTTTGGTGAACATAGTCAAAACATTTGAGCCACTTTGATACATCCCACAATGCACAAGCACAGAGTAAAAAATACAATTGTGCACATGCAAAATTGTCATTATTTTGACTGATTAAACTATTTATTCAAGACCAGCTTGTGCTCAGTCTTTTATTGTCATGTGTGAATCAGAAGCAAGTGCTCCACAAGATGCCGCTTATTTGTGCATCTAATTTAGCCAAATTTTGCAATTACTTTGTAATACTTGAATCTTTAAAATGCTAAATACAATAAAAGTAAATAATATGTATACATAAATATAATACTTATATCATACTTATATATTAATACAGCATTGTAAATGTTGGGTCTGTGCGAGCCACCTACTGACAGTTGTTCCAACCCCCCACCCCCCACCCCCACAAACACACACACACACACACACACACACACACACACACACTTTTAAAATGACTGCTATGCCCCTGATTTTGGACAATGGATTTAGACAAAATGGAGGGGGGAACATGTCCCTGAAAGGTTGAAAAGCCCCTATAAAGTCACTCTAGCTCAAAACAAGTTCTACTAAATCAACCATTTCAGAGTACGTAGGAAAAGACTCAAAAACAGAGTAACACAATCAGACCTTTAAAGTGGTTAACAAAAATTTTTACAAAAAAAATAAACAATTTAAACTTCATAATATGTGGAATAAGAAATTCCAGTTTAACTGGGTTTGCAGTGTGCCTTCAGGCACATTGGGTTATACATGAGGCTTTGTATTCTGAGGCTACTTTGTAACCCCTAGCTCCAAAGTATGCCAGTGATTAGAAATATTTGCCCTCCCAAAACATAATGCATTTTCTGGTTTGTTGGTCTTATATGTCTTTTCATCCACGACAAAGCATAAGGGATAGTCAAAGCATTGAGCCATAGTGGATGTATCTGAAGTAAAAAAACAAATCTGAATCAGAATTACCTTTATTGCCAAGTGTTCTCACATTCACAAGGATTTATTTTATTTTGTATTTTGTATTATTATTATTATTTTAATTTTTAATTTTTTTGTATTAGAAGAAAAAAGTGCACACAGAACATTAAAGCATAAGAAAAATGCATAAGAAAAAAAAAAAACATTTGAATGGCTACTTTTTCCCATTCTTTTTTCAGCGAAATACCATGAGCAAATTAATTTCTTTCTTCTTTTTTTTAGGATAATATATGGACTATTATAGACATGGCTTAAATATGTGGGTTTAATGTGTGTTCTTTTTAGCTGACAGTCTCACTCTGAAAGATATCATTCTGGCTGACAAGCAGAACTGTGAAAAACACCATGTGAAACCAAACCCAAAGGCTCTTGATCAATTAAAGGTACAGCGGAGTAACATATATTAGAAAACATAGCACTTCTCTTACTTTGATTTCTTGCTATTATTAGCTTATTTATGCAGAAGAATTGGTTAAAAATAGCTATGTGTATTGAAAACATTATTTTGTGGAGAAAAACATCTCGAAATGTAAAAATAAATAAAGAAAGAAAGAAAGAAAGAAAGAAAGAAAGAAAGAAAGAAAGAAAGAAAAAGGATGAAAAAGAAAACATTTTAATCCCTCTCAGGGAGCAGGTTAATAAGCCAATCACATTTTTGGAACTAAGAAATCAATACAATAACAAACAGGTAAATGAAAGGAAATGAGAGTCAAATACACTCATGTGTATTTGAGGCATGCACACACAAACACTCTCACACACACACAAACACTCACTCACACACACACACACACACACACACACACACACTCACGCAAGCAAGCATGCATGCATAATTTAAACTCTGCACTTACTTATTTCATTTTGACCAGCGACGTTAAGAGCATCGGTTTCTCTTTTGCATAAATTTACCATTAGATCAAGGAGAATTATTTGTGGAAAATTAGGGACTTAGCATTGCTTACATTAAACACACTCCCGGCAATATCTCTGCGCTGCTAATGAACTCGACCACATTTGAAAAGAATGTAGGTGGTCCCCCTAAAATAGTAAAATATGTATGGTTAAGCAGGAGCTAAAAGGAAGGATATTTAGTTGAGGACTGCATGTGAAATTCTAATAAGAGAATGCTAAATGAAATTTGCTGCTTAAAGAGCATATTTATCAAATTAGGTGTTTTTTCAGGCAGGGTTGCCACTAGAGGATAGCTGTTGAAAACAATTTAAAGCTTTTATTGTACCCATGGGCATGCTCGTTTCTTTTTTCTTCTTTTTTTAAAGTGGGTAAAACAGTATTGCTTTTGGTTCTCCTTCACAGACGTGGTAAACAAACAAGGGCTTGTGTGGAGGACCATGGGCCCTCATAGTTTATCACATGTCGGATGCTTAAAGTATGATTATTATCATAATTTTATTACACGGCTCTGTGGAATACTTGATTCCTATTGGTCAATTGCAACATTCTATGGTCAAATGATTTTGTATAATGACTCCTAATCTGTATATTTGACTTATTGTACATGATACACTGTGTATATTAACTGTATATTAGACTATTGTTTAGTTTCATGTCTTTTGTTTTTAACTCAAATACATATTTCATGTTCATTTATTTACTTATTTGTAAGTAAAAGTATTGCATAATAATCTTGAAAATGACAATTACTGATCACCCTGTCTGGGTGTATTTTGCAATAATGATTGTACTTTATCCCTTACATACTCCAAATATCTTTGTTTAGCAGTGTTAGCACAGTATTGTAGTTTCTTATTGCTAAGTTTGTGTCCACACTGGTTCCTCCGTCTTAGAACACACAGAAAGTTGTCAATATGCGTTTTTATCCCAGGAGCTTGTAAATGAGTAATGACCGCCATTGAAGTGCAATTCCTATTGGGGGTGGTGGCAATTGTAGGAACAAAAAGTAAGAAAGAGAAAAGACTTGCAGAAGAGCCCATACAGTATGAGTGCTAGCCTCAGAAGCATCATCAAACGATTCAGAATTTCACATCCCACTGCAGTATAAGGCGTAGATTTTGTACGTTTGTATTTCAGACTGAATCGTCCTCCCATTAGAGGCGAATGTAGTGCTACTTCCACCCCAAACATATACTTGCTCCCAGCCTGACTGAGCTGCTTAGCTCTGAGCATTCAACAATCATCAGAAAGCCACAGAGTGTCTGATGTGAAATAACTGTCCTCCCCCCAATATGGAGTAGAATTTCACAATCTCTCTAATATAAACACCATAGAGTATAAATAACTTTCACACATTTAATCTTTAATGCCCATCGCACCCTGCAGATTTGCCACAATCTCACTCTCTTTCTCTGTCTTTACAGCAAGAAATGCGTGTTTATTTCTTCTACAGCTGTGCGGAGATGCAACATTGTAGTCGCCATCCATGTAGTGAATCATGTTTTATTTTGCAAGTTATTTATTATGTTCTTTGACAACCACCAAATTGTCCTAAATGAAATGTCTTTTCACATATTTTTGTCAGCACTGGTGCAGATGAAGAGACAGCGTGAGACCGTAATATTCAAAAATAAAAAAATAAAATTGTGTTTACATTTTCATTTTGTTAATGATAAATTAAGTTATTAATTTGGTCTATGCTCTTTCTAGACACTGCAGGTTTAATTGCTAATTGTTAACTGGGAATGAATATATTTGCATATTAATTAGGTCCCAATTTACATTTTTAATTTGCTGCCTTCAAAGGGTGTGCGATAAAAGGTCATGTTATTTTAAATAATTTATCCTTTATTGCAGAAAAAATGCTGAAAGGAAAATGTGCGGGTGATTTTAATCCCTGAGAGCTTTTACTGTATAAAATGTTTCAAAATCATTTATTTTTTCAACTAATTAAATGAGGAAGAAAGGAGAAATGTATGCTCTCAAACAGTTGCTAATACAAAGCCACCCAGACTGCAGTTTGCTGGAGTGGTAGTCTCCAGGAGTCTTTGAGTGAAGAATTGGAAATGCACTTGAGATGGCGTCAGTAGAAGTCAAGTTTATAAGCTGTGTCCCGTTCTGCCTGGAGGAAGCAAAGCTCTTTTTATCACTTCATTTTGTCCTCTCTCTCCTGACACATTGATACATTTTGTACTTTGTCATTTCATTTTCCTCAATGCACAGCACAGAACATTGCTTGGCTGCAAAGGGCTTCAGAAGTTTTCACATTTATTAAGATGGAAAACATCAAACAAAGACGGAGAGGTACAAATCCATGGCCCTAAGTCATACTTGTCAGGACTTTTCTTTTGGAATAATATTAAACTGTGAGAGTGTTCGCACATTGAAATGCTTAATTTGTTTTGCTCTAAACACAAAATCCCATATGACGTCCTGCTCGTGTTTACAGCAGGTTGACTGCGGGACTTATCAGTCCGTTGCCTGATAGATGCTAACTGCCATCTGCTAGCTACAGTCTAACGACTAGATTGCCAGATTGAGCTGAAATGATCTTTGCTGTGACGTACTTGAAATCAGTATAATCTTTAGGGTGTCAGTTTGAAATATGGATTATTACATTTTGTTTAAGGTTTATTGGTAGGCTAACATTTTACATTTACCGTGCACACACACGCACACACACACACACACACACACACACACACACACACACACACACACACACACACACACACACATATATATATATACAGTATATATACATATACTTTAATATGGTATACCATGATACATGTAATGTGGCACACACTATTACCTATATGTAAATCACATCACAATGTTTTGTAAAAAAAATTATAATAATAATATGTAGTTGAAGGTAATAATATGAAATTAAGTCTGATGGTCAAATTAAGTTTGTGCCAGTAGCCATAAACATGAGTAAAATTCATAATTCATGGTTTCGTAACTAAAATGGACTTTTATTTACCCTTGTTTATTTTGATCCTGTTCTATACCCCTCTCTCTCTCTCTCTCTCTCTCTCTCTCTCTCTCTCTCTCTCTCTCTCTCTCTCTCTCTCTCTCTCTCTCTCTCTCTCTCTCTCTCTCTCTCTCTCTCTCTCTCTCTGTCTGTCTTTCTCTGTGTTACTAGTATCTTGATCTGTCAGGTACGTGCAACAATTCTCTTCGCATTACTATTACTGAACTTGTGAATTATTGTTTTTGTTAAAGATGAACACCACCAGCTAAATTCCCAGTGCTGTCAATTCACACGTGACATTCATCTCTCTATCCATCATAGTATTTCAGCATTATTCATCTTTCCAGCAGCATGTTTTTGGCTTCACCAGTCTGACCTGTTGGAAATGCACAACCATGAATCCTTCAACAAACAGAAAAGCTGTCCCCCACCCCTACATGAAGTTTAGGCCCGATCTTTTAAATTCATAGACACAACTCTGGGAGTAGACGCTCACCATCTGTGACAACATAGTAGAAGGTTCAGAATGCATTTTAGCAATCAGATGTTTTATTTATCTTTTCTTAATTTGTGAAAAGGTAATTTGTTGTGCAGTGTTTAAATGTGGAATCGCATACAGTATAAGTCAGTTTTTATAAGAAACACTGGCATTTATTGGTCATAAGAATTTATGTGGAGACATAACTGGTTTCATCTGATCCAGCTTTAAGTAATAATTATTGTAGAAACACAATAACCAAGTGAAACACCTTCCCAAAATGTTCTTTACTTCAGAACTTTCAGTCATATACTGTTTATGTTCACACTCTAAGCACTTTATTAGGAACACCTGTAAACCTACTTATTCATACTGTTAAATAATCAGCCAATCATCATATGGCAGCAGTGCAATGCATAAAATGGTGCATATATGGGTCAGGAGCTTCAGTTAATGTTCACATCAACAATCAGAATGGGCAAAAAATTGGTTCTCAGTGATTTTGACTGTGGCATGTTTGTTGGTGCCAGACGGGCTGGTTTGAGTATTTCTGTTACTGCTGATCTCCTGGGATTTTCATGCACAACAGTCTCTAGAGTTTACTCAGAATGGTGCCCAAAAACAAAAACAAAAAACATCCAATTCAGTGGATGGAAATGCCTTTTTGATGAGAGAGGTCAATGAAGAAAGGCCAGACTGGTTTGGGCAGACAGAAAGGCTACGGTAACTCATATAATCACTCTGTACAATTGTAGTGAGCAGACCACATTGAACATTTAAGCAGATGGGCCACAACAGCAGAAGACCACGTCAGGCATTTTATTAGGACCACAGTGTTCATAATAAAGACTTAAGTGAGTGTATATTGTGTGTTTTAAGCATATTTTATGTATATTGGGATTTCCTTTGGAGCTCTAGAAAGATAGTAGCCTGTTTCAGTTATCCCTGAAGTGTGAACCAGCCACAACAGTACTTTTTGAGCCACCACACTCTGATAAGATCAGAACTTTGACGAGCCTGTTAATTGAAATGTACATCCCGATGCTGAAGGGCATTAGTTTGGGATTAAACTGCTGTCCCTTTGATGACTGGAACAGCGGTTATTGATACCAGCTAAAGCGAGATTGAAGCGCAGGTCAGCATGTTCTGGCTTCCCGCGCCCTGTCACGCACTGATGACATCTAACTCCAAGTCTCGTGTCATTATCTGCACATGGCAGAGGGGATTATAAAAATGGGATTTCTGATCTCCCTTCCTATGGTACAGTTAAGTGATTATTGTTAAAAAAAAAAAAAATTACAAATGATTATGCTAATGATGAATAAATTATTATCTCCCCAACATGCAGCTCAGAGCGATCTGTCTTCTCCCCGACCATGAAGATAAGAGTTTATGATGGGAAGGGGGCCTTTGCAAAGCGTGTCTAATATAGACGGACTGCTGTGGCCATCAAAGTATTTCTCAGGGCTTTGTTTAAAAGTCATCTGTTCCTGCATAATCACTAGCTCTTTGATTGTCTCCTCCACTGAAGGGAGGGGATGGGACGTGATTTTGTTATGTGCGTTAATGTCTAATATGTCTCACTATGAAGGGGCTGAGATTTTGTGTTTTGAGGTGTAGGTTTGGTGTTTATCCAGTGCTTGCAAAATTTTTCACTGCAAAGGTACTTTGACACTCGGTCGACCAAGGGGCACCCAAAGTGTAAAGAGGGGTATCTCCATTTTGATTGCTTTTCCAGGTGAACAGTTAGATTATTGCTCCTGTGAGTCTCTTGAAGAGATTCTGAAATCAGAGCAATTTGATTTTATCAGTCTGCAGGGGGCAGAGTTTGAGGAAAATGTAAGTGTAAGTGTGTGAAAAACATTTAAATTTAACATTATCAACGAGATATAGGTCTATAGAATCATTGTACAGCATGTATACGCAAAGATGAAGTGTGTAATTTCTGGGCATCACAAGAGGCACCAAATGGAATTTTTTCAAACAAGCACAATAAAGACTCGCCCCAAACTCACACTACTGGTTGAGCCAGTGTTGCTATGTTGGGTTGGTTGGGATTCAGTAGAGCCAGTATTACACTTTTCGGGCGACTCAACCTACGAATGGCTTACTTATAAACTCAGCAAATCGTCCTCTCACTTTCAACTGCTTTTATTTTCAGCAAACTTGTCATGTGTAAATATTTGTAGGAACATAAAAAGATTCAACAACTAAGACATAAACTGAACAAAAGTAACAGTCAGTATCTGGTGTGGCCACCAGCTGCATTAAGTACTGCAGTGAATCTCCTCCTCATGGACTGCACCAGATTTGCCAGTTCTTGCTGTGAGATGTTACCCCACTCCTCCACCAAGTTCCCAGACACTCTCCGATCCAGATGTGCTCAATGGGATTGAGATCCAGGCTCTCTGCTGACCTTTGCAGAACACTGAGATTCCTGTCTTGCAGGAAATCACACACAGAATGAGCAGTAGGCTGGTGGCATTGTCATGCTGAAGGGTCATGTCAGGATGAGCCTGCTGGAAGGGTACCACATGAGGGAGGAGGATGATTCCCTGTAACACACAGCATTGAGATTGCCTGCAATGACAACAAGCTCAGTCCAATGATGCTGTGACACACCTCCTCAGACCGTAATGGACCCTCCACCTCCAAGTCGATCCCGCTCCAGAGTATAGGCCTTGGTGAAATGCTCATTCCTTCGACGATAAATGCGAGTTCGACCATCACCCCTGGTGAGACAAAACCGTGACTCGTCAGCGACGAGCACTTTTTGCCAGTCCTGTCTGGTCCAGCGAAGGTGGGTTTGTGCCCATGGTGATGTCTGGTAAGGACCCACCTTACAACAGGCATACAAGCCATCAGTCCAGCCTCTCTTAGACAATTGCGGACAGTCTGAGCACTGATGCAGGGATTGTGCATTCCTGGTGCAACTCGGGCAGTTGCTGTTGCCATTCTGTATCTGTCACGCAGGTGTGATATTCGGATGTATCGATACTGTGCAGGTGTTGTTACATGTGGTCTACCACTGCGAAGATGATCAGCTGTCCACCCTGTCTCCCTGTAGCACTGTCTTAGGTGTCTCACAGTACAGACACTGCAATTTATTGCCCTGACCACATCTGCAGTCCTCATGCCTCCATGCCTATGGCATGTTCATTTGGAAGTTATTTGGATTTTTACAAAATTATCTTTAAAATACAGTTTCCTGGAAAAGGGACGTTTCTTTTTTTGCTGAGTTTAGTTTACTCTGCAAATGAAAATAGGATATAGGAGAATATTAAATGACACAGTTCACTTTTATATTAAAAACGTTATTGTTAAAATGTCACAGTTCTGATTATTTGTTAATTTTTATATATTTTCTGTCACAAGGGAGCATCGTCTTTGCTGAATATGCTTTTGTGCTATGAGTATGCTACATGCCTTGATGTGTCTTCAAACTCAAGCATGGGGTTCTCAGGTTGACTGTCACTTTCACACCTCCTCAGACAGGTATAGTCTAAATATTTCCACACTGCATACATAATCCTATGAACCAAAAGTTGTGGCATATATATATTAATTCTGTTAGAATATTTTATATGCTGCTTTTTTGCTTTTATACTGCCACAACAATGATTTGCTTAATTAGTATTTTTGTCTTGCTTTCCAATAAAAAAAAAGAAAGAAACACAGAAGGAGATGTTAGGCAGTATATTCAGTCTCAGGCAGTATGTTTAGTATGTGCCCATTAATTTTGCTGCTTCAAAGTATTCATAACGATATACTTTGGAAAATTATGGTTTTATTAAACTGAAAACAGAGTTTTCAAACTTCAACGGATTACTGTGGACAGGGTCTCAGTCACAATTCACTTAATTTCTTCCATACAATACACCCCTTTTTATTGTCTTTTTTAAGATGTTATTTATAAAGAGAAAATTAAAATAAACGCTTTTAAAATAAAACATTGCAGTTAAAATTGTTTCACAAAACACTGCCACAATTGAATATAAAACATTGTTTGATAGAACAGCAGCATGTAGGAAGAACACAAATCAGTGTTTCCTTTTCAAAATTATAAGGATGGTCTATAAAAAAAATATAGGTGCTCCCATCTGTGAATATGCATGACTGAAGAGTAGTATTGTGTCTCTAAATGTAAGGGACTGAACTATGTTGGTGCACTTTTCTCCTTATCCCACAAAGATGTTCTGCACTCTCTCAAATGCACATAGAGAAGTCTAAAGAGCACTATGAAAGCCATGGGAAAGCCAGATAGGTCCTCCATGAACAAAGTTACCTCCAGAATGATGCCAAAGTTTAGACATGTCTGCTTCGCTGTCTGTGAGAGGTCATCCTCCATCACTTCAAGATGTGCAGTTTCCATCCTCTGGTTTAGGTTTCCTCTAAATTTGTTTCCTAAGAATTATATTTAATGAGAAATGATTATGCATGGTAAATGTAAAATCAAAACACAAATACACTCATGCAAACAAAACATATCCTGACATTATGTAACCTGAAGCTTACCCAAATCACTCAAGGAAAATATCCACATGGAAACCAAATCAGTGCACTTACTAAATAGAACCTGCACATGTGATAAAAGAATGATGATCAGCGACAAATTGGCATGAACTTTCAAACATGTAAACGCATTTTGTAGACAAAAAGAAGAAATATTACAAAAATATATATAACAGCTCAATGTCATTTATAAACGATCCTGTGAGTTTGTAGACATTTAAAGTTTTCCTAAATTAGCAAGCATTAAAGGGTTTTAAAAATAAAGTTAATGCATTTCTCACAAATCATAACAAAGCCTTATTTTAAATATATTAGGGATAGGCAAAAGGTCAGAAATTAAGGATGGCTCAGGGCAAAAATGCCACCAAAGGTGACAAAAAATTACCGCAAAATTCAAAATGTGGAATTAATTAATTCCTTTTCTTTTCTTATTTGTAATATCAGATAGTAAATGGTCTGCACTTATATAGCACCTTTTTAACCTTAATGGTATTCAAAGTGCTTTACACTGACTCATTCACCGATTCACACACACATTCATACACCAGTGGCAGCAGAGCTGCTATGTAACATGCTAGCCTGCCATTGGGAGCAACTTGGGGTACAGTGTCTTGCCCAAGGACACTTCAGCATGTGGAGTCGTGTGGGCCGGGATTCGAACCACTAACCTTGCAATTAGTGGCCAACCTGATCTACCACCTGAGCCACAGCTGCCCAGAAATGTAGTTAATATATTTATTCAAGGCAGTTATACATATAGTATAAAATATTGATGTTGACATTATGTTGATTTCATTTTATGGGTAAGAGGTAACATATTTTCAAACAACTTACACAAAAGATTTACAGATACAACTCATTCTGTAGTATTAATACATTTAGGAACCATACCTGCTCATCAAGTTTTTCCTGGATAAGTTTAATCTCATCTACAGTACAAGGTCTGTACTCTTTGCATGATACATTTTGGTGAGGGAGATGCTATGTTCGTTATTTTTTGAGGTCCACGCATGTAATTCTTTTGAACTCAGCACAGACCTGAGGGAGTGAAAGAGAAATAAAGTCTATAAACTTACAAGCCTCTAAACAATCAAGACAAATCATAGATTCATGTAGTTTACTTGCTCATCCAAAAAGAGGACAGGTTACCTTTCTTTGACGACAGAGACCAAGGGCTGCTCAATGACTGTTTATTTTCTCCTGAGAGAGAATGTTTTTGTGTGTGTGAGTGTGTGTGTGTGTGTGTGTGTGAGTGTGTATTCAGTATAGAGCTGTTCATCCATGACATCCACATTTCGTCAAGTAATGTTTACCACAGACCTTATATTACTCATAAGTTCAAAAATGTAAAATAAAAAACCCATTGGAAAATACAGAGGAAACCCATGGCAAATTCTCTTCCAGGTTTTTTGGCCTACAAGCCGAACAACTCTATTGTCAAACTCACATTTCTTTTCTTGACTTCAAGCTCAATCTGGTCCCTTTCATGCTCCAGTGCAGCAGCATCCACACCAACAGGATGGTCTGGAAGAAAATTGATTGTGAGCCCTATGCAGATGAGTTTTCAACCACCTGGTTTATGAAAAGTGCAGACACACTCAGGGTACAGACACAGCAATGGTACACGCTGGCCTGGGTGCCAGAGCATGAGCCTGCAGTGTCACAGAAGCTGATTTTCACTGGGGCAGTCTTACTTCCAGTACATACAGTACACAGTATGAAAAATGCTCTCAAGGTAGATCTGTAGGAGAAGATACACAAATGTGAATGGTCAGGTCAATCAAAGGCCAAAAATGAATTAACAATAAAACAGGAAATAAATTGAATTCCTAAATTTAAAAGAAAAACTGGTGCACACTTACAAAATGCCTCAATATTATCATTGATCTTTAGCTCCTCTGTCCTTTCAAATAAAGCAATCCAACAATGGCAGGGTAATTCATCAAAATTCAACATTTTATATCCACTAATGTTTTAACTAATAAACATTTACTACTTGGCAATCAGTAGGCCACACTTTCGACCAACTTCTCTTATACTGCTCTGTTTTTTGAGATCCCAATTATGATCATAAAAAGGACAAAGAAAGCATTTTATTTTAAACAGCTAACACATAAGTCAAGGTGAACAAAGAAAGCACTCAGCACAGTATACATATAGAGATCCGGGCAATCTGGCTTAAGAAGCAACACAAAAAATCCAAACCAGATAAGACAAATACCGCAATATTTACTGTAGGGTTTTAAAAAAACATGCTCACATGTTCACAGTAAAGCTCTTCCTGCAGATTTGCGCCAAAATAGAGGTTTGATGGTTTAACCGGCCCCCGTAGCAACGCTGTGTTCAAGTAAAAAATTATCAGGCCTAATGAAATATTACTTTTATAATCATCATCATCATATTGTTGTTATTATTATAATTATTATACATTTGTAAGATTTTTCAATTGTATAACAATTATAAAGCAATTATACAATTGCAGCAAAAGCTGAATTCTGTTGGAAATGTGTTATGCACAGAAGACGAAGTCTAAAACAACACAACATTTATCTTCATTGTCCTGGTAAATAAGTGGTTATATTTTTCACTTTCATTTCAGGGCAATTCCTCCCTTGCTGGAACTATTTGCAGGAATAGTCAATATGATTGACCTAACTCAAATTAAGTTTACAGAATTTTGTTGAATGAACTTGAAAAGCATTATTCACAAAATCCATATTATTAATTATATAATGAAAATCTTTAGTTAGGTTTAATGCATACATTAAAAGAAATTGTACTGACTTTTTCATTGATTTTTGCTCAACCAACTCAACAAAAACAGGCATTTAAACTTTTTTCAAGTTGGGTTTTTTGCAGTGTTCTCTGACTGCTGTAATATACCTCTCTCTATATCATCCCCCCCTTGTGATATCTTATTCACCGATATGCAAATGTACAATACTATAGTTTACTTATGTGTTCTAAAATTACAGAATTGTGCAAATGGTCTATAAAATTGAATGATGCCTGAAGCTAAATGCAAAATCTATATTTTTCCTGAACACAGATGTACTGCGGTTCGCCTGTTTTCAATTTCTGGTCTACAGTGTTTTCAGCTACTTAACTACATTAACTAATTTGAGTTGTTTTGACAGCCAAACTCTGCACAAGGTGATTGTGAAATTCATTTTTACTCCAAATAACACTTAAATGGTTGTTGTTGTCCAATTGTATTGCTCGTTTCGCTTAGTTTTACATCTGGTCTAGAGCCCAGAAACAGAATACAGAATAGACTTTGATGGTAAGTTTTTTTTTATGATATATTTTTTTATATAAAATATTGAGTCTATATATATATATTTATATATATATATATATATATATATATATATATATATATATATATATATATATATAACATTGTGCTTTGTGTTTTATCCCCAGACAATTTGTTTTAAAAAATGTATTACCACAGCTGTGACTGTCTTAATCCACCGCTCTCTATTTTATTCCTCTTTTGGAAAGTCATTCAAATGTAATAGTGGATTTTTTTCTTTTGCTGTTGGAACTAATGTGCATGTGAAAATAATATGTGCTGTGATCTCCCATTGACTTCCATTCATTGCTTACTTCCGCATTCCAAAACCCTGAGTGTGAAAAAGGTCTATTAGAATCATCATGGCACCTCCCAGTGGTTGCACAGGAAAACTGTGGATATTATCTAATAACTGTTGGAACAACATGAGGGCAAGTAAATGATAACAGAATATTTTTTTTTTTCAGAGCATATATGAGTTAATTGTATTTACACTATTGGAAATAAGATAGCATAAACCGAACAAAACTTAGCTAAATTTATCTTGTACAAATTTTGCTTTTCAAGTAAATGTATGTTTTGTGAGGATTCTTTTAGGATACAGATAAAAATACTGATTAATAAAATAATCATTTTGCAGTGTATTACTTTCTATTAGTAAGATTTTCTTAGAGTATGGTCTTCTGTGTAATACCGTGTTGATATTCAAATTGCATTTGGAAGCAATGAATTATCATGCATCAAAGATGAAAATGTCCTTACTGCTGAAATGTGTTATATTCACACTTTGATTTTAATGGCTATTATTAAAGTCCTCATAAAACTCCGGACAATATATGTTCATTTAGATGAAAGACAGCATCACCTCATGGTGATGAGAACATCAATGGTAAAAACCAAAGGCACACTCTCAGGCAGTATTATATGAGATCAATGGAAATCTCCCAAGAAAGGTAAAGGAAAAAAAAAATTATCTGGACACTTTTGAAGTGGTGGACTAAAGGATGAATCTCAGGAATGGCCCGCAGATCTTCAGGAACCTCCCGTCAGAATTGTTTTCCAGTTTTGACGTTTCCACTCCTTTGGATGGGATGGTTTTTGATGAGAGAGGGTGAGACAGAGAGGCCAGTCCGTAGCGAGGGCAGAATAAGGCCTCTGAGTCTCTCTCTCTTTTTCACTCTCGCTCTCTCTCTCTCTCTCTGATGGCTTGCTGTCTGGTCTCTTCAGAGTGAATGCCTTTGGAGACTGGATGCTGGTGGACTATGCCGTGCAGGCCTTGTCAAAAACCCTTCTCACCAGCAGGCTGACAGTGCTACACCTTGAAAACACCTGCCTGAGCGGCAAACCTCTCTTCACACTTGGTATGCCCAGCACACAGTTTGCACACTTGAGATGCATAAAGAAGTTTTGGGTGTTCACAGCTATAGAATATGATGTGATATGCAAATCTTAAGTCATAGATGCATTGTGGGAAATGGGGTCAACTGCATTACTTGGCCTTACTTCTTATTTGTTACCAATAAATGTAAATAAATAATTCACCCAAGAATGAAAATTCTGTCATCATTAACTTATCATCATGCTGTTCCAAATGTATATTTCAAAAACAGAAATTTTGAAGAATTTACTGCAAGCTCTTTTTCAAACAATGGCAATTGGGGACCACAGTGTGGCAGGGCTGAGGGCAGGGCCGGATCGTGATTCAGCACACCCGGCCCCTAATCAGGCTAATCAAGCCTCAGAGAGGAATAAAGGCCGACCTGAAGCTGCAGTGCGACAGAGAGAGAGATTTATGTTCAGCTGTCCAACACCTTTGTGAATTTGTCTTTATGTTTCAATTTTATATTAAACTATTATTTAATTATTTAAAACTATTATTTATAGGGTTGCGTTATGCCTTAGGAACATTATGGTCCTAATTAAGTGCCAGATGTGGTCTTCTGCTGTTGTAGTCTATCTGCCTCAATGTTTGACATGTTGTGCATTCTGCTCACTACAATTGTACAGAGTGATTGAGTTACCGTAGCCTTTCTGTCTGCCCGAACCAGTCTGGCCATTCTGTGTTGACATCTCTGATCAACAAGGAGTTTCCATTCGCAGAACTGCCACACACTTAATTATTATTTTTTTTTACACCATTCTGAGTCAACTCTAGAGACTGTTGTGCGTGAAAATCCCAGGAGATCAGCAGCTCAATCTCAAATCAATCCATCTGGCACCAACAATCATACAATGGTCAAAATCACTGAGATTATTATTTTTTCCCCATTCTGATGGTTGATGTGAACATTAACTGAAGCCCCTGATCCGTACTTGCGTGATTTTATGCATTGCACTGCTGCCACACAATTGACTGATTAGAAAATCAAATAAATAATTAGGCGTACAAGTATTCCTGTGAGTGTACATTTTTAATGTTTGATCAAGTGTATAATTTTTGCGGAATGCAGAAATACCAACCACATCAGATATGTGTTAATTTAGATCTAATATCCCTCATTCAAGAGGGCCAAATGTTTTTGTTGTGACATTTAGTTTGGTGTTAGTCTAGCTAGTGTTGTACAAAATTTGCCACTGCATAAGTACTTTTACTGCAGGCAGAGTTTGGAAACCTCTAAAGTCTGTATCATGACAGCACCTCATGCTGTTCCAAAGGACATGTTATCTGCAAAAATCTTGCTTTATGTTCACAATTTTTTTATTTCCATCGCATAATGTGCTAATCAATCTAAGGGCTGTTTCATTTGGTGTAATCGTAATACTGCAATATGCCAGTCTTAAAGTACAGAGAGTATGCGTTTGAAATAAGTGTTCTCCATGAGTGGCCAGGGCCAGCAGGAACAGATGATGCAGGACAAGGCAAGGAGTAGCAGATTTTGACCCAGTGACCCTAACAGCCAGACTGGGCTTGGATTAGATGTCCTAATCTTCTGCCTGTCACTTTACACATTGCTGCACCGATCCGTTCAGGGTATTTTGGCCAGCTAAAGTCTCTCCCACAACTCTGCAGAGGTAAAAGCTATAGCCATGGCTTTTTCAAAGATGTGTACATCCTTCAAAACTGCAAAGAAGACTGTCGTTAAAACATTTTAGGTTTCAAGGATGTTACCAAATATTTATTACTTGGAGGGACCAAATACAACATTTTAAGAATCGTCATTGAAAAACCCATGTTATTTATTAATAATATGTAATTAGTTTCGTTTAGAAATACCTCAATAGTGTGAATTCTGCCACTGCTGTGTCATCCGACTAATATCTAAGATGGCTGTATCTGTAAATAACTGAGAAATAGAGAGAGTGAAAGAGAGAGAGAGAGAGAGAGAGAGAGAGAGAGAGAGAGAGAGAAAGAGAGAAACAAAAAACAAAACAAGAGAGATGCTGTAGACATAGGCCATTAACAGAGCCCAAGTGAAATTACCTTAAATGAGACGGAAGAGTGGAGTGGCACATACATGTGTCTTTGTGGCTCTGTCTCTTTAAGCAGTGTGTGGATCCATTTAATATTTTGGGGCCACTCGGCCGCCCACCCTCATTCTTCCCAGCGGGATGCCCAGCTGCTGATCATTGCTATCGATCGGCGGGGCCCTGATTGCGGGACTCGCTGGCTCGCACAGTGGAGTCCCTCCGATCAATTCAACAATCCCCCTATTTGGTTCCTACTGTGTATGATGACGATGTTGGCATTCCACATTCAACCGAAAGGGTCTGATCAAATCTGCCACATTGATTTGGAAAGACAACTCTGTGAGGCCACAGACAAAAAGCCCATGAAAGCTTCTCTGGCCCTAAAAGGTACATGTAATCATGTTGACGATTATAATGATGACCATGATAATCACAGTGATGTAAATAAAAAAGATAATGGAGTTAGTCCTCCAAAGCCTCACAGTTTTCAATAAGCCTTTGTTGTGATTTGGAAGAACTGCAGTTGGCATTCATGGAAAACCCTTATGTTTAACTTTTCTTTGCTTTCTTCCGCCTTTTTCTTCAGATTATTATTTCTCGTCTTACTTTGGCCAAGTTCTTTGGCACAAATATCTCAGACAGAATGTTTATTGAATATGTTTCTAAATTCTTGCCCTATAGTTGGTGCTCTGAAATGGAATGCTGCTTTCGGGGCGGATGTAGGCATGGGCAGGGGTGGGCTGAGCCTACCCAAACGTGAGTCTTGCCCACCCAATCAAACATTTGGGAAACATGGTTTTAAATAAAATATATATATTTTTCCTATTTGTGCATTGGTTAAAAGAGTGAGAAAAAAAATTGTTTTGTTATCATTCGAACATTGCCAAATATCTGATTGACCTTTGGCTGGCTTCAAAGTTTTGTTTGTACCTTTCTTTAATAAAGCGTTAACATCCATAGCACTAAGGGACTTTGTGCTGCATGGAGCACAAATAATACTCTGTACATTAAGTACATGAAATAAATCTATTTTATTTTTTAAACAGATTTATATTTTGCGGGAGTCACGCGGGTCATTTCTTTCTCCCATTGCCGCACACACATCATCCCGCCCGCACCTGCATTCAGCAAACAAAACTTGTCCTGCACATCTTATACATCTTTTCAATGGTGTGATAATTTTTTATATAGTTTATTGTTTGTATTTGCTTTTTAAACTACTCTATTTTTGCCATGAAAATAATCTTTGGTGCTTACATGGCATTATTTCCCATCCATCCATCCATCCATCCATCCATCCATCCATCCATCCATCCATCCATCCATACATCCATCCATCCATCCACCCAAATTCCTGTGTTCCCCAAATTACTTTACACAGTTTCACTGGTAAAAAATATCAATACCCTTTGCAATCCTACAAAGGCCAAACTCATTAACTGGATGGACAAATCATAAGACACCTGTTTCAGTCAGAACTCAATTTTGCGTTTTGGCTTTGTAGGGCAGCATCATTGCTAATTACAATTCTGTCAAACAGAAAGAATTGTCATTATTTAATATGATATAATTACTTCTTTAAGCAGTTCCCATCTGTCAAATTTTAGGATCTTAATCTTATATGTTATTGATCTCTCCATTTAATATATTTCCTTTCAATCCATCCTTATTTTCCTCCTTGATATTATTTCTCTCCACTCCAACCTTGCATTTGTGGGGACTCTAATTTGTCTTTTTAATTTGCTTTAAGGATGTAATTCTAATTGATCTAAAAGCATATTGCTTTATTTTTTTTCTTAGTAATGGAGGTAGTATACCTTATAAGTCAAGTCAAGTCAAATTTATTTTTATAGCGCTTTTCACAACAGCAGTTGTTTCAAAGCACATGAAATTATGATTTAACAGAAAATGAATGAATATAATGCCAATATTAGATATCTTTAGAACTATTAGTGGTTAAAAATTGTAAACAAAGTGCTTGTATGATTATATACAATGTTTATCAGTTTATTTATTTCAATATATTTTTTAATAATAAATAATAATAACAAGTGTCAAATATAGTTGGGCCTAAAGTTGGGCCTAATGATCTTGACAATTACGCCATGTTACGCCAATAATAGACATTAAATTAGTAGTCTGTGTAATCCCTCCCCCATCCCAAATGCGCACCTATGATGTACCCCAGCCCACCCTAGCATAGCTGTCAGAAGCTGGGCCTGGCTGCTTTGCAGGAGCTTTACAACTCAATGGCTACCAGGACTCCATGCAATTGGGTGAACTCCTAAAATACAACAACACTCTTAAGACCTTGGACCTAAGTGACAGTATCACATCTGACTCAGGTATGTCCATGATGTCTGTTTCTTTGAGAATATATTGTGCGCTACCCAATACCATGGTTGAATGAGGATTTTGTGTTTGAGATGCACAATTTGTTTCAGCTTTTGTGTAGTCATCTCTTTCTTTTCCACAGGTCTGGAGGAGATTTGTGATGCTTTGAGCTTCCAAAAGGCTGGTTTGAGAACGCTGATACTGAGTAACACTCACATCACTCATCTTGGCTTGATCCATCTACATAATGTTCTGGTGAGATGTCCTCTCAGGCAAGATAACAGACATATAAAATAATTTTAACCATTGCAACACCACATCTAGACTTATGATAAAAAGCGAAAGAGAAAGTTCACCCAAAATATAGTTCACCAAAAACATACAATTCTGCCATTATTCACGTCCCCTCATTTTGCTCTAAATCCATATGATTTATTTTTTTAATTTTTTTCGTGGAACACAAAAGGTGATTTAAAAAAAAAAAAAGAATATCTTGATACTTTTTGAATGTTATGAAATTGAACGAAGACTAGGGCTGTCAATCTCAAATGATCCGTATGACATGTATGTTATATTCCAAGCCATCTGAATCCATAAGATAGCTTTGTATCAAAACAGGCTGAAATTTAAAGGGTTAGTTCTCCCAAAAATGAAAATTCCCTCATCAATTACTCACCCTCATGTCATCCAAGATGTGTTGTATGACTTTCTTTCTTCTGCAGAACTCAAATTAAGGCTTGATCCTCATTCAATTGAATTGTATGAACCTACAGAGCTGAGATATTCTTCTATAAATCTGCATTAGTGTTCAGCAGAAGAGAGAAAGTATACACATATGGGATGGCATGAGGGTGAGTAAATTATGAGAGAATTTAAATTTTTGGTTGAACTATCCCTTTAAGTCGTTATTCAGTGAAAATCTTGACATATTCCTTGGTACATTCATGGTAGTTAATAAGAGAAGAAGCAGTGTCTGATTTCTGAACAAATCACTCTTTTGAGTGGGATCTTTCAATAAATTGGTTGATTCAGTTCACAAAACTAATCTAAATGATTTGTTCAAAAACCAGACTGATCTGTTTCTCTGGCCCAGTCGCAGTAGTTCACAGCTTACTGGAGGGGAAGATTATCACTGAATAACATTTTAATATTTTTTTTGTCTATCCTATAGTATGATATTGAAAGACTTGGAATATAACAAATACTGTATAATCATATTGTGGAGCGGAGGGGGGCGGGGCCGGGTCGGAATATCACGCGCCCGGTCCCCAATCGGCCTGATGAGGCGCGCGAGGGATAAAGGCGGCCGGTGACGATGGTTCGAGAGAGAGAGAATTACGGCATGTCCTTCATGTGTGTGTGTTCATGTTCGTGTGTTTTGGTTTTGAGTTTAATTAAATATGATTTATATTGACAAGCCGGTTCTCGCCTCCTCCTTGCCCATCCTTAACAGTGTTACATTGGCGATTGGGGACCGGGCCCGCGATATTCCGACCCGGCCCCGCCCCCCTCCGCTCCACACATATGAACCACTTTTATGATGCTTTATGGCTAGTTTTTGTCATTTTGGAGTTGACAGCCCTAGTCCACATTCCCTTTCATTAAATGGAAAAGAGTGTCCAGGATATTCTACATAATTTTTGTGTTCTATGAAAGACAGAAGGTCATACTGGTTTGGAACGACATGATTTTTTCAAGTGAGCTATTCTTTTAAATATTTTAAATAACTGGAGAAAATTCTTAATAATTCTTACAACTGTCTCTCACACCGTGTTTTCTTTTACCAAAAACTGTGGGTTGCACATTATGGTAAACACAATGACTTTCACTCAGTAGCACAGTTACTATGTTTTTCAGTTATTTATTAATTTCTATTTTATCTGAGTGTGGTTTTGATTAAAGACGAACAGTGACACTGCATGTGGCCCCTGCTTGGCTTTGGAGAGGATGCACACAACCCATCAACACAACAGCTTCTGGATATATCTTTTTCTTTTTTGTCTACAGCAGAGTTTGACACACTGAGAGAAAAGAGACGAGAACAATAGGAAATGGCTTGTTTCATCCTCATCTCTAATCCTTAATAATATCTATTCCTCTTCAGCAGCTCTGATTGTCAGAATAAACTGTACCTTTCTGTCATCTGAATGGCGATTCGAATCAAAAGCTACAAATTAAAGGCATGCTTTCTCTTCTCTCGGCCTTTGGCATGTTCACAGAGAATTCATCCAGGCCAAAAATAAAGTCTGCTCATTCCATTTTGCCTGTACCAAATGGGAACAGTTTGATTAAATAATAGATATGTGTTTAAAGGGCTTTTTCATGTGGTCTGTCATTAAGAAGGATAAGTAGACATCCATTCGGCCATAATTAATATAATTAGTCCAATGGCTGGTCATGTTGAATATGACACAGGAAGGGATGTTATTAACCTTTCTTTCTTTTTTTCCCCTGGGGTGTCTTTTAAGGCAGAAGAGAAGAGAGAGAGAGAGAGAGAGAGAGAGAGAGAGAGAGAGTAAATGGGTTCTTTGGGCAGACACAGAACTCTCTGATGTCAGCAGAACATAATTAAATCACAATGTTATCAACATTTTTGAGTCAGTCATTGTGAGACCAATTGGAAATCGGATGACTAAACATTCCAAGCTTTTAGAATGATTGAACTTCAGTTAACTCACAATATTTATCGAGTTAACAATAATTTTCCATTGTAACAGTGATTTGTTTATTTTAAAAAGTCAATGTGGGTTTTTGTTAATTAATTTATTTATTGCTTTGTTCCTTTTAAGTTGATATTAGAACGTATATTTATATGTTTATACTCTAAAATAAAATAATTATACTATTAAGTTTATTTATTTATTTAGTGGCCTTTGTTCATTTGAAAATGATACTGTTAGTATGTTTATACTTTTATATAATTATTTTAATGTGTTTGTTTATTTATTTTTTGTTTATGTTCCGTTGATGTTGATATTATTAGTATGTTTATGTGCTAATATAATTATATGATTAAGTTTGTTTATTTATGCATTTTGTGCCTTTGAAGATGAGAATGTTTGTGTGTTTATTCTCTAATATAATTATAGTATTAAGTTTATTGTTTTGTGGTTGTTTATGTACTGGAATATAATTATATTATTAAGTTTATGTATTTCTTTGCTTATGGCTTCTGTTCCTTGAAGTTAATATCATCAATGTGTTTATACTCTAATATAATTGTATCATTAAGTTTATTTATTTACATGTTTTATTTATGGCTTTTATTCCCCTGAAAGTGATATAAATGTATTATGGTATAATATGAATATCAAGTTCTTACAGGTTCTTACTGTAATATATTTACCGATAAATAATGCCCTAAAAAAAAGCTAAGTTATTGACTTTAAGTTTTTAACATTTTATGATGTTTCAATTACATTTATTTTTGTTTTTTACATTCTCTGGAACTTTAACAGCACCTGTCAGTTGAGTTTGTACAGTATGTAGTGTATGTGTGTCTACACTCACTGAGCACTTTATTAGGAATGCTTGTACACTTGCACATAGTGAGCACAATAGCATCTCAGAATGCACAACACGTCGAACCTTGAGCCGGATGGGCTACAACAGAAGAAGACCACGTCGGGCTCTTTATTAGGACCATAGTGTTCCTAATCAAGTGCTTAGTGAGTGTATATGTGAGGATGTTTACATGCTTGAGTGTTGTAACAGTGATGCAAATGAACAGAGTTGACATTTGGGCTTGTTTTTTGTTTTCTTTTTTTTATTTAAAAGCAGGAGACTAAGTGAGAATAATGAGTGTAGCGCGCTGGCATTGTTTACACATTATGCTCTGTTATGCAACATGGCTTTTCCCTATGTGCTTCACTATCTCCTGCTTTATATGGCTGCTAATCATGCTTCATAAATGACGTGGTTAATATGCTCTTGAGATTCAATCTATTGCCATGGCTTCACACGTGACTCTTAAAGCTCTCAAAGTGACTCAAATTCACCGTCCATAATTGGATTTAAATGCACAGAAAAAAGGTCACTTTTGAATTATGAAAACATGCTCAATAGTGCGCATTTTCTTAAACATCCTGTTTTTCTTTTCCAACCCAGATTAAAAACGCTCGAAACATTAAACCTTGGCAAAAACAACCTTGAGAACAGAGGCATTCACACGTTAAAGGAGTCCCCCATGATCAATCGTTCTTCATTGCAACTTGGCCTAGCTTCCGTAGGAATTACATGTGAGGGTACTGTTCTGAATATTGCTTTTCTGCCTCCTTGGCACTTCCTCTAATTCTAGATTGTTTTTTTCTGATTTGAATTTCTGTTAAACCTTATAATTGAAGGGTTAGTTCACTCAAAAATGAAAATTCTGTCATCATTTACCCACATGTCATTCCAAACCCATGCCGCATGACTTTTGTTTTCCCATATAACACAAAAGGAGGTATTAGGTATAAAGTCACAATGTTTGAAATGATGCAAGATTGAGTAAATTTCATTGTTGGGTGTACTATCCCTTTAAGGCTGTATTTTTACCTGTTACATTGAAGTTGATATTATTAGTACTGCATGTTTATATTGTATTTATTAAGTGTATAATTTTTTTTTTTTTTTATGGGGTTTGTTCAGTTGAAGTTGATTTTATTAGCATGTTTATACTATAATATAATTATATTATTAATGTAAGTGTATTTATTTATTGAATTGTGTAATGAAGACTCAGGTAGGTTGGGATCCATAAGCAGTTTTAATAAAGAATACAAAGGTTGTACAGGTAATGGTCAAGCAACAGGCAGGCAGAGTTAAAGTAGGCAGGCAGAGTCAAAGTCAAAGCATGCAGAAGGATCGGGGCAGGCAGCAAACAGTGATAATCGGAATACAGGCGAGAGTATAAACAGGGTAGGTGGCAAACAAACCTGGTCTAGGAAACAAGGCAAGGTAGGTACACAGTAGATCAGATATGCAGACAATAACGCTCAGTAATGTAGCTGAGGCAAACAAGACTTCACAATGAAGGAGCAAACAGACATGGTTTAAGTAGAGTGGTGATGATGAGAAACAGCTGATGAGTAATCAGACCAGGTATGTGGGCTTATGGGAAATGTAGTCTTTAAAGTCAAAACTCAGGTGAATCCGATCTCCGGTGGCCGATTGAGGAGGTGCCTTCACAATTTGTTCGTGACAAATTGTTTATTTATGACTTTTGTTTTTGTGTTATACCAGATGCTGTCAATCTGGTGGAGATCCGTACTGAAAATCTACAGATCCAGCGTCTGGATGTATGGCACAACCAGGTGCTTGCTGGAGGTCTCGTGGCTCTTTCACTGGCCCTAAAGATAAATCATTCCTCATCAGACTGGACTTAGACCAGAACCTCAAAGTGGAGAAGGTCAGATGTCAGCAGTTTAAAAGTAATCCTGATAATGTTGGCGTTTGGAATACCAACCTACACCGCCAAAATGCAGAAACAATGGCAACACTGAAAATGTTTAGTTGAGGCAAACCTGTTTGTCACTGGATTGATTCTAGTATATATTTGACCAAATGTGTTTTGCCTTGGTACGGCAGAATAGTTGAGACAAAGATGATACAGAATGCTCTCTTAAAAACATAAAAGCTCCTTTTTCTTAAAACCAAACTTGTTTTACTATTTATATCAGTCATTTGTTTTGATTTGGATGTTCAGTATCAGTTAGTTATTGACCCGTCAATCAGTTACACCTCAAAATATAGTTTCATCGATAAATGACCTGAAAACATGCCATCTGTCTTAAATATGTATAAATGTGTCATATTTAAGCTCTGCTGACACAGAGGACGACGCTATTAACATTCCAACCATGATAGATTACAGCAGGGTAGTATTTAACCGATGGAGAATGAGACATTTCAGTGTGGCAGTACAAGAAGACACACTGCTGGGATTTGTCTAGGCCTGGCACAACGTGACGGAATGAGGGACGATTGTATTAAAAAGCAAATCTTTCCATCAGAAATCAGCGGGTGGTCAGATACAGTGTTCTGATTCAGTTTCGTGAAATTCCCTGGGCTTGAGAAAAGTGGAAATTTCATTCTTCAAAAGAAAAGGGTATGTGAATGTGTGTGTGCGGCAAGATTGTACATGCGCATATTTAAACACAAAGAAGGTGGCAGGGAGGGAATGTAGGTCCTTGGGTCTTTGTTTACAACATCTGATTTGGCATGTCTGTTGAAGCCAACTCTATTTGATCATTGGCATATTTGGTGTTAATTATTAATGATTTACTAATCTAAAATATTAATTGTGTGAGTCTCATAAGTACAATATTCAGAGGGCATATCACTGTAGCTAGATGCAAAGAGTTATTTCTTTAAGTAAAAGGCTGTCATACTTAACATGCGAGCAATTCATAAACTTTATGAGTAAACAAATAGGAAATAAAAAATGAACAATAAATAAACATATCTAAGTCAATTGCTTCTGGATGGCATATAGATTAAATGGAGAGCAAATGGAGACTTTATGAAATGTCCTGCTTCTCAGATGTTTGAGATGTTACTTATCTTAGTAATTGTATGTTTATTCTCTAGAGTTTCAGAAGAGATCTCAACAATGTATCAAACTGTGCTCAGATTTGTCATGGTACCAAAGTCTGTAATAAAAAGTCAAAGATTTCAATACTCAACTAATTTCTCAACAAGTTGTCCCAAGACCAAATTTTCAAATGACTATGGTATCTATAGTAATTTAATAGCTCTTATGTGTTGACAATGTCTCATTTGTGCCTATTTTAATTTCCATATGGAACATTAGGAGAAAGGTCTGAGACAAAGTTTGCACTTAAATGGATAGTTCACCCCAAAATGAAAATTATCTCATAGTTTACTCACCCTAATGCCATCCCAGATACGAATTACTTTCTTTCTTCTGCTGAACACAAACAAAGATTTTTTTAAAAGAATATCTCAGCTCTGCAGGTCCATACAATGCAAGTGAATGTTGGCCAGAACTTTGAATGTCCAAAAACACATAAAAGCGGAATAAAAGTAATCCGTATGACTCCAGTGTTTAAAACCATATCTTCAGATATGTCATCATGTAGTCACTCTACATTTGGGTTCCAGGATGAAAAAAAGCGATATGGGTTTAAAATTTTAATTATAACAGATTTGTATGTTTGGGTGAACTATCTCTTTAAATGAAATAAAACATCGATTTATTTATTTGTTTATTTGAAGTATTTTTTTTCTATGCCACTCATTGTTCTATTTATCGTTCTACTCATTGTATTAATTTCAAACCAGGTAATGCCATGAGCTGTTTTGTCCTGGAACATAGATTTAAATCAGTGCAATGAAATGATTCTGTCTTGCTGTTTGCTTGGGCAGGGTGCACTCAGGTGGGGCTGAGAAGGGGCAGGTGGTCTTTTGGGACAGACTCCAAGTGGAATTAAGAGTTGGTTAGAGTTTGTGGTCAGTCATGGTGTCTGACTCTCTGATGGCTGAAGTTGAGTGAGTGAGCAGGTAGAGAGCATGTTCCTGCTCATGGGACCTCTGATGAGCTGCTTATGATGAGTTTCACACACACACACACACACACACACACACACACACACACACACACACTGCTCCTGCAGTGAGTTCATTTTCTGGTAAACATACAGTACAGTTATCTACTATTGCTTTTTAGTTTTTATATGTGGCCATTATTTGGCATGAAACCAAAACATTTATCCCTACAGCAGCTCCACAGCTCCTACTGTATGTGTTGCAAGCACAACCTCTTCATCACAGTTTTGACTAATATTTCTACTTTTACCTCTCCATCACTCTTCCGATCTTGTTGACTGCAAAAAATACTGTTGACTTTGACTAGTGACTTCAAAGTTTAATTAAAGAAATGAAGTTTTTGAGCAACATGTTCCATATTTTAATGATACTTTAACAGAATCTTCTATCAACTTCACAGGGTTTTAGGGCATGAAAACGACAGCAGTTTATAGTATGCACTCTGAGTCTTCAAGTGTCATATGTTCATCAAAGCTAGACCAAATCACAGTTCTCACAACTCTCTGTTTATTTGCGTCTGCTCTCGCTGTCACAGAGAAAATAGAACTTGTCACCAATATCTTGTTGTTGAAGTCAATCTGCTTATCCTGCTATAGACTATTAGTTAGAGATTGTCATATTTAATTTGATGCAAATGATAACAAGGCTGTGAAGGATGGAAGTGCAGTCTGTTCGATTGGGATGGGAATCGGAAAGAATTGAACAATTCTGATTCCTATTCACGATTCCAGTTCTTTCCCAATTTCATTAACGATTCTTGTTGTAGTTTTGAGAAATAAATATTTGCAAATTATTATTGCATTCACTGCCCTATTTGACAACTGATACCAAATGATGAGATTAATGTTATTTTAATATTTTGTACTGTTCAGTGCCTGAAAATTAGGTCCTAGGTCTTGACTTCCATATTTATTCATCCAATTTTTTTTAATGGAACATTTCTGATTAAGTTCCCAGTTCCCAAACCTACCATTCAATATGGCATACTGTTGAGTGAAACCATCCACAGTTGAAACCACATGACATCTTTTAGAATCACTAAAACAGTACAGAATAATTGTCAATATACTCTTTTAATACACTTTTACCCCTGTGCCCACAAAACTTTGAGGTGAAATGATCTTCTCAGTTTAGAAATAAACCTTCTGTCTCTTTGTATCCACAGTCCACACGCAGTCTTGCTCATTTACTGATAGTTTTGGGGGCAAAACAGGCATATTTGCCAGCTGTGTAATTTACTGTGGCACTCATTTGCATATTAAAGCATTAATTAGCCCCTCTGAGTGCGAGAGCGAGAATAGTGTAATCATTGGACGTGTAGTCGCGGGGGACGTGTCTGTGTTTGGGTCTGAGGGGAGGCCGAAAGGAGAGCGCGGCAGTCTCTGGGTGCTTATGTTGACCATGCGGCGCATGCTTGTCGGCTTTGTGTTTTTTCTTTCTCTCTCTTCCCCGCCGGAGGGTGGATGAGGAGGTTACGCTGCTCAGTTTTCCAGCTTTTTCCAGACCCTTTGAAGTGTCACACACGATCTGTCTCTGTGTCATTTTAATGGCTTTACTCTCCCGCGTCAGTGCAGTCAGAGGTGCAACCAACAGTTTCACAAGAAGTAGAGGTTGTTGATTTTTTTTACATCCTCTTTCCCATATGAGGGTGAAAAGGGGGATTAGGGTTGAGGATTGTTGGTAGAGCATATGAAAAACAAACTGATGAACAACGAAGGCCTTTTCAGAGGCCGTGGTTCCAGCATTTGCACCAGAAATGCAGAAATCATCACAATCATCTCAAATGCAGAAAAATCCATTTGAAACATGAAAAATTATTTTATTAGTGATATCAATACTTTTGCTAATAAAATTATTTATTTAGTAATATCTAAATAATTAAAATTCAGTCATCATTTACTCACCTTCATGTCATTGCTAAACCTGTAGTACTATATTTCTTCATTAGAACACAAAAGAAGATATATTGCTGAATGTGCAGAGTGCTGTTTTCCAAATAACGAAAGCATATTTGCTCTCAAGCTCCAAAAATGACCAAAAATATTTTTCAAAAAGTAGTATAATTCAATCTCATTCAGTTTAAACCAATTTAACCCCAAACCTGACTTAATGTATCTTGACCTACAATATTTTGAGCTAAGGTGGAGGGGAGGGTTTTCAGCAAATAGTGACGTAAATTTCATCCTGTTCCTCACACAAAGCTATCATATGTCTCCAAAAGACTTGGAATATAGTGCACAAGTCATAACACTTGTATTAGCTGTATTACTAAGTATTAACTAAGAAAGGTTTTAACAAATTTGGATACTATATTTAAAGAAAGTAAAAAGAAAAAAATATTCATATGGGTTTTGGAACGATTATTTAATTTCTTTAATTTTACACACTAATGCATATGGTTGCCAGTGCATGTGACCACACGGATAGGTGCAGTAAATATCCAGTAAAGTATGAAATGATCTTGGTTCAGTGCTTCTTTGTTGAGCTGTCTCAAAAGCCTTTGCCTGGAACACACTGGCTCACATTTTGATAGGATTGGATGCTATCTTTTCTCTCTACTCCACTAGAAATGGCCCATTGGATGAGTTGGTCCATCAGAATTTCAGAATCTCCCTCTGGGCATGTCCTCCAACTCCATGCTCAAGTGCTCTGAGTCACCAGTCACCCACACTGAGTCTCATCTGAATATCATGAAACCCATGAGTCACTGCCTTTATCAGAGGGCTCCAGCCACCGAGAAACTTCCTTTTCCCTTTAAAATAAACATGGCAGTGGCATGGCTTTGGTATGAATATGAATGCTCTATTAGGTCTTCATCCTGTCTGTCAAGAAGAGAATCCCCATCTTTTTGACCTAGTCCACCCTAAGTCCAACCACTATGCTTCTGAGCTCTCCATACTACCAGACAAATTCATGTAGCACCCTCAATCTAGGGATTGGTACAATAGCATAACCAAAATGTTACATCATTATATTTGTAATTTTAGATCACAGTAATGGTATTTATCACAATATAGGTTTTTTGATCGATCCATCCATCCATCCATTTGGAATAATGTACAGATTTTGCTGTTTCAGAAGGAAATTGGTACTTTAATTCACCAAAGTGGCATTCAACTGATCACAAAGTATAGTCAGGACATCACTATTTGAAAAAAGTCATTTTTTATCAAATCTAGAAAGGCCCCATTTCCAGCAGCCATCACTCCAACACCTGATCCTTGAGTAATCATGCTAAATTGCTAATTTGGTACTAGAAAATCACTTACCATTATATCAAATACTGCTGAAAGCTATTTGGTTTGTTAAATGAAGCTTAACATTGTCTTTGTGTTTGTTTTGGAGTTACCACAGTATGCAATAGACTGGCATATCTTAAGGTCAATTTTAGGTCAAAAATGGCAAAAAGAAAATGGCTTACTATAGAAACTCGTCAGTCAATCATTGTTTTGAGGAATGAAGACTATATACACTGCTTGAAATTGCCAAAAAACAGAAGATTTCATTAAAAGGTTTACACTACAGTCTTAAAAGACAAAGGACAACTGGCTCTAACAAGGACAGAAAGAGATGTGGAAAGCCTAATCAAGAGGAACAGTACATCAGGGTCTCTAATTTGAGAAATAGACACCTCACATGTCCTCAGCTGACAGCTTCATTGAAATCTACCCGCTCAACACCAGTTTCATGTACAACAGTAAAGAGAAGACTCAGGGGTGCAGGCCTTATCGGAAAAATTGCAACGAAAAACTCTTAGTTTAGAGTGGGCAAAGAAACACAGACATTGGAAAACAGATAATTGGAAAAGAGTGTTATGGACCTTAACCCCATTGAGCTTTTGTGGGATCAGCTAGACTGTAAGGTGGATGAGAAGTCCTGATAAGACATCATCTATGGCAAGTGCTACAGGAAGCGTGGGGTGAAGTATCTGGACAAACTGACAGCTGGAATGCCAAGGATCTGCAAAACTGTCATTGCTGCTCGTGGAGGATTTTTTATGAGAAATCTGTAGTTTAAGTAATTGACTATACATTGTGATCAGCTGAATGTCACTTTGGTGAATAAAAGTACAAATTTCAAAATCTGTATATTATTCCAAAGGTTTGGCAACCAGTGTGTAAATATATACATATATATATATATATATATATATATATATATATATATATATATATATATATATATATATATATATACACAGGGTTGGGAGGGTTATTTTTTAAACGTATTCCACTACAGATTACAGACTACATTCTATAAAATGTAATTTGTAACATATTCCATTAGATTACTCAAGCTCAGTAAAGTATTCTAAATACTTTGGATTACTTCTTCAGCACTGGTAGATTTTGTTTTGACAATAAAAACTCTGTCAGTACAGTAAGACAAAATACACATGTTAAAAGTACATGCTCTGAAAAAACTACATATCTGTTTCTTAAAAAAAGATAAATCAAATTGATCTTGTTTTAATGATTTTGTGATATTTTTAAAGGAAAAGAAAATCAAAAAGTATTATCAAGAATAAGATTTTTGCCCTAATATTACATGTCTGACTAGAAAAAAGAAATTATGATCAAACGTGAATTTTATTGATAAAACAAATTATCGTGCCTGGTAAAGTGCATGTAAATGGCTAGAAATAGCATTTTAGCTTAGCATAAAGCTGACAATTTACATAAGGTTTATTTCTATTTCTTCAGCTCCAAACTTACTTCAAACTTACTTCTCTGTTTGCTCGTATGAATGTAACACATCATAAGAAAGTATTTCACCGCTGTTCAAATGCACTTTGGATTGTAACATTTATATGTATAAATGTTTCCCATCTGAAAGGACTGAATAAAATGCAAAATAATCTCTTCAGTAATCAAAATAGTTTTTGAATGTAACTATTCTATTTACCAATTATTTAAATTGTAACTGTAGTGGAATACAGTTACTTATATTTTATATTGTAAATACATAATCCCGTTACATGTATTCCGTTACTCGCCAACCCTATATCGAATATAAAATACAGTATATTTAAAATGACATGTTATATTAAATAAAATATTTTTGGAGGATGTTTGCAAAAACAGCTTTTATATAACACTTACATTTAAAACAAAAGACTCAAAACAGTAAAACTAATACAAATTAAAAGAAAAAATACAGACAGTTTGAATTCTAAATTCTCACAAAATAGATACAAATATGCACACCTGTCATATATACCATAATGCCCAGTTATACCTCCATCCTACTCTCTCTCTGGCTAATCATCAGAGGTGAGGATGACCTATAAACACTGATAAACAATCAATACTTAATTCTTTAATATGCATTTAACACACCTCTTATGCTTCCAGTATAAGCTCATTTTGCATATGGATTTTTAATTGGTTTATACAGGTTAACCCAGGGCGTGTCACCTAAAAACACACATCACAAATCAGGTTTGTTCACAGCATGCATTAAGTCAGTTTCCTGGCTAATGTCTTATGCGGGTAAAGCGGGTAATATATAACCATGTGGTGGGACATTTGTGTCAATGACAAGCTACCATGACTGACGACAGGATTACGACAGGATTATGGTTGGCCAATTTGTCTTGGTGTACTAAAAATAATGAAATTAAATTAACAGTTAAATTTAACAGCTCCTGGCTCGTTACCCATATCCTGAGCAGTGGGTGTCGGTAATGGTCACATATCAGAAGCCTGAACAGTGTCTGGAAAAAGATTGTAAACAAACACTATCAGCTTCTAGCAGACACTTTTGACTTAGGTTTTCCTGTGGTTTCTGTCTGTCTGTCTATCTGTCTATCATTCTATATATCATTATATCATTCTAGCTGCCATTCTGTCTATCTATCCGTTTGTCTGTCCACCATTCTGTCTATTCATCATTCTGTCTGTCTATCTATTTATATATCTATATAGCTATCACTCTATCTATCTAGATATCTCTCTCTCTCTCTCGCTTTCTGTGTGTCTTGCTTGGGTATATCACAGGAGCCCTCTTTTTGTCCTCTTGTCCCCATGACTGGAGTGATGGGGCAGTGGTTATTGTGTGTGCCCACTAAAGGAAGGGGGAGGTTTGGGTTGTGATGGGGTGGGCAGGGCATTGCCTGTCCCCCGTCCGCATTTCTGTCACACCAGCATGGGCTGCCTGGGCTCCATGGAGGGGAGATAATTGGATTTGTTGTCACCTCCAGTTGCTGCCAGGAGCGGGCGTCTGCTCCGGTTAGCAATGAAGACATCATCATGACAGGGACCCTGGGAGAGGATCAGCTGGTGTGGTGGACACCACTATCGATGCTCCAGAACTGCCATGTCCAAGCGGGCAGGCATAGGCCAGCTGTTTCCCTGCCCGCATCCTCAGGCCAGGCCAAAGTGGGATAGAAGTGGGGGAAAAGTGGGCATATGTCTATGCCGACTTCGCCAAGGCTCCAGATCCAGCAGAGAGGAGAAGATAAAGGAGAAGTTGACCTCTGGCCGGATAGAGCTTGATGTTTGATTGGAGCAGTTCCATGGGCTTTGCAGCTCCTGTGAAAGTGATTTAGGCCCAGGCCAGGGCATCATGCCACATTAGACAAGCGTGGCGGACAACCAGGGATGGCACCTGCTTGGCGTGAGTGTGAGGTAATGATGGGCTCACAGGTGAGCGGCCCCAGAGGTAATCAGTAATTAACTTCCAGCCACTCCATCACCACAGCTTTGGGTCTGAACCGAGTACCACTGCCACGTCCTACAGACAGTAATGCCCTCCAAACACTCCCTGCACATGCCCCGCAACATCTGTTTTGTTGTAATTCTTGATGATAATTTGTTGTCAGTTGAAAAAAGAATATCTTTTGCTTTAATTAATCATGGCAGTCGATTCGGATTAGTCGAGCTCAGTCCAGAAAGCAATAGATGAATTTAAAGCAGTGGATCTCAACTGGTTTTGCTTCATGACCCAGATTTTACAGTGAACATCAAGTGTGTACCACAGTACAGTACCAGACCTAACCTATATTTACTGTAGGTCATGTCCACTCTAATCAATTTTCTTTTGTAATGCATTTATTTTGCTTCATTAACACTCAGATTAATTCAGACTGGAACTGTTTTTCTACACCGAAAACTGAGAGATTTTTGAAAAACACTCTCAATAACCACATACTTTGGAAAATGATGACATTAAGAAACTGAAAATGGAGGTTTCAATCTTAAATATGGGAACCATTTTCCCTCCTGTTTTAAAGTTGAAAATGTTATAGATTTTTCTAACTTATGCAAGATTATGTGGCTACAGTAGTTTCATGTTATTATTTCCATTTACCATTGCTTTTTTTCCTGCTGTCAGTGACTCTATCAGAACAGACCTGCAACCGATTTTTATGGGTTGCTACCCACCTGTTGAGAACCATGGATTTAAAAGACCAAGAGTGTCAAGAAGAATTCCTAGCATTATTTTGAAAGTTACTATAAGACTCGAAATATAAAAATAAAATAAAAGCCAAGAAATCTCCTTTTCCTCTTCTTTAAGAACTTTGAAGGGACTTTTGAAACATCATCTCTGCTCTGACTTCAGTGAAGAGCAGTTCAGTGGATGCAATGGAATGGGAAGATAAATTATATTTATTCCTGGAAGTCCTGCCTCTGTTTGAATGACCTCGAGTCATCAATCTGGGCATGCTGTTTTCCATTTTCTTGTCATCCAGACTACATACCCATTCTCTAAGCTCACAGTTAGCTGTCATTTAAACATTGGCAGATGGCAAGAGTGAGAGACATAGAGAAATATTTTGCGGTGTGCTTAGTGGTACATTAGTGTAGTGCTGTTTGCATTCAGTGTTTTTGAGTTCATGTCAGTAGCATAAGGGTTCTGACAGTGTGATGTGCACTCTGATTCTGTAATTGGTGGAAGTGCGGATTCGGTGGGCCTAGGCATCCCTGTCCCCCAGGGATCAATTACAGAAAGACTCATTAGACTCTATTCATATGAACACCTGAAAAGCGGGAACAGTGTGCTTTTTTTAAAAAACTAGATGTATTATGGGATAAATAGCACATCCTAGTACAGACCTCATCAGTGACAATCTGTATGCATTTACGCAGACAGCCAAAGTTTTGTCTTTTACGACTGTTGTCTTACTTTCTTCCTCATGTTTTTAATCGCACCTTTATATAAATAAATAAATAAATATAACCATTAGTGGAGAGCTTGTATTCGTAAACAGGCCATTTTTTTTTTTTTTTTTTACATATTTCCATTCAAGGCAGTTCACCCAAAACCATGTAGTCGCTTATATTCTTCCAAACCCGTATGACTTTATTTCTCTGTTGAACACAAAATGAGATGTTGGGTAGCATCTTTTTTTCCCATCCAATTAAAGTGAATGGTGACTGAGGCTAACATTATGCTTAAAATCTAGTTTTGTGTTACATTGCATTTTTGGGTAAACTACCCCTTTAAACATACACTATCTAAAAGCAAACAAGCTAAAAGTGAAGGAGTCGTCTTACTAACAGAATCCTGCACGGATTCCTATGATTCAATCTTTCTCTTTCAAGGTTTTGGGCATTTATACATTGTGAAGAGCTAGCAGTGTTTAAGTCCTTCAGACCTTGCAAAAGTAATGAATGCTAGAATGTTTCTAATCACTGAATCATTTATGCTGTAACATTTTCTGTAAATAGCCAAGGTACATCCTTGATTTACAGCTTGCTCAGAGATCCTTGACACCACTTAGCAACTGAAAAACACTCAATATATACATTGAGGCTCTAGTTTATGCTTTGAAAAGAATTCAAACCTTTTTCTGAATTAAAAAACTTTTCACAGCGTCTCTTCTAACTGAAAAATAAGGCTAAATTAGATACATAATAATGACAAAGAATTGGAAGATATTCTCTTTTTTTGTAAAGTGCTCATTTTGATCTCAACCATTGAAAAGAAATAGTGACCTCATGGTAAATCTCCTGAACCTTTTGTACTGCAAAAATGTCTCTTGTTGAAACAAGCAAAGCACGCTTAGAAGATAGTTTAGCTAAAAAATGTAATTCTGTCATTTACTTACCCATGTATTTTTCCAACCCAAATGACTTTATTTCTTAAGTGGAACCCAAAAGAAAATGTTAGGCGTAATGTTAGCCTCAGTCACCCCTCACTTTCATTGAGGCTAACATTCTGCCAAACATTTCCTTTTGGGTTCTGCAGGAGAAAGAAAGTCATACAAACATTTAAAATTTTTGGTGAACTGCCATAAATGAATAAATCTTCTAATGATGTAAGCTGAAATTAAACTTGCATAAATATCTAGCAACTAAAAATATTATTATTATTAAAATAATACATTAAAAAGTAAAAATGGCTAATTTTAAGCATTTTTGTCTAGTTTAAAGATTCAATAATATTTTTTGTGGCTAAATATTTATGCATTTTTAATAATTATTTGTATTGATTTATTTACCCAGTTGTACATTTGGATTGATTGTAAGTCTATTTTTTTGCTATATTTCAGTGTGTTTGCTTGTTTCCAGAGGGGCACTTTTGATAGTATATGTTTCTAATGAAATTGGGAATTTGTGCAAATTTCCTTATTCAAGAATGTCTTGTTTTTGAAACAAGGTAACCATAACTTGAAAAATGTCTCATGAATGTGTTGAAGTTGAAATATCACTTAGTACAAGTGTCAAAATAAGATATTCAAGACACATTCTTTAAAAACAATATAAGAAATGATCTTGTTTTAAGAACGCTTAGATATTTTACACTGAAAATCAAAACAAGTGGTTTCTTGGAAAAGGTTTCCAGTCCACATTCTGTCACTGTGTTTACGCGTCCACCTGTGGTGACCTTGCCCTGCCTTCTCTACTTCTGACAGAAAGTGTTAGATGGATGACTGTGACCCCTCGGCTACCTTACAGATGGCACAGTACTGTCACCAGCACCTAATCTTTATAGCATGCATCGAAATGACTCATTAAAATCAGCACAGGGAAGAATGGACGAGAGGACGCCCACCGCTACGTGGGCTAATGCTGGCTTCTACTCACTCTTTCTCTTGCATTACCCTGGCTTCTTTCTCCTCTTCTACGTCTGCATCTTTTTAATAAATCCTCTCCTCCACTTACCTCTCTGTCTCTCTCTCTCTCTCTCTCTAATGTGGAATTTCAAAGCTCCCCCTTTGAATGATTGGATGTTATTGTCATAGTTGAGCAGAGGGAAATGCATTTTGAATTATAGGGAGCATTTCATTTCTGTTTTTATATTCAAATAAAATAGCACGCCTCTTGAGCCTTGCTTTTCACTGTTGCTGTTTTAGTTTTTCTCTTATATTTTTGTAAATTCACCCCTCTCACTGAATGGGGTCTCAATTTCACAAGTTTGCCATTTGCGATGCCCTTTCCCACCCTTGAATGTCATAAAAATGGCACATGTAATGTGACATACATATTCACACATACAAACACAACAGTTGTGATGTAAAGAGAGTCTAGAAATATAGTTCTGCTTATAATAATGAACTGAAATAATATTATCAGAGATGGTTCTTGAACATATGCTCACTGAGCACTTTAATGGTAACATGTGCACACCTACTTATTCATGCAGTTATATAACCAGCCAATCATGTGACAGCAGTGAAATGCATAAAGTCATGCATATACGGTTCAGGAGCTTCAGTTAATGTTCACATCAACCATCAGAATGGGGAAAATATGTGATTTCAACTGTGCCATGATTGTTGGTGCCAGATGGGCTGGTTTGAGTATTTCTGTAACTGCTGAACTCTAGGGATTTTCACACACAACAGTCTCTAGAGTTTACTCAGAATGTTGCCAAAAACAATAACATCTAGTGAGCGGCAGTTCTGCGGACTCAGATAACTACTCTGTATAATTGTAACCTTGAGGCGGATGGGCTACAACAGCAGAAGACCACATCGGCACTTTATTAGGACCATAGTGTTCCTAATAAAGTGTTCAGTGAGTGTATAGACATCTGGACAACAAATTATGTCTGCAAAAGCAGTTGGTGTGTGTTACTACAACCAACGACAAAGTTACAATGCATGATAACAAGTGGTACAGGCACAACTAACTTTTAAGAAACCAAGGCATCATATTTGCATGACCTTTGGCTACAATCATGCAGAGTAATCAATAGACCTTCATAAATACTGACCATAATATTATAAAACATTTAACATTTGGCAGTCCCAGGTACAATGTCTCAAGACCTTCACTAGCAAAGTTCTGGCCAGTGCTTGAGATCTCAAAGGCAGCAGAAGGAAAAATACATGTCCATTTTATGCTTTTAAGAGCTGTGATATTTTATAAAACAATAAACTATAAAGTGGTCCCAAACAATATTTGGACACTTGTGGACACATAGGCAATACAACATGTAAGTTACATGCAACTTAATGAGCCTTTTTTATAATATTTTTAGCAATGACTTTTTTTTGCAAGAGACCAAATGGTCTCAATGACATTTTTAATGGATACAAGAGTCAGTGACCCTCAAGTTCGCATGGTTGTCCTATAAAGTAACCACAAAAGTACTTGAAGACATATTTCACTGAGATTGACAACCAGAACATGTCCAAATACTTCGGTCTCAAAAGCCTAACAAATGTCCTTTATTCACTCCAATGTTTTTCTTAAAAAGTGTGCTTGTGCTATCCTTCTTTAAAATAAATGTTACTTTTGATATCTTGCAATTTAGTTATATAAAATTCCTTAATATTATTTCATTTACACTTTATCCATTCATTCATAGACATTTATGCATTTTTCAGAGTGGCTAAAGTGTCCAAAATACTTTTTTGGGCTACTGTTTGTTACTTACAACAAAATGTATTTAGTCAGAAATACTTTTAAATGGACATCAATGCATAAACTGTATTTTTTTTTTTTTTTTTTGCCAGCATAATGCTGTTGTTACGGCATCAACCATTAGTTGCAAAATAAAGACAGTCTCATTCCAACCTAATATCACAACATTGCATCTTTCTAAATGGGTGGATTGATGTCTCATACTGTCTTAGGCTGAACAAACAGAGGAGTTTAGTGGGGAGGGAAGCCATCAGGTCAGATCTGCACGGCGAATAATCTCTTCTCAGCCACACGCAAGAACAAAGCCTATCTGAAGCTCATCGCACTGTGATGATATTTAAATGTAATGCTGAGGAGATCAATTAAGTTAGCTGTGGCTTCAGCCAGCAGCTCTCCAGACTGCCCCTGAGGACACAGCGGTGTACTTTTCAGCTCTCGCCTCTGGTAATCGCTTCAAATCAAGCCTCTCTTAAGCACTGCGGCCCACCTTAATTACACGTATGAGGTTGAGATTTCACACCTCTGGTAAAGAGAAGATAAAGTCAAAGTGATAATAAACGCCTGAAAGATACATTTTTGAAACTGCCGGGAAAGGTGCGGATCGCAGAGCTGGCTGCCGTCTTCCACAGCACTGACACAGGAGATGTATTCAGAGCTGTGGCACTCATCTTTAGTACTATTTCTTTATTTTGACACAATGTCACATTTGTCTAGTAGACTTCCAATATGAGTGTACTTATTATAATTTTCAGATTGCACATTCATTTTAATCTTTATGAGTAACATGTGGTAGTTATCAGGGGCGTAGATTCCAGGGGGGAGGTAACCCCCCAGTAATTTCTAACAAGCAATTACAACCCCCCAATAGTTATACCATGATCAATGTAAACATATACAGTACATGCTTCACGTTGCATATTAAAAATTTTAAGAAATTATTGATTAACAAAGCTAAATATATGTATTTTTATTTAATTTACTTTAATTAAATGTATGTGGTGTCCTGCATCTATTTATACATATTTGTAGAATTAAAAAAGTAAAAATGATTAAATTATGCTTATTTTTAAACTATGCTATTGCACATTAGCAAACATAGGGATGGTCCTGTCTTATATTTTTACCATCTTTCTAATATATTTCTCAGATCACATATGATTTTGGTCTTGTATAAGATATTGTGTTAATTTACCAACTATAAACATCCTTAATTTCTCTGGCAGCTGAAGTTTATAGATCCATTTAGCATGCAATAGTGACATCTACAGTCAGACACGAGCAGTTTAACTCAGCGCAGGACAATAGAGAGTGTGTGTGTGTGTGTGTGTGTGTGTGTGTGTGTGGTGTGTGTGTGTGTGAGGGGGAGAGAGAGAGAGAGAGAGAGAGAGAGAGAGAGAGAGAGAGAGAGAGAATATGTTAGTAATTATAGCTATTTATGTTAAGAGAAAAGACCTAGTCAGATGGCGAAGTGCATTCATTTACATTTACTTAGCGGTGAAGTCATTATGCGCTTCCCACTAACAGAAAAGGAAAAAAGAAAATATGAATGTACCGACACAATGAAAATGTCAAAATCGAGGGACAGCCTTAAACTGAATGTAAGGTGAGTGTCAAAATGCACTTTGACTGTTCAAGTAAATGTGGCACTCTTTTAATATGTGAAGTGACAGTACTACTCATTGTCACAGTGGTAAACAAAGAGATGATTCAAGCAAGGCTGAGTTTTTCAAAGATTCTTTCTGTTGCAAAGCTTTAACTAATTGTGATGTCGGTTCACTTTCTGTAATAATTTTTTGGAAAACTAAGAAACAACATTTAAGTGCTTAGCTTCTATATTAGTTTTACTCTTGTAATTAAGTCTTACTTTTCCCACTTTTCCAAAAAAATAGACAAAACAATAAATTCATTTCAAGATTTTAAATATAATTTTTTTAATAATCTTAAATTAAATTGTGTGAATTTAAAATAATATACAACACAAGCATAGTTTTTACTGGCATCTTAAATGCTGAGTAATTTACATATATTAGCATATAAAGTAATTGGCACAGATGCCAAGAAAACACTGGAAAACAGATTAATTGTCATCCACCAGCCACAGTGACATTGTTAAAAATGAGATCCTTTAAAGAAGCCAATTATCAGAGTTTCCAAAGTAACCATTTTTTCATCATTGGATATCAACCGACAGCCAGCTTCATACGAATATGCAATGATTCCATAGCCAATCCAAAAAATACTTTCTTATGTGTGCATAAGAAAACTTTGTCTTTTTAATTGTTCAAAGGTAACAGTTTTAATCTATGTAATATATTTGTAAATATCTCAAAAGTTTTTATTGTATTTTACACGTAGTTGGGCTTGGGGTTAACAACAAAAAAGACAATTTAAAGTAAAGATTAAGTGTCATAATGATTTATTACAATATATGATAAATAAAAACATTGTTGTGAATGTTGAAGAATATTCACAGAATGTACTTGGTGATGTGTCACATGCCCTGTGCTGAGTAGTTTTTCAAGCATATGGGCACAGTCTCTCTCTCTCTCTCTCTCTCTCTCTCTCTCACACACACACTCACACTCACACACACATACACAAACTCTCGCTGGTAATAGATTCTGCTATGGTTTGCTTGAGCTCTAGTTTTATCCCCTGTAATAATTGGATAGTGCCTCCATTTATAAGGCTGTCCAAGGGAATGCAGCGTGAACAAATGAGCTAGTTTAGTTGCCAAGACCACTGCTCAGGGAGAAGGGCTTAAATGACTCCCATTTTCACAGACATTGTGCAGTGGCTACCTTAAATAATATTGAGATTACACAAGGGATGGAAAGACATGCTGAGGATCTATTGTGCAGATAAAAAGAAAAAGGAAATTAAAAGATTTTAGGGGGGAAATGGAAAATAAAATAGAGAGAAAAGAATGCCTATTGACCAGACAATAAAACAAAATTTTGCCTATGCATGATATTCTTGTCCAGAAAATGGTGGCTATAGACAGACAGGACCATTATTTTTGTTTTTGTTTACTTTTTGCATAAATGTATATTGGAAATTAACATTTAACATCAAGATTTTTAGATTTAAATTGAATGTATAAGTTAAAATGTATATTGGTCCTGTAACTGATCACTATTTATGTTTTATGATCTTTTCCACCAATTTTATTCACGTTTTCTCTTCACTAGTTAGTTTTAAATGGTCCTGCAATCTATGAAATGAAAAGTCAATGTGAATCCCCATTCACTACCCATTTTACTTCTGTAATGTGACATATTTTTAGACAAAAAAAAAAAAGGTAGGGCAGGACTTGTTTTTATCTATTTTTAGCAGGAATTGGTTAAATCTCAAAAAGTAGGCATTACCTACCATAATGGAGCCAGATTTGAATCTAAATTACACTGTAAAAAAGTAGAAAGTTAATTTAAGAAGCTATTTCTAGGTTATCTAACACTTTAAATGAGTTTCAGTGGTATAACCTAATGTCTTCAGGTTGATTCAGTGATGTTTAGTAATATTTTTTGGTTTGAACAGTTAATTGTTACCACATGAAGCACATTTTTTGGTTACCGTTTTGCCAGTGTAGCTAAAACAATGACCGAACAGTGATATGGCTATTGATTAGCATTATACATTAGTAACATTATTATTAACATAACAACGTAGTTAATGGTAACACTTAATTTTACAGTGTCCTTGTAATAAATATGACATATAATGACTATATTAATAATAGTAATTATGCATAATTAAAAGCAACTAACCCTAAACCAAACCCTAACCCTAAACCTATAGTATGTAAATGTTGTTAATCAATATTATTCAGTTCTTACGTGTGTAATTACACTGTAAACAAGGACACTGTAAAATGAAGTGTAACCTAGTTAATACAAATCGATTTAATTTTATGAAGTTTACCTAGAATAATGTGCATCAACGAATCATTCTCAACGAGAACAGCAAAATGCATTTTATGCAATTTATGTTATCTTACAAAGCACAAATATTCCATGTAGAACCTCAACTAATATGAGCTCATGAAGAAACTGCATGTTAATAATTATAAAAGAAGAAGCTAAATGCTTTTACAAAACATTTTAGATGGAGTATACTGTAGCATCTCACACTACAGGACATGTCAAATTGAGTATTTCATGTCAACTACCCATACATGTATGTTATTAGAGACCAGCGACTAGTGGAAGTGGAAGTCAGCAGTGTCTCATCAGTCCTGGTGAGTTGTTTACACAATGGCTGTCCCCACTCAGAGACATCCAACCTTGGACAAAGTCCCCGAAATGCATCCCACCTCTCAGAGAATTCTCTCCTCTCTCTTGCCCCTTCATTCTCAGCCTTATTTGTATTCGTTAATGACTTTATAATTCCCGGCCAGCAGGAACCTGCTTTTATCTCTATTAGTTTAGTATCCTGGCAAACAAAGGGAGTCTGGGATGGTGGCACCGTGCCAGCAGAAGCCGCCACCATAAAGGCTCTTGTCCATCTGTGTCGCCTTCTAACGCCGTAATACAGCTTCCCTTTCTCTGGTGTGAAATGTTCCCTCCTCCTCCTCTTTGTCGATTTCCCTGGTGCTGTATCTAAAGACACGTCTGCACCATCCCGACAGATATTCTCTTACTGGAGACTGTATTGATCTCTGTGATGGCCAATGAAGTGTGAAAAATACTTCAGTTTTTTTCCACAATGAGAAAATTACAACTTTCTCTGTTGATGCACTTCATTGCAGATATCCCGGAGTTACATTTTGAAAACATGGCTCGGTACGTCCCCAAAATTCATTCGTATGTCAGGCTGGAGTGCAATATCTTTATTAAGACCGAAATCAACACATGGATTGTGCGTTTACCTCTGAAGTCGTACGGGAATGAATATTTTAGACATTTTCCTCTCTTCTAGGGTCATTTGATATGCTCAAAATATCATAAACAGGCAGATTTCCATGCAACCGTGCGTTAATTTGACATTTGTAATGCATGTACAGTGTTCCATGCATGTATTCATAAGGCCCAAATAGAGTAGAATGTTTCATCTCAAACTTTTGTGAGGCCTGATGGTTCACCCTCTTTATTTTGCTCTCCTTCTTTCTCTCTCACTCTGTAACATGTCAGAAAGACTGCATCTTCCTCTCATCTGATATGCTGGTCAGATCAGGGGGCCCTTCATTGTATATTTTACCTTGGAGTTGTTTTGATCTAGCTGAAGACAGGGAGCAGCTTTTTCCGGTTTCCCTTTCACTCATTTGAACAATGCTCTGTTTGAACAGTGTGCTCGCAACTCAGGATACAGGCGTGCTCGACGGACCGACTTTCATCACCTGCTTTTCCCAGTGATTCTATTAACGCTTCTGTTTCATTAAAAAAGGGGGACGCGACCAACAGACAGGCGTTCCAGTGAAGAGACAGACAAGAGTGACTTCAAACAAAGTCAGTCGCAAGATTGCCACAGTGCACAGACAGGCCTTCATTCAGGGGGAGTGACAAAGCAGGGCTGCATGCGGTGTAGGAGTGTGTGTGTACCTGTGAGGTGCTAAATCATTAATTAGAAGGAAGCCACTTCTGCTTCTCTAATGCACTGTTGCTAATCCATGAGCATGGACACATATGGTTCCACAATCAGGCTAGTCCAACAGGCTGAATGGGTCAACAGTTATGTTTACTTGTTGAGGTCACCATACATTGAAGTATATAGATAACTAGATATAAAAATAAAACAAACAAAAAGCAACATAAGAAAGGTGATAGATAATAAAATGAGATCATTAATTGGCTCTCTGGAACACTTCAGTCTGACTGGCCAATAACAGTATTCTGCGGTCCAATATTTTTGTATACTGACAGCTTAACAGTATAATTGACTGTTGTCCCAGGCAACCAATTTCCTATATTGCCGAGCTAGTTTTATGCATTTTGTATCACTTCAATGTCTCTTTCTTTGCAAACAATGAAACAGTTTCAGCTCAAAACGGTACTTCATGTCCATTTATTTATTTGATAAGAAGCCGCATAGAAGCCTGGTCACCCTGAATATTTACAATAATGCAATAATGACTGATTGTACATTACTCCTTACATATGTTTAATATTATTAAATAGAACAGAATCATAGAATGGAATAGTTTACCCAAAAATGAAAATTTGGTCATTAAAGGGATAGTACACCCATAATTTACTCACTCCCATGCCATTCCAGATGTGTATGACTTTTTTTTTCTTCTGTTAAACTATTTATTTTTAGAAGAATATCTCAGCTCTATAGATCCTTACAACGCAAGAAATTGGTGACCAGATATTGGAAGCTCCCGAAAATCATACAAAGGCAGCATAAAAGTAATCCATAAGATTTACGACAACTGTTTTAGTCCATATCTTCAGAAGTGATATGATAGGTGTTGGTAAGGAACAGATCAATATTTAAGTCCTTTTTTTTTTTTTTTTACTATAAATCTACACTTTCACTTTAGAATGTGTGTCTATATTTATTCAGACTTAAATATTGATCTGTTTCTCACCTACACCTATCATAATGCTTTTGAAGATATGGATTTAAACACTGGAGTCTTATGGTTTACTTTTGTGATGCCTTTATGTCACTTTTGGAGCTTGAAGGTGAGAAAATTATGAGAGAATTTTCATTTTTGTGTGAACTATTTCTTTAATTAATCACCCTATTGTCATTCAGGAGTTGATCAGTGATTTGAATTGAGAGTGAATAACGACTTAAATTTCGGCCTGTTCATCACTCAGATTGATTAAATGGCTTTAGAAGACTTGGAAAATAGTGCATCAGTCGTATCGACAGCTTTAATTGTGGTTTTATGGTGTTTTTGTCCTTTATGGAGCTTGACAGATAGTAGTCACTATTCACTTTCATTATACGGTGTTCATCATTATATGGTGAAGATATATATATATATATATATATATATATATATATATATATATATATATATATATACACTCACCTAAAGGATTATTAGGAACACCATACTAATACTGTGTTTGACCCCTTTCAGCCTTCAGAACTGCCTTAATTCTACGTGGCATTGATTCAACAAGGTGCTGAAAGCATTCTTTAGAAATGTTGGCCCATATTGATAGGATAGCATCTTGCAGTTGATGGAGATTTGTGGGATGCACATCCAGGGCACGCAAGCTCCCGTTCCACCACATCCCAAAGATGCTCTATTGGGTTGAGATCTGGTGACTGTGGGGGCCATTTTAGTACAGTGAACTCATTGTCATGTTCAAGAAACCAATTTGAAATGATTCGAGCTTTGTGACATGGTGCATTATCCTGCTGGAAGTAGCCAACAGAGGATGGGTACATGGTGGCCATAAAGGGATGGACATGGTCAGAAACAATGCTCAGGTAGGCCGTGGCATTTAAACGATGCCCAATTGGCACTAAGGGGCCTAAAGTGTGCCAAGAAAACATCCCCCACACCATTACACCACCACCACCAGCCTGCACAATGGTAACAAGGCATGATGGATCCATGTTCTCATTCTGTTTACGCCAAATTCTGACTCTACCATCTGAATGTCTCAACAGAAATCGAGACTCATCAGACCAGGCAACATTTTTCCAGTCTTCAACTGTCCAATTTTGGTGAGCTCTTGCAAATTGTAGCCTCTTTTTCCTATTTGTAGTGGAGATGAGTGGTACCCGGTGGGGTCTTCTGCTGTTGTAGCCCATCCGCCTCAAGGTTGTGCATGTTGTGGCTTCACAAATGCTTTGCTGCATACCTCGGTTGTAACGAGTGGTTATTTCAGGCAAAGTTGCTCTTCTATCAGCTTGAATCAGTCGGCCTATTCTCCTCTGACCTCTAGCATCAACAAGGCATTTTCGCCCACAGGACTGCCACATACTGGATGTTTTTCCCTTTTCACACCATTCTTTGTAAACCCTAGAAATGGTTGTGTGTGAAAATCCCAGTAACTGAGCAGATTGTGAAATACTCAGACCGGCCCGTCTGGCACCAACAACCATGCCACGCTCAAAATTGCTTAAATCACCTTTCTTTCCCATTCTGACATTCCGTTTGGAGTTCAGGAGATTGTCTTGACCAGGACCACACCCCTAAATGCATTGAAGCAACTGCCATGTGATTGGTTGATTAGATAATTGCATTAATGAGAAATTGAACAGGTGTTCCTAATAATCCTTTAGGTGAGTGATATATATATATATATTGGACATGTCCCTCAAATTTGGGAAAATTATTTAAAAATGATCAATATTACATTATTACAATATTAATGTTTTAAAATTTGGGGAACAATTTGCGGAACTCAGTATAATTGTAAGAAACTTAGAAAAGAGGAAAACATCAAGTGATCAATCGTAAAGGAGCCAACAATATTAGCAATGCCTTAATTTAAGTAACATAACTTTGTAAAGAAAATATTGTGTTGTCCCCACCAAGTGTAAATGAGAAACATGCTCCTGCTCTTAACTAATAAAGAGTGTTGAGATGTTTACTCAAAAGGTCTGGTGTGAATGTTGTGCATCTCATTAAAAGTGTTTGTGTACGTTATGTTGTTTGGATCCCATTCTGCAGTCATTCACTCATATGTTCAGAAGCTGCAGCAGGCAGCGGCGTTGAACTCTGACTCTGGCAGAGGAAGTGAAGTCAGCAGCCGTATAGCTGCTGCTCCAGAAGGCGATGGCTGTGCACGCGGCATGGCTCTTCCTCCCTGCAGCAAGGTTGGCACAGTGCGGAGGTGCTGGTGGCGTGGTGCTGATTCTGGCGCTCTTGGCTGCTGAGAGTGGTGCATGCCCTCTGTCATTCATGGGGAGTGGCTCTGTCCAACTGTCACTTCCTGACAGGCTGATAATCAATCTCTTTATTAACTGCTCTGCTGCAGATGGCCCGCCCGGTAGGGAGGGTGGGCAGCTTGCATGGTACACCGCAGCATAGCGACCGCCACCGCGCTCCGCTGGGGTCGGAAGGTTGGCACCATGAGACAGCGTTGCTTCCATACCCATCCTTGCCACCATTTGGAATTACACCGGTGGAATCGGAGGCCTCATCGTCCCTGGTGATAATTTATTAGGAGGAAGCCATATCTGACAAATGCTGTCTGCATGCCAAATAATGCATACATCCCATCATTTTTTCTCCTTTGAGCTTGTCTTCATCAGACTTAACATGCCAACGAGAAACAATTGTTTTTCTACTCTCGTTCATCACTCATATGTCAATTCCTTTAGGGCTAATGGAAAAGTCATGTCAGATGCAACATTGATGTAGAAATACATAAAACAGGACTGTATCACATTAAATATGGATAAGACACACTGCTCTGCCAAGCCAAAACGCAGTAATTACACCAATACCGTGAAACATAAAAAAAAAAAAAACGTTAAAGTTTTTGGATTGGGTGAAGGGTGAAGGTACTTTTTTAACTTTTTTAGCATAGTTGAGCAAAACCTGTCCAGCACAGGACAGATACAATTTACAAGACCCAATTCTGGTTATAACCAGGCCCATACGGAAACTGTGTGTGCAGAATTCTCCTGTGATTCTGTTTGGGACATCCACATTTTTTCACACACTTCCACAAATCCACCATTCTGCCCCTTGTGTGTTTGTTTATTACAATATTTTAGCTAATAATAATAATTTAGCTAATAATAACTGAAAAGGCTTTCATCAGCCTTTAAGACTGTAGTGCTCTTAACTCAGGATAAAGGAATATTTCAGGTTCAACACGAGTTAAGCCCAATCAACAGCATTTGTGAAATAATATTTTTAAATGATTACCACATACATACATTTTGACTCATCCCTACTTTTCTTTAAAAAAAGAAGAAGCCAAAATCGTGTTTACTGAAAAGTGCTTAAAATGGAAGCGAATGTAGGGAATTTTTTTAGGTTTCAAAAGGCAGAAATGTGAAGCTTATAACTTTATAAAACATTCTTCTGTTAAAACTTGTGTATTATTTGAGCTGTAAGGTTGCTGAAATCGTCATTTGTATGTGATTACAGCATTGTCATGGCAATAAAGTTGTAGAATTGGATATAACTTTACACAGAATATGTTAGTAAGGAATTTTATCACACTTAAATCATGTTAACACGAATATTGTTTACAGTATGTCTTGTGGCTATTCTTTTGAAACAGTGAGTATTTTAACCTTTACGGATAGGCCAAATTCACTTCTACGGAAGAGGATTAGGGCCAAGCAATAATAAAAAAATAAAACCATCTCAAGAATAAAGTCATTATAATGCGAGATTAAACTCGTTAAATTTCGAGAAAAAAGTCGAAATACAATCTTGAGAATAAACTCATTAAATATCGAGATTAAAGTCATTATAATGCGAGACTAAACTCGTTAAATTTCGAGAAAAAAGTCGAAATACAATCTTGAGAATAAACTCATTAAATATCGAGATTAAAGTCATTATAATGCGAGATTAAACTCGTTAAATTTCGAGAAAAACGTTGAAATACAATCTTGAGAATAAAGTCATTAAATATCGAGAATAAAGTCATTATAATGCGAGATTAAACTTAACGAGTTTTTTCTCGAAACACAACGACTTTATTCTCGATATTTAATGAGTTTATTCTCAAGATTGTATTTCGACTTTTTTCTCGAAATTTAACGAGTTTAATCTCGCATTATAATGACTTTAATCTCGAGATGGCTTTATTTTTTTTTATTATTGCTTGGCCCTAATCCTCTTCCATACACTTCAATTGTAAGTGCCTTATTTTTTTTATGAAAAGGAGAGTTGGAAAAGTCAATTTATTATTATGCCACAAATGCTATCGATTGAGCTAAACTTGTTTTAAACCTGGAATATTCCTTTAAGGCCATATCAACACTAATCTTTACATTATCAAGTTTTTCAGTATGCCAAGTATTCCAAAGAATGCAGTAAAGTTTTATGTGGAAGAAAACGCTGTTCCAGAGTGGATGGGAGGCGTAAACGTAGCAAAATCAATACGTTTCCAATCGAAAACGTATTAGTGTGGATGTGGTTTATATCCATTCCACAGATTTTTCTACAAAATAAGCGCAGAAAATGCCAAAGAAGTTTGCAGATTCCATAGGGCCTAGTTATAGCTCAATTTTGAAGACATTTTGCCTTTACAGGGCATCCCAATCCTATTTTTTGTTTTGTATTGTTTTGTTTGTTTGCAGAAGGAGTTCCTGACTGAAATGCAGAAGATGCTATTAAGCAAGATTTCAGATCTGTGCATGTTGAATGCAGCAGCCGCCAATGGTACAGCTCTGCAGCATGGTCCTCCGAGCCCATCCGAATGCAGCGAGACACCACTCCACTCCCCACCTCACAAACCCACCCAAAAAGCTGACTAGAAGACATATAAGCATAATAATTCTATTGCAAATAATGATAACCATAAAACTCCAAATCCTTGTAATAAAGCCGAAGCCTCGCTCCCTAATGAAACAGTGGCCCTCCTGCTGTTTCCTGCCTAATGTTCCCGTTGAGGTTTCCTCCACTTTCCATAAAGCAATTTCACAAGCCCACTCCCAACGTGAATCATCGAGAAATGAAGAGAACTGCTTCGAAGCCTCTCTTTTCTCTTGTGTCCCATGAGGGTGACACTGACTAAATCTGTGCTGATACAGAGGTGTGCTGTAAATCCTGTTTGCTCGGGTTCCATCTACCCTAATATTCACACTCATGTATGAGGCCTCTTCCCTGCCTGCGCCTGCTAATGTACCGTATCGTCATGTGGATGACAAGACGATATCGTCAAGCTTCTCAAACTCTCTCTTTTACATGTATCATTTACTGGCGGTGGAGAAAATCCACAATATGTGGGAAGAGAACATATGTTACATTTAAGAACCAGGGATTTACCTCTACACAGGGCTTAGTTTACATGTGCTATTCAACAGTAGCCAACAACAAAGGAATGTATAACAAAATACCATCTGCTGCATGACAAACCATGTCTTTATATTCAAGGTAATTAACAAAAAAAAATCCTTAATTTCTGAAAAGCAATAAATGAGAGCTTGAACAGAGAGATTGTAATTTTGTACATTTTATTTGAATTTCCTTTAACATTACCTCGGTAGTTACAGTGTGTATAAATAGGTTTGTGTTTTTTAAATCAGTTATATTTAATTCCTCCAACACATGCCATTCATTTATTACCAATTAATGGTGTTTATTAATTCTTTAACAAAAAAGCTGCTAAAAAACATGCAACTTGATATTCTTCCAAAAACTAAATGGTGTTCCAAAATAGGAAAATAAAAGAAATGGGAATTGTTCAGCATCAACACGCATTGCATATCAAAACCTACAGTATTCAACACTTGCAGATTTGAATACTTTTCTAGGTACATCGCAAATTACTCAAAGATTTCTTGATTGACAGATGAGGGGGGATAACTGTATTTAGCCAGGGACGATCTTTCTTCGTCTGGCATGATTTTGGTCTCAGGGAGGATTGCCCCCAATGGTGTCTGCCCTCCTCCTTTTCTCGGCACGGAGCAGGGGCAGATTGACAGAACAGCATGGGGGCAACCGCCGCTGTGCCAACAGCCCCCCCACTCTCTACCTGATGTTTTTAACAAAGGCTTCCATCTCACCGACTCCGCTGCCGAACATCGCCCCGCCAGCTTCAACCCACCCCGTGTCTGGAACAAACAGACTTTGAAACCTGATCGCAAGGATGTTGGGAACAGATACACTGATGCTGGGAGTGATGCAGTGTGTACGGCTGTACTCAAAGATAAAATTTAAAAAGAAATCAGTGCAGAGCCCAAAAATTGGACGGGGGCAGTTGTTTGTGTGCACCTGGTGGGCCTGTTTTCTATTATACATATTTTTATTTAGGAGACACCGGGGCTAGTTGTCCAACCTTTTTACTCAGTTAATATTCATAAGTGTAGATTTATTTTTATTTTTATTGGGACATACCTTAAAGTCTGGGCAACATAAATTCTACTGAACATTTACACCATTATAGCACAACACAGTTCATCAAAATTAAATGATATTTCTCTTATTATTTACTCACCCTTATGCCGTCTCTTGTATGTTGTACGGCTTGTTTCCTTCTGCGGAACACAAAGAAAGATATTTTGATGAAGATATTTTTTTTATACAATGCAAGTCAATACAGTCCAACACTTTCGAACTCCAAAAATTTCTAATTAAAATAAAAAAAAAGAAGAAAGACAGCATAAAAGTAATCCATAAAGCTTGAGTGGTTATATCCAGCCTACTGAAGCATTACGATCAGTTTTTAGCAAGAAACAAATATGTAACCAAAAGGTAACCCTTTTTTCACTGTAAATCCTGCATCTGCAGTCTACTTGGCACAACCTTGATTTGAAGTGAATTATACTTTTTTGGTGAACTATTCCTTTAACCTGCATTGAAAGCAGGGCTTGTTGTCATTGTATATGGGGTAAGCTGTCACATTAGGTACCTGTCATTAAAAAAAAAAAGATTAAAAATATGTTTGAAACACTAAACAATTCACGAAACAACAAAAAATGTAAATGATCAAACCATTGTTCTGGCTTAAACAAATCTTAATAAACTGTAGAAAATTATAACATTTAAAAAATATATGTGACACCTTGCCAAGACATAATATTTATGAAAATACACTTAAGAACATTGTTAAATGTTAAAATGAACCTTCACTTGACACTGTTGACAAATGTAACCCAGGGTGTTTTTAATTTACTGACACAAGAGCTATTACAAAAGTATGGTGAGATATGCAACGTTAAGTTTGGAAGATAGAATTCACAAAATGTATTCAAATGTAAGACAGTTAGTGTTGTGTGTTGCTACTGTATAGTTCAAAAACCAACAAAATCACTGGTAGAGAAAACAATAACTTGTGCAATTGAACTTTTGACTTAAAATATTTTATGTTACTGTGATATAACACTTGTGACAACTTCCCCATACATATTTACCTATTTTGATCATAGATATTCACTTATTAACAGACCTGTAAGTTAATACCTACCTTTATGCTTCAGAAGAAGGCCATTCAAAGCTGAATGACAGGTACAAATGTGTTGCAGAGGTCAAAGGGATTTTATAATTTATCTTAGTTTGACATCAAAGCAATTACAGAGGACAGTTCACAGCATTAATAATGCACATTGTTCTTACTGAGCCCCTTCCTAGCTGTTATCAATCACTGGAAAATCCATCTGACTTTCCAAAAAGACGATGCATGTGGAGTACACAGTCTGACTCACACTGCTTGGAGGTGTTCCCCTGTTTTGATGAATTTCCGGTCTAGGCACCCAGCATTCCTGCTGTATGTGTGGCAGCATCTACTCTTACCTCCGCCAACACGATCCTGCACATCGCGGGGTGCAGACACGCTGGGTACCTTTCCGCTCCATGCCGCGTCCTCTGGCCTCACCCGCTCCCTCCGTGCTTGTCGTATGTGTCACTCGTTAACAACAGAAAACGTTTAGTTTCATCTTCAGAATGAAACACTTAACAGTGCTGTATTGTTACAGCGAAAAGTGCTCCCTCTATGTTCTTCTCTCGTTCCCTCTCTTTCAGTCTGGTAGAGTTAGTTATTTGTACAATGGTAATTCAATGTTCCGGGTTCAATACACATTAAGCTCAACATTAGTGTGATAAAAATCGCTTACGTTTTAAACATCAAACGTACAACTTAATTGGCATGATGACGTAACACAAACCCTGTAAATCCGTTTAATTTGATTTTATCACACTAAAACTATATAAGGTTTAGTACGTTTCGTAGCTATACTTTTGAACGTCTATGGACTGTCCCCATTAACTTCCCCTGTAAGTGCCTTAATGTAGGCCTACTACCCGGGGTGAAATATTTTGTGCTAATCAATAATACGCCTCAAATGCTGTCGACTGGCTAACTTGTATTGAACCTGAAGCATTATTTTAAAGTAACCTCTTTGTCTACTTGCCTGGCTTGTTTTATTATTTTGTTGAAACATTTCATTGGAAGAATCAAGTGTATCTACCAAAACTGTAAGCATTGTATGTGTTTTACTTTGTTCTTCTAGTTGTTAGACACGAAAGGACATTTGTCTGTAGATATCTGGAACTAGAATACTAATTCGATACAAAGTTAGCTGCAATCCATGACTCTACCCTCTAATCAATAATAAGACATTTTCAGACCCTGCCAGTGAGTGCTGCAAATGATACATATTGGCACATAATTAAAAATGTGTCATTTTTTGTCGATTGAAGGGAACATAATGATATTCACAAGGAGCCCCCCACTGAGACACACAACTGTTCCTAAGCAACAAACAGGTTTTTCCAGGCAAGGTTTTGGTTGACTGTTTGCAGCCAGATACTTTGGGGAGCCAATGAAGGTTCATATAGCTCTTGATATTTGATTTGTGATTAAATAATAACTACGTAAGTTTTACATAAAAAATATAGTTGGGGAAACCACAGCAATAATCAAATATAGTGTTATATTAATTAAAGTTTGCAACTGTTATACTCTGTAGACCTAATTGTTTAATTAATCAATTAACCTACTGATTCAGGTATGTGGTCAGCTCATTGTTTTGGAGGAAAATATTTAAATGACAAGCCTCCAAGTTTCTTATATTGCTTAGGTAGGAGTGCCATCTAGTGGTAGTTTCAGCAATCTATCAAATTCTAGAAATAATTGTAGCTTTTAAAACTGGTTTCCGTTTTATTGACTTAGTTGATGCTCAATAAAATATTGCTCATTTAGCACTTTAAACGTGGCATAAGCAATAACTTCTGATAATAATCTCTGATCACTAATGTTTGCCTGAACTGAAAAGCCTTATACTACTGGCATACTGCCAGACACAGGGGGCTGATGCCTCAAAACTCTGTTTAAGTTTGCACAACGTCAAAAGTGCTGATCAACAGATTCATAAACAGCTTCCACCCCGGGGCCATCCATATTTCAGACAGCCAATATTTCTTTCTAACCTCACGCACCTGTGCTTTGTCACACACACAATCTCATCTTTAGCAGCTGTACATTTATTATCATTGCACTTGACTTGTTGCAAATTCCTGCCCAGTTTACTGTTTATTGCCACCTTCTGCTGCTGTTTACCATATAATTCCTCATGCCTTGGTGTTCTATTATTGCCCAAGGTAAATTGGACTCTTGCACACTTTTTATGTATTTTTTTTATCCACTAGAATTTTGCATTGTATTGACTATACTGTGATCATCGGTCAAAGTCCTTGCACTATTTGTGTCTGTAAAACAGTTTCTTTTTTAAATGAGAGAACTTAGAAAGGAGCAAGTTCAGCCCCTTAAACACTGAACTGAAAAAGCTCCAGTACTTCCTGAAAGGTAATATGTTGTTTGCTCTACTAATATAATTATGTGCTCTCTGAAAATTAGAAAGGGTGTGTTAATATTTACCATTTGTAACATTTATCCTTTGAAAGCAGAAGACAGAGTAATCATGATGGACATACTTTCCTCATTACAAAGTAATGGCAAATACATTACACAACTGAACCTCTAATTAGCAGCTTTATTCCGTAAAGCTTTTATTTTATATTGTTGTTCCACTTTTCACATTTGATTTCCCTTGCATTTAAAAAGTGCATACAGCAGTTTGACTGTAATCATGTACTGAAAGTCTACTCCATACATGAAAGATTACATTTTTTAATTAACATTTAAATTAACATCTCAAGAAATAACAACAGAAGTTATCCTTGCTGCTGGCATCCCAGGTCAAACATCCATGTTTAATTATGCTTCAGGATTATTTTTGAAAAGGTACTCAGCCTGAAAAATATCAAATAAATCATACACCAATCAGCCACAACAATAAAACCACCTGACTAAAATTGTGTCCCTCGTGCTGCCAAAAATGTGCCAACTGGTGTCTCAGAATAGCATTCTGAGATTATATTCTTCTCAACACAATTGTACAGAGTGGTTATCTGAGTTACTGTAGACTTTGTCAGTTCAAACTGTAGACTTATATATATATATATATATATATATATATATATATATATATATATATATATATATATATATATATATATACACACACACACACACGTACACACACACTGGTGGCCAAAAGTTTGGAATAATGTGCAGATTTTGCTGTTTCAGAAGGAAATTTTTATTTTAATTCACCAAAGTGGCATTTAACTGATCACAAATTAGAGTCAGGGCATTAATGATGTAATAAACAGCACCATCAGTATAAAAAAAAAAAATCATTTTCTATAAAATCTAGACAGGCCCCATTTCCAGCAGCCATCACTCCAACACCTTATCTTTGAGTAATCATGCTAAATTGCTAATCTGGTACTAGAAAATAACTTGCAATTATATCAAACACAGTTGAAAGATATTTGGTTTGTTAAATGAAGCTTAACATTGTCTTTGTGTTTGTTTTTGAGTTGCCATAGTATGCAATAGACTGGCATGTCTTAAGGTCAATATTAGGCCAAAACAAGGACAGAAAGAGATGTGGTAGGACAGATGTACAACTAAACAAGAGGATAAGTACATCAGAGTCTTTAGTTTGAGAAATAGTCCTCAACTGACAGCTTCATTGAATTCTACCCACTCAACACCAGTTTCATGTACAACAGTAAAGAGAAGACTCAGGGGTGCAGGCCTTATGGGAAGAATTGCAAAGAAAAAGCCACTTTTGAAACAGAAAATGAAAAAGAAAATTTTAGAGTGGGCAAAGAAACACAGACATTGGAAAACAGATAATTGGAAAAGAGTGTTATGTATCTTAACCCCATTAAGCATTTGTGGGATCAGCTAGACTGTAAGTTGCGTGAGAAGTGCCCAACAAAACAGCCACATCTATGGCAAGTGCTACAGGAAGCGTGGGGTGAAGTATCTGGACAAACTGACAGCTAGAATGCCAAGGATCTGCAAAGCTGTCATTGCTGCCTGTGGAGGATTTTTTGATGAGAACTCTTTAAAGTAGTTTAACAAGTTCTGAATTTAATTATTATTATTTTTTTCAAAGTGTAATAGTCGTTTTTTTCAGGTTATTAATGTCCTGACTATATATATTGTGATCAGCTGAATGCCACTTTGGTGAATAAAAGTACCAATTTCTTTCCATAAGAGCAAAATCTGTACATTATTCCAAACTTTTGGCCACCAGTGTGTGTATATATATATATATATATATATATATATATATATATATATATATATATATATATATATATATATATATATATTGCCATTCAACATTGCAAAAAATATCTTTATTAAATGAACAGGGAGCAACTAATATTCAGAGGACCAACCTACCAGGAAGTCTATTGGATCATCAGGACGTATTCTACAGCATTCAATAAGCCCTTGAGTTAAAGTGGGCATCACAGCTCTCATGAGGTAGTTTCGGTGAGGCACTGACTGAGACTCCAACAGGTCATGTTCTTGTGTTCTCCCATCCTCAAGTTGCTTACTCTTATAATGCAAACACACACAGAAGTCTCACAGACGGGCAGTCACAGTATATTTTTGGGAATCATGATAAAAAACAATAATAAACTAGATGTGCATTTTCTTTGGGCAAGCCTATCGACTCATGCCCACCGAACCATAGAACACAATTTTGAATAATATGCATACACTACTTAGTCATTAGTACTGTATGTGGGCATCCAAATGCCACATCCAACACATATAAGCATTCAGTTTAAAACAACTGATATTAAAAGAGAGTGGGTGCTCCCTAACAGCTTCCATTATTTAGGGAAGCTTCTACAGTCCTATTTGTTTGATCATGGCAGCTGCTTGCTCCTCTTCACACACAAGAGCATCAGTGTGGTCAGGCATTGATGTTGGGCGATAGGTCCTGGCATTCAAATGCATCCCAAATGTGTTCAGATCACGGCTTAGTGCAGGTCAATCAAGTTTGACTGAGACTCCCCAATAATGTTTGAGAAATCAGCAGTTAAGATTTTGAATCCAAAACATTTAAGCAGAAAGTCAATGTAAGCAATGTGAACTCTAATATGAAATATTTTAAGAAGTATTAAATAAAAAAATATGTGCATACCCACTCCTCCCATCTCTGAGCTCTCTGCCGGGCCTCCTTTTCCTCCTGCCGCTCTATCTCAGCCCTCTGTGCTTCCTGCTCCTTTAGCCACTCTTCAGCTTGCCGTCTTTCCTCCTCCTCCACCTCCTCTAATATTGGGCCGTAGTTCCTTGGTTTGCCCACTTGTCTATACATCTTCTCTGTGACTAGCAAGTACTCATTTTCATCGTTGCTTGTAATCTCTAAAACAATAAGGAAGGAAGGCAATACACTCACTGAGCACTTTGTTAAGAACAACTGTACACCTGCATATTCATGTGATTATCGAATCAGCTGATCATGTGGCAGAAGTGCAGTGCATAAAAAAAATGCAGATATGGGTCAAGAGCTTCAGTTAATATTTACATCAGAATGGGTAAACAAAATTATCTCAGTGATTTTGACTGTGTCATGATTGTTGTAGCCAGAAGGGCTGGTTTGAGTATTTCTGTAACTGCTGATCTCCTGGGATTTTCACACACAATAGTCTAGAATTTACTCAGAATGGTGCCAAAAAAACAAAAAAAAACATCCAGTGAGCGGCAGTTCTGCGGACAAAAATGCCTTGTTGAGGAAGTCAACGGAGAATGGCCTGACTGTTTCGAGTTGAAATAAAGGCTATGGTAATTCAGATAACCACTGTACGATTGTAGTGAGCAGAATAGCTGCTCACTACAATAGAAATCTCAGAATTCACAGCATGTCGAACCTTGAGGCAAACCTATCATTGTGTTCCCAATAAGTGCTCAGTGAGTTTATTTTCAGACAGGTTTCCTAAACACTCTGCCCACCTGCCTCTGGTTGGTCAAGCAGATAGCCCTGCCTCAAAATCACATTCTTGGTTGAGTCAGTTTTGCTATGTTGAACCATTCAAAGTAACTGAACAATGATGAAAGCATCACCTTTAAAGAAATAGTTCACCCAAAATTTTAAATTCAGTCATTACTTTTTATTTTAGGAAAAAAGTCTTCAGATGGTTTATTTTCCATATCATGAAAGTGAATATAGTCCATGATTTGTATCTATGATAGACTGTGCTCACTATTCACATTAATGTTATCCATGTGAAGACTTTTTAAAGTTTTTCTGGTGTTCCATGGAAGAAAGAAAGTCCAAGAGGTTTTAAATGATTTAAGGTGAATAAATAATGTAATTACATAATTTGGGTGCACTATTATTTTAAGGCATGGATCTTTAATTTGTAATGATAATCTCTGGGACAAATGTAGATATCTGTACTAAATTAATATATGTAGGAATGTTGTCCTTTAAAAAAGGATTCCGTTCACTCCTTAAAATTTACCAAAGTGCTCAGGATGAATCTCAAGGTCTTCAAAGTAATTTAGCACAGTCTCATCCTCTACATTTCTCGCTCTGAAACCAGCCAAGCGGCGAACGAACTGTTGTGGAGTGTAGGAAGTTCCCTCTACAAGATTCTCGGGCAGATTCAGAACACGGTTTTTCAGGAAAACATCAGTGGCATCAAGAGCGAAAACAAACTCTGGAGAAAAGAGAGGTGTTTGTTTTATTACCATAATGATTTTAGAGCCAATCAAAAGAGCCAGTTAAAACACTTAAGTAATGTGTAATATAAGCAATGCACTCAAAACCCTTCTTCCTCTACATGTGCAACGTCATTGAATATATTCACAAATGTAGCCAACTTATTAAAGCCAACATTAAAAGCCATAATTGAACTGAACAAAATGCTCAAATATAGAATACATACTGTATATAATCTAGAAGTAGCATGGAGTTATAGAAGATCTTAAGTTATGTGATAAACAAACCACAGGTCTAATGATTGTGATGGAGAAATCTTAAAGACACTGCTTTAAAAGGCGTTTCTAATTGCATTATGCATTTTTGCATATGCATTATACTTTATGAGTTACAGACCTGGGATGATCTCTTTGTCATGTTCAGATTGCTCTTCAGGCGGTTCCTCGCCTGTTGAATATTTAAATAATCATGCAGCAAATCAAAACTCATGCATTATAAATATTTCAGAATTATGAATTAATGAATCACTTAAAAATGAGTAAGTAAACTTTTTACTGTTAAATAGCTCTTTTGCCTGCTCAAATGTCTTTGGAAACCCGTCCAAAACAAAGCCCTGGTTCATACAGGGTTTGGTCATGAGTTTGTCCCTCATTATACGGATTACATATTGGTCATCCAGTCGTCCTAAAAATATATGATTTGTATTATTTTATCTTAATACATTGCACCTAAACAGTTTCAACAAGTACATTTTTCAAATTGACAACCTCCATTCTGATTCATGTTTTCCTTCAGAGTGTCCAGAAATTCATGAGCATCACTATGCTCATTTTCCACATCCTCCTTACTGACTAATGACTCCTGAGAAATAAATTATCTATGAGCATTAGTATAAAATGTATACATTTCTTATCAATGTATCAAAGCCAATGTGACTTGTTTAAAATCATTTGAAACATAATAAAAGTATAGTAAAGATGTCACATCATGGGAAGCAGGTTTCTCTTTGTTGCTATTGCTTTCATTATGCTATTATATTATAATATGTATGTTATTAAATCATCTTTTGATAGTTTCGTTTGTAGTTCTAAACGTTGTAGTATACTGACCAGGTTGTCTAGAGTCTCAGTGATTGTCTCCTTAAGTTTAATATGGTGAAGTTCGTAATGTTTGCATATCTTCTCCGCTAAAGTGCTTTTCCCAACAGCAGGAGGACCCAGCATGCAGATACGAATTGGCTGGAGGGAGACAGGATATCTTTAGTACTGGAAATAGCTCTTTTGAATGTTGTCAGAAGGCATCTTGCAAGGGTGAAATATATGAATTCAAGGGGTCTGACTATACAGTAACTACAACATACCAACAGCCCTCTTGTCTGCTTGAATTTCTCTGCAATCTGTTCAATGGTTTCAACCATGCCAGTCTCAGATACCCAATGCACATTAAAATTCTCTTTCACATAGGTTGCTTCAATTCGAAGGTTGACAAACAAAGAATCAATATCTGTTTGCTGAGGAAAGAGAGTAAAAAAAACATATATATATATTTTTTTTTTTTTACTGAGATACTTATGTATCTGTCCAATTTCATGAAGAGTGTGTGTTGAGATACCCTACTTGTAGTACTGGTTTAAAATCAGTAAAGTAAATGTTTCCATTGTAATAAGTATGTTTGAAAAATATATATTAAATTTTTACCGTCAGATCCCGTACAAGATAAATCTCTTCTTTTGAAACTCTGTGAGTTTTTCCTGGCCCAAGCACAAGAGCTATTGCCTTAAAGGAAGAAAACTTTTCACAAATTTTCTAAACCAACATTTGATGTCACAATGAATGTCTTGTCAATTCTCACCTTTACGATATCCTCCATTGTGTTTTTTGAATCGTCAACAGCAACAAAGTATTGTGACGTTGGCTTGTGGTCAATCACATTTTGAATGATCCTTAATGAAAACCAGCCAAAACGATCATAGACTCTTAGTAATTTAGATTTGCATTGACCGCATGACATAAACAAGCTTCATAATTATACTAACCCAGCCAGATCATTGATGTTAATAGTGGGAACAATATTGGAGCCATCTCCAAAGATGGGAACACTGGAGACTTTTCCCAACCATGACATCTATAGAAAAAAAAAAGAAAGAAATGCTCAATTGTCACAAAGTTATTACAAATGTGATCTATGCTTTTAATATCTGTCCACTATGATCTACTTTACCTTAAAAAATTGGTGAAAGATGTGTTCTCCCATTCCATATTGTAGCCCTGATGCAATAACATGCGTAGAGAACTTGGAGCTATTCTGAAAATCATTCATAAATATGAATGATACATTCTTAAAGTAGAGCGCAGATGAATTATTAATAGTGTTATTGGAGACTAAATGGTACAGTAGCGGAGAATGTTGAAGCTTTAAAATGTTTAACTTTTCTAATAAAATTAGATTATCCCCAAATTAAATCCTGCGAGAGGTATAACTTACAGTTTTTCCCAATTTGACCACAAGTTTCTCCAAACTGATATGATTGTGAAAGTTGGGGTGTGGTTTTCTTTTCCTGTAGTGCCCTTCAGTAAAAGGAATCTCTGGATCATCCTATATAAATATGTATTCATTTATTTTTGCCATATTAGTCATGTTTACACAAATGTTCACCAATGCCAAAATGTCATAAAAAAACTGCTAATTGTTCTTAAATTAAAACATATTAATCAAATTTAAGAAAAAACAAACTTACTTTAACATCTGGTTTAGTCATAGCCCATGTCATGATGGTTGACACCAGGATGAATATTTTTGGCCCAGAAAACTTGTCAATTTCCTCATGCAGAGCTGTAATTTGATTATGATGATGTAACTTGGAAAGCACTCAAGAAAAAGGTTCATGGCTAACAATATTAATTAAATAAAGTCAATATGATACCTGAGACGGCCCACTGTGCTTCATCTATCTGATCAGTATGCTGAGTAATATTATAAACTATAACATCACACTTCAGCAGATGATAGAGAAGTTCTTCACATTTTAGGTGCTGGAAGAAAGGGGAAGTAATTGACACTACAACACATTAAACACAAAAATCTAATGCATAATCCTTTAGTGAACAGTTAAACACTTTAATTTATGTACAATGTACTCTTCAGCAATAAAACTGCACTTCTCCTCTGTCTGGCTGGAAACAGTTCCAACAATCTGGAAGGTCGCTTTTTTTGGTTGCTCATTCTGCAACCTGTACTCCTCGTCATCCACATCAGGCTCACCAGTGTCCACAAGAGATGCACCAACTACACATGAGTGTAAAAACTAAACAGGACAATAGAAGTGTAAAGGAAATGTAGCGAGTTTTTACATAATACCCTATACAAACTTCTAGCTGGCTAATTTGAGTTGTAAATTGTTGAGGTGACCAAAGGTAATAGTGCAAAAAAAAAAACATCAACTTACCATTGCAATATATTTTGATGTGTATGTATCAACATTGTTAATAAAAACACGTTTTGAGCTTTGCCGTCTCTCCACGGAGTTGTCAGCCATCTTGTGTTGTTGATATGTTGCTAGGAAACGAATGCGTTGGCGCGGTCTAACTCGCAACAAAATTACGCATATAAAACATACCGTAACGAACAAAAATGCTTTGTGGTGGATTGTGGAAGGTTATGTCTGTTTTACTGAGTGAACTTGACCAAAAAAAAAAAAAAAAAAGAGAGAGAGAGAGAATATTCATGTTTTTATATAATATTACATATTCAAGTTTTATAAATATTCTGACAATTAAACAGCCTTGGCTATTCTGTGGTAACTATTTATAACAGTAAGTGTCTAATCTGAATTTCAACAGCATTCTGCAAAGACGTCCATTCAAAACAAGTATCGAGCTTTGTGTTGTTATTTGTTAGCCGTTGTACTTTTATTGTACGTTGTTCTTGCTGTCTAAACTCGCAGAACAATTTATGATTTTTGACGCTATACAAGTAACTTTTTTTGTACTTCATGATGTAAGTTAATGTGTTACAGTGTGAACATGACACAAAGACAGAGAACATATATGTTTAATACTTCCTAAATCAAATTTATTACGTTTATTCAAGATGTAATAATTCCCTTTTGATGAAACAGCATGTCAGTTAATTTGTGGTGGCTATTTTAGCAGTAAAAGCTATTATCATGTTAGTATGAGTTGCATTTACAGTATATTCCACTCAGTGCAAGACAATTTACAGCTTAAACATTGTCATGTGTTTATAGGAAGGGAAGGGGGAAAAAAAAGATACATTCAAATAATTACCTAAAACTTGTAAAAATTGAGAGTATGGATTCAGTTTTCTAAAACATTTTTTTTTTAAGTTCTGAATCATATAACTAATAATTATTTCTCTATTAATTCACATTGGATGGAGCGGCATAACTTTAACTGTTTAAATTAAGAACACATTACATATGATCATATGCAAATTAATAACAAACCAAAAAATGCTTGTTTACAGTTTTTTCCACTACAATGTCAAAACAATAAAGATCAAGTCGATGGTTACTCTGCCTCTACAGAAAAATTATCAAACTGTGCAGGTTCAAAAGAACTTGTGCCGATGGCCGCCCATCCATTTCTTGGCTCCCAGAGCACTGCATTCTTCCACAACGGATAGCCATTGAGCTCTCCTGCTGCATAGTTTCCCTAAAAATGTTTTCCCAGGAGTAATTATTAAGAAAAAATATGATAGTCTGGCAAAAATGGATTCAAGACAGATATGAAACAAAATAGAAAATGGAAATTGCTTTTAATTACATACTGGTACAGGTAAATTAACAAACCTTGACTGTGAGGGTCAATGTATACCATACACGTGCTCTAGTTCCAGATAATCCTTCAGCAAGAATGGTCATTCCACCTGTTGGATCAAAGGTTTTGGTAATGTCACATAGGCTCAGTCAAATAGATAAATATATCACAATAAAATAAATAAATCTAAAAGATTACTTTTATTAAAGCATGACTCCCTTACTGAGGTCATTGGTGACTTTGTAGGTGCCATCTGCATAAACCCAGAAAAAGATTCCCTTTGCACTTCGTACCACGCCTCCTCCTTTGTCCACTCTAACAGCAACAAAGACTCCACCGGTGTGTACAGCCTCCATGTACACCTCACATGACATCACCAAGTCCTGCCTGAAAAAGATTATGACAATTGTCAATATATATCAAATGTCCCAGAGCTTCAAAAATAATGGAATCATTACTGTTTGCATTGTAAATCAAAATTGCTGTACACACCATTTATAATCACCAATAACACTTATTGTCTGATAAGCATCAGCAACCCAGGTCACAGGACGCTGAGTGACCACCTGTCGCAGTGTGAAAACATGAGGGCCAGGATCTGTCAGGTTTGTGAAGTACTCAAAAACCCCAGTCTGATCTGCAAAGTTTGGAGCCTCTGAGAAATATGGATTTCCTTCTGGCAGAAACCCAAAGTTAAAAGTTATTAGCATTGATCCCAGAAATTATTTTATTGCTTCAATTATTATTAACACAGTCAATCTTATATCAAGAAAAGTTTTATAACAACGATCAGTAAAAAATCAGATATTAAAGCTACTTACGGACATCAAAATCATCTTTATATGTTTTAGGAAAGGGAGCAGAGGGTGGAGGGTCTGGGTAACTTCCTTTCTGACCATTTCTTATAGTGGTTAAAGTATAAACCTCATCAACATCAAGCTCTATGATGAAAGACCCCTCAATTACCTACAGCATTCACAATTCACACAGAGATACTACATTAGAGCTCAAATAACATTTGGTGAAATACACAAATTGAGTAAATAGAGATTGCAGACTAATTTAAACCTATCAGTCAAGACACTGTATATTAAAACCTTTCTAGTTTTTATTGTATAACACATTTTTACAATGTGTCATTTCATGCTAAATACTTGATGTATCATGGATCAATGGATTATGTAAACATACTGAGCTAAAAACAAAAAGATCCATGAAACTAAGCTACAAAAATGTCTTAAAAAATTGACTTTTTGTATCACATGCAAAGAGGGCATTTACATGACATAACCTCTCTAATGTCTGTCCAAAGACATGACAAATGTTTTCTCCATGATTTTTAGTCAAAATTTTTACACAGCACAAAAAACTTATTTTAGTGTTAATAGCTAATTTCCTGTGTATATACTTACTTTAATCGGCTTGAGATTTTGCATCATGGCTGTGTTGTTTGTCTTAAAATCAAACTTTGAATGCCACACCTGCAGCTCACTGATTGAAGCCTGTTAAAAAGGTTATTCCGTTAAATTACGAAAATGGCATATACAATCATTACATTGAATTTGCTTGTTTGAAACCATCTTAAACCACAGCAACACCACTCACAAAAGATCCATTTAGATGGAATGTTACATTCTGGGCTGTGACATTATAAGGAAATAGATAAGGTCTTATGCACACCGAGTGATCGTGGGTCTGGAAAAGAAAGCAAAACGGAATATAAATGTGCATACATGCAAATACAGAAAACATTGAAATAAATGTAAATTGTTCTGAAGATCTATTTCAAAAGTCTCACCATGGTTTCAGTAATTATTGTTAGGTTTCCTCGCTCATCAGTCAGTGCAACATAACTCCCACCATTTTTCAAGTGTCCTACTGTTTGCAGATAAGTCCAGCCAGGCTCAGTAAACTGGGTAGTGTGGGCTTACAGAATTATATGAACCAGAGCAAAATTCTTTGTTAGTTGTATATCACACATGGCCTAGGTCATCTTCAATCTTAAAATATTGATGAATCCATACAAATATACAAAATGCATTACCAGTTATCCAAATAGGGGACTCAACAACATAATTTCCACTCCATGGCTCATTTGCGGTCATTAGACCATCCCTTCCAAAGGGAAGGTCCCCATAATAACTTGCTACAAGGTTCCAAGATATGGTCCTAAAAAATTAACACAAACTACTGTTTTTCTCCAAATTATATTGAATTTTAAATAATAGTAGATTTATATTGAGAGTTGAATTATAATGTGTGTGTATATATATACACAGTGGATATAAAAAGTCTACACTCCCCTGTTAAAATGCCAGGTTTTTGTGATGTAAAAGAATAAGACAAAGATAAATCATGTCAGAATATTTCCACTTTTAATGTGACCTATAACGTGAACAATTGAATTGAAAAACAAACTGAAATCTTCGTGGGGGAAAAATTAAAATGAATAACATGGTTGCATAAGTGTGCACACCCTCTTATAACTGGGGATGTGGCTGTGTTCAGAATTAACCAATCACATTCAAACTCATGTTAAATAGAAGTCATTACACACCTGCCATAATTTAAAGTGACTGATTAATCACAAATAAAGTTCAGCTGTTCTAGTAGGATTTTTCTGACATTTTCTTAGTTGCATCTCAGAGCAAAAGCCATGGTCTGCAGAGAGCTTCCAAAGCATCAGAGGGATCTCATTGTTGAAAGATATCAGTCAGGAGAAGGGTACAATAGAATTTCCAAAGCATTAGATATACCATGGAACACAGTGAAGACAGTCACCATCAAGTGGAGAAAATATGGCACAACAGAGACATTACCAAGAACTGGATGTCCCTCCAAAATTGATGAAAAGATGAGAAAACTGGTCAGGGAGGCTTCCAAGAGGCCTACATCAATATTAAAGGAAGTGCAGGAATTTCTGGCAAGTACTGGCTGTGTGCTACATGTGACAACAATCTCCTGTATTCTTCATATGAATGGGGTAGGGTGGCAAGACGGAAGCCAGAGCCCAGACCTGAATCCAATTGAACATCTGTGGGGTGATCTGAAGAGGGCTGTACACAGGAGATGTCCTCGCAATCTGACAGATTTGGAGCACTTTTCCAAAGAAGAGAGGGCAAATATTGCCACGTCAAGATGTGCCATGCTAATAGACTCCTACCCAAAAAGACTGAGTGCTGTAATAAAATCAAAAGGTGCTTCAACAAAGTAATAGTTTAAGGGTGTGCACACTTATGCAACCAGGTTATTGTGAGGTTATTTTCTTTTTCCCAAAGATTTCAGTTTGATTTAAATTGTTATAGGTCACATTAAAGGTGGAAAAAGTTTATCATTGTCTCATTCTTTTACACCACAAGAACCGGCATTTTAACAGGGGTGTGTAGACTTTTTATATCCACTGTATATAAAATAGACAGTTGAAGTGAGAAGTTTACATACACCTTAGCCAAATACATTTAAACTAAGTTAACAATTCCTGACTTTTAATCCTAAAAAAAAAAAAAAAATTAAATGTCTTAGGTCAGTTAGAATCAGTATTTTAGTGTAAGATAGTGAACTGTCAGAATAATAGTAGAGAAAATTATTTCTTTCATCACATTTCCAGTGGGTCAGAAGTTTACATACAATTAGTTAGAATTTGGTAGAATTGGCTTTAAATTGTTTAACTTGGTTCAAATGTTTTGGGAAGCCTTCCACAAGCTTCTCACAATAAGTTGCTGGAATTTTGGCCCATTCCTCCAGACAGAACAGATGTGAGTCAGGTTTCTAGGCCCCCTTGCTCGCACATGCTTGTCAGTTGTTCTGCCCACACATTTTCTATCAAACTGAGGTCAGGGCTTTGTGATGACCACTTCAATATCTTGACTTTGTTGTCCTTAAATAATTTTGCCACAACTTTGGAGTTATGCTTGGGGTCACTATCCATTTGGAAGACCCACTTGTGATCGAGCTTTAACTTTCTGGCCGATGTCTTGCTTCAATATATCCACGTAATTTTAACCTTAACCTTTCTCAACATGCAATTTATTTTGTTAAGTACAGCAGTCCCTCCTGCAGAAAAGCACCTTCACAACATGATGTTGCCACCCCCATGCTTCATGGTTAGGATGTTGTTCTTTGGCTTGCAAGTCAACTTTTTTCCCCCCAAATATAACAATGTCATTATGGACAAACAATTAAATTTTTGTTTCATCAGAGCAGATTTCAAGATCTTTGCCCCATGTGCACTTGCAAACTGTAGTCTGGCTTTTTTATGGCAGTTGTTTGCTGAGCATTCCTTCAGGTTATGTCAATATAGGACTCATTTTACTGTGGATATAGATACTTGTCTACCATCTTCACAAGGTCTGTTGTTGTTCTGGGATTGATTTGCACATTTCGCACCAAACTACATTCATCTCTTGGAGACAGAATGAGTCTCCTTCCTGAGTGGTATGATGGCTGCATGGTGCCATGGTGTTTATACTTGCATACTATTGTTTGTACAGATGAACGTGGTACCTTCAGGTGTTTGGAAATTGCTCCCAAGGATGAACCAGACTTGTGGAGGTACACATTTTTTTTTTCTGATTTCTTTTGATTTTCCCATGATGTCAAGCAAAGAGGCACTGAGTTTGAAGGTAGACCTTAAAATACATCCACAGATACACCTCCATTCAGAATCTAATTAGCTAATTGCCTAAAGGCTTGACATCATTTTCTGGAATTTGCCAAGCTGCTTAAAGGAACAGTTAACTTAGTATATGTAAACGTCTGACCGACTGGAATTGTGATAGTCAATTAAAAGTGAAACAATCTGTATGTAAACAATTGCTGGAAAAAATTACTTGTGTCATGCACAAAGTAGATGTCCTATAAGACTTGCCAAAACTAGAGTTTGCTAATATGAAATCTGTGGAGTGGTTAAAAAATGTGTTTTAATGACTTCAACCTAAGTGTATGCAAACTTCTGACTTAAACTGTGTGTGTGTGTGTGTGTGTATGTATGCATATATATATAATTATTATTATTATTATTATTATTATTTTTTTTTTTTAAATGCTATATGCAAAACAGCTTAGATCATTATCAAAGTGATCATACGCTGTCATTTTGCCATTGACGTAGTTTTGGTTCAGAATTCGGGCCCAGCAGCCTCCACCAACGTTGTCATTAAAGGTACTGTAGTCTTCAGAGGACCACAGCGTCTTCCCTGTCTTTATGGCTGCATACACAGTGGTGGTGCCAGGGTAATGAGCCCTGACAGTTAAACAATTACAATATCAACATTTTAAATCACAAGTCTTCAGATTGACACTTTAACTTAAAAACAGTACTGTCATTTCTTCCATTAATTTATTCTAAAAATATTATGTTTTCATTAGGAATTATTTATAGAGTGAAATTAATTATACCCCAAGACATCAACGGCATCTTGGAGCTCTCTGTCAGCAATTACATATGAGGTGATTGGCTCCCAGAGGTTATCACTGGCAATTATTTTAACTCTTTCTAGGCCAGTTTTATCCAGTGTATATCGCAGGATCTAGCAAACAAGAGCAGGGAAAGATGCACTAAAGGTCAATTCTTAAAATCTAAAAACAAATATGACAAATATATGAAAGACATTAAAACTAAAAGGTTAAAGAGTACCAACCTTTATATATTTGCTGTCAAAGTGCCTTTCATTCCATATCTGCAAAATATATTCAGTTCAATGAGAATGTCTACAAATTTACTAAACCTGATGGAATAGATTAGATGTATTCACCCCAACATAATCAATATCCAAGTCATGGTATTGTTTGGCCCCAAGAATCCAAGAAACCACATAAGAGGCAGTGATGTCAGGGAAACTATAAGGCCAGTTTTCACCATTTCCTACCCATCCCGGAAAGGCCCATGGCAGACCTATTGATGACAAAAATGGCATTATAGTAAACATGTGAAAGGAACATGAATACAATTGTATTTGGACTGTATATGGACAATACACGTGTTTATTGGAGATTCCTTCTACCTATAAGGGTGATATTAGGGTTCCTCTTCTTGGCTTCCTTCATAAGCCACCATTCATAGCCTCTAAAATAATTCTCATCATCTTCATAGTGCATGTGTGAGGGCTCAGTTCCATCTGGGAATCATTACAATCGTTAAACAGGACATGTAGATAATGCAAGAATACTTTCACTCTTCAGAATTGTCAAAAGTTTAATTGCTTTATTTACAGCACCTGTGGTCTGAGCATCGCCACCAATTTCAACCTTCAGGATTTGTAATGAGGCTCCAAATTTAGGCTGGAAAAACACATTGACACGCATTTAGTTCAAAATGTAGATACAGACAACATATTTAAAAAAAAAAAAAAAAACATTAGGTCTGATTAGATTCATTTCTAAGGAAACATACTTTGAAAAGGTAGTCCAGTATCTGACTGCGATATGGTTCAGCATAATTGACAAGTAAACGTGATGTTGCCTGTAAAAGCGTATAACATATAGATTTAGTTGTTATATGGTGTGCAGACGTTAGCGTTTTCTTTGAACGGTTTTACCAACCAAGCACTTTAGAAACTCAGAAAAAGGAAGCACTAAATCACTCACCCCACCGCCACTTAAACCACCAATGCCATCAAACGAACGTCCTAATCCAAATGTATCATCTAAAAAATAATCATCGCCTGAACAGACACGGATACATAGAAAAATACTTAAAAGAATAAAAAACTGAGTTCCTGTGTTCATTCTAACTCTACGCTCATGAAAAATGATCAGCTGACTAGCAGTTCCGCGATAGGCGGTGCTAATTTTAACCACGCCTCACATACACGCCCTCACCACTATAAATATTAAGGCAGACAGCGCGTTAGAGACAGGGGCGTGGTTTAGCGTGGCCCAGTTAAATATCGTATTTATTTCCATGAGAACAAACTGAATTTTCCAGTTCTTTGTTTTTTACTTTTTAATATATATATATATATATTAAATAGTTTTTGTAACAAAATATATGCCAAAATATATTTTTATAAAAAAATAAAGTTTTTTTTATGAGAATTGGAAGGCAAATGAAAAGTCCTTTCATCAAAAGTCCATCAACATATGCACAAAGGAACCATTTACACAAGCAAGCAGTCAGATGATGCCTTAACTGAATATTGGAATCCTATCTGTAGGCGAATTTGATGAAGAAATACACATTCTGCTCAATCTACAAGAATAGTAGTTTCAAGGTTCACTTAGCCCATTTTATAAATTTCCAACTTGGGACATGAGGAGCATCTGTAGTAATATGTTTTTCTGTATTTCTGTAGGACATTGGTAAAAGCATCATTATCTCAATTGTGATAGAGCCATGTTTTCCTCTATTTTTTGGAAACCATTTCAAAGGGGGCAATTTTGAAATTCAGTTTATTTCTTGTATCCAACACCGAACATGACAAATTTCATAAACCATTACATTTGTCAGTCTACATTTTCATTTCAAGTCAGATGCAAAGGCATTTCTTAGATGGCATTGTGGAGCTGCAAAGTCAGATTTGCACACTCCTTTATTTACAGCATTCTTCTGTGGAGACTTATAATACTATTAGATGCATACATTGATTTATATTTGATTTATAAAGTACTGCAAGTCTGTACCTCATTTATCAGTCTTCTCTGGGGGAAGAAATAACAATGTCATCAGAGATATATCTTTGGTTTATTTGTTGATGGTTTGATATTATAAATGTGAGCTTCTACCTGAAAACAGCACAATAAGAACATGCAGAAGAATTGTTATAGGGATTAACCTTTTTTAATTTTAGATTGCAAATCTGGCTGGGTTTGTGTGCTGTCTGAAAACAGCAAGTCATATTTGCTAATGATTTTTCTTAGATATCTTAATAAAAGGATCATTTGTAGGATGTATTGTGTACTGTATCACACAATTATTGCATTCTTGACCATATATAAGTTACTGTAGTAAATCCAATGCAAGAGCAGAATCAAAAATCTATCTGACCACAGGGGGGCAGAAACGACTCACAAATGATGCTTATACTTTCCTTTTAAAAAAAAAAAGAAGAAAAGTAGGCCATTTAGGATTTGTATGAAACTGTAGAGACAGTGCCCTTGGCTTCATCCAAAACACATATTCATCAGTATGTTGAAAGATTGGTATCAAGCTTCCAAATTACAGTGTATTGGGTATTCCTTTAATTGAATAGACAATATAATTTTCTTGATCTGAAAGGAGAAAAAGAAAAGAAGGCTTCTCTTAGACCTCAAATAATCATTTGAGAAAAGGGAAAACAACTTGAATCAATGATGATTATGAAAGTACTTTCAGACAGAGAGACCAAATCCTTGTCTTTATATGACACAATGCCAAATTACAACACTTCCTAATCAGTAATAAGTACAGAAATTGGTTATTTCAAACAAAGAAAAAAATTGTTTGTTTGTGGAGGTTCTTTTATCTATTTTTTTTATTGATCTTAAAATCAAGTTTGTTGGGTGTAAATACATTTATTATTTTAGCTTCTTACATTAGTAAGGTGTTTAGTGGGTTTCTGTTTGTGCCTCATCTGTTTGACACCACTAAGCATAAATAAAGAGCATTTTCCATGTAATTTCAGCAACATGAAAGTTGTACAGGTTTGTGGCTCTTAAATCACATCATGACCTCGTTCGTATCCTTTCCTCTCCCTCTTTTTTCAGTGTTTTATTCTTTCTGTGTGCCCTTTCCAAATGTTAATGGCAACACGGCTGCAGCAGAAAGCAGGTTATTTTATATTCCGGAGAGAGCCGACTTGATCTCTTTGACCATTTCAAGTCAGACATTGATGCATTATACAGTTGGTCAACAATTTATTGCCTGACCCTGTATGCAAGAAATGAGAGGTGAGGGAGAGAGAGAGAGAGAGAGAGAGAGAGAGAGAGAGAGAGAGCATGGCTGCTTCCACTTGAAATATGAATAATGTCAGCCTGACATCTTTCCTTTACTCACACTTATTAGTTCTTATAAGGCCCAAGCACTGAAAATGCGGAGACCCTATTCTTCTTCTAAGGATTATTAGGGGGCAAAGCACTGAAGATGCTGGAACCTTATTGTATCCGTTAGGATTATCTTTTTCTTCTTCTTTTTCTGCTCTATAAAAAAGCGAATGAACACCAAACTTGGCAGGATGGTCCCAAATCCCGACCACTACTACATAGTTCCAAAGATATTAGCGAAAAAGTTCCTTCGATTGAACGCCATTTGAGTAATTGATCAGTATCTGCTCAATGCAAACTCCAAACTTAACCAAACTCAGTATACACAGTCAGCAGGACATTTTGAAGATGAACACACAGTTTAGTACAGTTCTGCCACTAGGGGGCACTACAACAAAAAAAACTCCTCCTAGGTCATTTGTCCGATTTGCACAAATCTTGGTATACATCATCTACAGTCCCTCCTGACAAAAAGTTGTTCAAAGAATTTTGATATGTCAAATCATTCTGAAGATATCAACAACTATGTTTTGGGACGTGAACTATAATGACTAATTAGCCTGGCTAATTAGTACATTTATATTTATATTTATATCTTTTATCCTTTTTATCCAAAGCGACTTACAGTGCACTTATTACAGGAACAATCCCCCCGGAGCAACCTGGAGTTAAGTGCCTTGCTCAAGGACACAATGGTGGTGGCTGTGGGGCTCGACCCAACAACCTTCTGCTTACCAGTTCAGTGCTTTAGCCCACTATGCCACCACCACTCCTATGTAAGACACATAAAACAAGATGGCGCCAGGCTGTATGTTGGTGTGCCATCGCTCCATGTTTAGGACATGTATGTTTGTTCTGTTTATGTGTTTAACCACACATTTGGACTGCTCCCCTTTAGTCGGTGACCGTCTCACGCTATTGAATATTCGATCATCTGCCATAGACCTCAGCAGCAGTGATTCTAGCATTCAATGGTTTACTGAGCCGCCATGCATGTTTTTGGAGGAGAAACGTTGCAGGAGACGAGGCAAACAAGCGGGAGCTTTAGTGAGATCAAATAATTTTTGGGGGAATTTGGTCGGTGGATTAACAACAGCTAAAGGAGTCACGGATGTGTTGATGCTCTCAATTGATACCTGTCTTCCCTGTTGCATCAAAGTCACTGTCACAGATTATTCCAATAAAGACTAAAAGTGGAAGAGTCGATCACTCAAATCTACGTTCTCTGGGTCGAGGTACACCAACAGATTAAAGTGTTGCATCTTCTAATCAGCCTTTTGAGTCGATTACAGTGCACGTCTCTGGTAAATGCTCGGTCTCTTGTCAACAAAATGTTTATCTTGAATTACTTTTTTCTATCACATGGACTGGATTTTCTATTTATCACTGAGACTTGTTTAAATGTTGCAGATATAAGCCCTTTTCCTGTGTTCTATTGTGTGACTTTTTTTAGTACCCCCAGGACTACTGGTCGAGGTGGAGGTTTAGCAATAATTTTTAAGAATATGTTTAAGTGCAGATTATTGCCTATTGAAAGTTTAAGAGCTTTGAAGCAAAATTAATCATGGCTGAATTGTCTAGGCCGGTGCTTTGCGCTCTTATATACAGGCCTCCTGGATATAATAAGGATTTTTCAAATTAATTTTCTGATTTTCTATCTGTTATTGTATCTTCCGCAGACAGAATTTTAGTTCTGGTGATTTTAGCATTCATGTCTGTTGCCCTTTGAAACCCTTCACCAAAGAGTTTTTAAATCTGGTTGATTCTTTTTATTTGTTTAATTATGTTTTTGGACCCAAACATGAACATGGCCATACTCTCGACCTGGTGTTTTCCTTAGGTATTGCTGTTGATAATATATGTATTGAGGACACAGTTTTCTCAGACCATAAATCTATTGGTTTAATATTACTTCTCTAGGTAATGTTTTATTACATCATCAGCCACCTGCTTTTTTATCTTGTGTCATCACTGCTTTCATGGCCAGTGAGTTTCTCAACTGCTTTTAGTACATCTATTTTAACATCTTCTGTTGAGTCCCATACCTCACCCTCTACAGGACCTGAGGAATTAGTTTGTTTATTTGCGCTGAGATTCTTGAGTCAGTGACTCCCTTCAAACCGAGGAGTCGCAAAATTAACACACAACCGAGGATAAATAATATTACTCGAAATCTTAGAAAGGAATGTAGGAAAGCTGAGCGTAAATGGCTGAAAGATAAATTACAGTTATCCTATGATATTTTTAAATAATTTTTATTAAATTATCAAACAGCTTGCTAGATCCTCATATTTCTCTGGAATTTATTTCACAAAATAGCAATAATCTGAGGATCTTGATTTCTACTATAAATAAGGTGCTTGTTCTTTTACCTTCTACAGATTTGTGCGAACGTTTTTAAAGATTTTTTACTGATAAAGCTGCTCTCATAAGATCTAGCATCTCACCATTAGGGAGTGATGTATTTGAAGTTAAAACCACTTCACATTGTTTTAGTTGCTTTGAGACAGTGTCTCTGGTACATTTAAAATACATAATTTTACAGTTGACAAAGACAACTTCACCTTGCAATGTCCTTTTTCTTTCTTATGGCATTGTTCAAGTAGTTTTTAAAAAAGCAGTTGTTGAGCCTGTTTTTATTTTTTTTATTTTTTAATTGTTTGGATCCACAGGATTTTAAGACTTTCAGGGCCATTTCAAAATGACCTTTTCTAAATAAAATCTTAGAGAAGGCAGTTTAGATTCAGCTAGTTTCTTTTTTGACAAAACATTTTTTGTTTTTTTTACATTTCAGTCTGGTTTCATGGCTAAACAGTATAGAGACGGCTCATTTAAGAGTTACGAATGATATATTGTAATGTACTGATTCAGGAAAATGTGTGGTACTAATGCTATTGGATTTGAGTGCAGCCTTTGACACTATAGACAATTATATTTTGATCAAACGTACCAGGGATTATGTAGGTGTTAAGAGCTTGGCCCTTAAGTGGTTTTCTTCATACTTGCAGGATAGAATTTTTTCTGTCAGGATTGGGAACTGTCCTTCATCATCTGCCACTGTTTCTTTTGGGGTTCCACAAGGTTCAATCCTTGGTCCGGTTTTATTCTCATTATTTATTTTGCCGCTGGGGTTGATCCAATACGGAAACGGTTATAATTTTTATGTTGATGAATTACAACTGTACCTACCCTTAAAGCATAATGATTAATAATCTATTACATTTTTTTTTATAATTGTTTGGCTGAGATCAAAGGTTGGTTGGCAAATAATTTTCTCCAATTAAATGAGGATAAGACAGAGTTTATTGTTTTTGGTCAGAATCAATGTATCAGTGTAATAAGGATACAACAGAAAGTTTTGGCTTACTTTCTGGTAACATGCACTCTAATTTGAAGAATCTAGGAATTATTTTTGACCCTGAGCTAAGATTTCATCGTCAGATAAATGCTGTTGTGAAAAACTGTTTTTTTTGTATGATGTACCTCTAAGCTAAAATATTTCTTTTCTGTTAGATATTTGGAAAAGTTATGCATGATTTTATTTCTACCTGTTTGGACTATAGTTAAGCCTTATATTTATGCACTAGTCAATCCTTGGTTTCTCACCTCCAGTTTGTGCAGAATGTCGCAGCGAGGCTTTTTACTAATACCAGGAAGAGGGACCATTTATCACCTGTTTTAGCAGCTCTTCACTGGCTTCTGGAAAGTTTAGGATCCATTATAAGGTGTTAATGTTTGTTTTTAAAACCCTACATGGATTGGTGCCACTGTATATCGGAGTCTTTATCATCCCTCATCAATCCCTAAGATTCTTGCGCTCTACTGACCAGTTGTCTACTTTTCTGCTGTCCCGCTTGAAGTACAAAGTTGATCATGCTTTTTCAGTGGCAGCCACTAGACTATGGAATATAAAATATGCCTCAGTCTATAAAATCAGTATCATGTACTAATGCTTTCAAAACTGGCCTAAAAACTTGTTTATTTGCTTTGGCCTTTGAATATGTTTTAACTTTGTGAGTGGTATTTATTATGGTGTATGAGGCAAATTTGTATTTTTGTACTTGCTTTTATTCCCAAGTTTTTATTTGTTTGTCTTTGTATAAGTATTTTAGTTACCATTGTATGTATTGTGTTTATGCTGAAATAGGAATCTTTGTACAGCACTTTGGTCAATTCTTGTGATTTTGAATATGCTCTATTAATAAAAGTTGAGTAGAGTTGTATCTTGTGAGCAAAATGTTCAAACTTAAAACTTTGTACACATGGATAAGAGAACACTCTGAGGCAGTGGTTCCCAAACTTTTTACGGTGAAACATTAAACATCCTTTTTCCCTCTCTAACGCATAAAAAAAATTCACACAATGTAATTTGAAAATATGTCTGTTTAACACAATTATCTTTGTAAAACAACTCCCATATAAATTGTTCTTATTATTTTTACATATTTTGTACATGTTATATTCATACTGAGTAAATGGCTTACTGATTGAGATGGGAATGCTAGATATGATATAACTGCATAAATTGAAATCTCCCACTCATCACATCACGGTATGCAAAAATAGCATTCGGATCTGTGCCTGGAATTGTGCATCATTGCAGACCTGAGGTACGACATTGCCAGCCAAATTCGAACATTGAGGGTAAGTATCTGTGCAATTGTGTAGTCAGCTCAAGGTGCTTTTTATGTCACATTTGACACTGTTTGCAAGATTGAGCTCATTTGCTGCAAAAACATCATGCAACAATGTAAAATCAGGTCTCTAGCGTGTAAGCAAATGTGAGTGAAAATTACTTGCGTGTGAATATGGAAATTATTTGGTGCTGATGAATGTCTGACACCTGTCATCAAAGCATTTGAACTTTTTGAACAGAATCAAAACTCCCTATTCTTCAACCTTAAATACAAATTACCTTTCAAACTGCGAAATGAAAATTAAACTAAAATCGTGTAGGACTGTCATATGTGAGTCTGGTAAAACAGAAGTATTTTACTTGCTATCACTAAGCTACGTCACCTAGCACTGGGCTGGGCTGGCGAAAAAAGATACTTGTGTGAGGCACGATGCATTAGTAGATGCGTTAAAGATAGGGTTATTTAATTGCATATTATTCTGACTTTTATGACACAAAGATTTTTGTGTTTCTAGACTAGAGGGCACACCAAATAATTTTTGCCAGTGAGAATTTTAGACTGTGATGAAATTGAAAGAATGGTAAATCTCAGAATGTTATTCGCATACCGCCATTGTCACCTCACGTACCCCCAGGTGTACACACACCCTAGTTTGGGAAACACTGCTCTGAGGTATCATGTCAAGTTTTCATCATTTCGTCAACAAGGGGACGCTATCTTTTACAACTGTGCACAAAGCAGTTGAAATGTCACACCAAAATTTTTTCAAGGTTTCAGGGGCCTTTGGGCCACTTAACATGCTCAAAATATTTCCGAGTTGTCGGCCATTAGAGCTTTGTAAAAGTTCATACATGGCTGTCTAGAGGGGGCTCTGTAGAGCCACCTAGAATAATGGAATGTTCGGGGGGCTCTGTAGCACATACCTTTTGAGCTAGTCACCAAAATTTGTACTTATAATGATCTCATCAAGCCTGGAAACTTTTGCACTGACAGTCATAAGCTCCACCCAACAGGAAGTTGGCCATTTTGGATTGTTTGAAAAATGCATGCTCTGGAACTTGAAATACTCCTCTAGGGGATTCATGTTACAGGAACAAAATGTAGGTGTCATCATGCCAAGACATTGAAGATGCTAAATTGCAAACAGATTTTTTATATATATAATGGTGTTGACATTGAGACAAATAAATGGGAAATAGGAGGTGTCACATATCTCCTGCATGCATTGTGTGATTTACGTCAAAATTGAGTCATATGTTTGGCCTAACAAGCTGATTACATTGATGTGTCTATTGTGGGTCACGGTCATAGCACCACCAACTGGCACCAGGAAGTAAAATCAATTTAATCAGACTTTGAAAAAGCCCTCTTGTGTTTACATGAATTGCTTCAAAATTTTATAGAATAATGTCAAGACACTGCTGATGTAAAATTGTAAAAGTATATTCGATTTCTTAAACACTGTTTAAGGGTTTTTAAAGTGAAATAAATAGGCCATAAAAGTTTATGTTTATTGTAATGAAAATGTACCTCACAAACTTGTTAAGTATACTTGACATTAAGTATTCCTGAATGTAGACCATTTTAAATAATCTTGTACTAGTGTTCATCATTGCTGTGCGACTTCAAACGCTGTGTATCATGAGCATGCTGTTGTTATTTTGCTAGCCATCTTAAACTGATCTTTAACTCTATATGTCATTCTTGTGATAAACACCGTTAACTGATGAACACAGTTACACATGCTTAGACTATACATAACAAACGGGTCTTTTGGATTATGATCTGTCTTGTGTCAGTTGGGTTTGGCTCAACTATGCTCATATTCCAACAAACAGAGTTACAATAGGCTGGACAATGAAAAAAGTTTGATGCCATGTTTGTTTCTGTGTTGGCATAGTTACTATGTTTGACATTTTTAACACAGTGTAGTCACACTGTTCCCTTCCATCACCATTAGATGCTCAAATGTGTTACTAGAGTATACAGGGAATATAGATATATAGCCACATGATGTCAAAAACATGTATCTTTGCTCTGTGAGAGACAAGATATAAGTTCAGTATTAGCATTATTCTTAAAATTTGATTTTATTTAATTGTATCTATTGACAGGGATGGGGCGTAACGGAATACATGTAACAGGATTGGTAATTCATTGGTAATTAGAATACAGTTACATTCAAAAAGTATTTTGATTAGTGATGAGATTACTTTGCATTATATTGTCGTTTGTTTAATTAAATTTTTAGTCCTTTCAGATGGAAAACATTTATACATATAAATGTTACAATCCAAAGTGCATTAGAACAGCAGTGAAACACTTTCTTATGATGTGTTACATTCATACGAGCAGAAATAAAAGTGAGTTTGAAGTAAGTTTGGAGCTGATGAAATAGAAATAAACCTTGTGTAAATTGTCAGCTTTATGCTAAGCTAAAATGCTATTTCTAGCCATTTTACATGTACATATTACCAGGCACGACCATTTTTTTTTATCATGAAAATTCACGTTTGATCATAATTTCTTTTTTCTACTAAGACCGTTGATATTAGGGCAATGATCATATTCTTGATAATATTTTTTTTATTGTTTTCCTGTAAAAATATCTACAAATCCTTAAAACAGGATCAATTTGATTTATCTTGCTTTAGAAACAACACCGCATAAGATATTTAGGTTTTTCAGAGAATGTATTTTTAACTTGTGTGTTTTGTCTTACTGTACTGGCAGAGTTTTTATAGTCAAAACAAGTGAACAACTCTACAAGTACTGAAGAAGTGATCCAAAGTATTTAGAACACGTTACTGACCTTGAGAATCTAATGGAATATGTTACAAATTACATTTTATATAATGGATTCTGTAATCTGTAGTGGAATACATTTAAAAAGTAACCCTCTCAACCCTGTCTATTGATCTATGCTTTTTATATGCATTTGCTTATAGATAGTATATATTTTTAATAAACATCAATATAATGAATAACAATATCAATATTTTAATAAATACAAGCAACATAACCATAACAGCTAGTAAATAGGACTCATAACATTCAATTACATTGCATTTGTGGTAAACATGAGCCCACAATGCACACATTTAATATATAATCAATTACAAGGAAAAAATACACAATTTACAATATATAACAATGGAAATATAACAATTATTAATACAAATGTCATAACAACAATAACAACTATAAATTAAAATTTGCTTCTTTTATTTCACAATTCTCAGTAATGTTAAAATGTCTAAGTTAGTTTTGCATGGTTATACACTGTGTGGATTGAGCAGTAAATTTGTAGTCTTCTGTATAAGTTTGGATGCCTGTAACATAAAACAAACATCCTGTGGTTGAAAAGACTGTTCAAGTAGATTTTTTAGGCATGTAAATGGCATTGCTTAGCCAGTCCCTCTCTGTAGCAGAAGCAGCGAAACAGCAGCAAAGCAGATTTGAATGTTAAAATTTGCCAGTTGATGATTTTAGACATGAATGTTCTAATCAAACCAGTGCAAATGTGCTTTTTTTTTTTTTTTTTTTAATCCCATCCTTTGGTTATGTATTCCTGACACATTTTTCTCCTTTGGGTTGTCACCTTTCTGTATACCTCAATGGGGATACAGATTTGAAAGAGTGACCCTTATCTATTTTTTTGTGACTTTAGAGCTGAATTGAATGTGGACAATAGCGAATGTATGTATTGAGATGCAACAAAAATACATTTCCAGATTATTATTTATATGCACAGGGGTAATCTTTCTGCCTCAATGTAAAATTACTCTATACTGAGCCTAATCGAGCACTGGGAGATTACAAAAAGTGTGCACCAATGTCCATACAAGAAACCTATAACTTTTGGTACAATGATCTGGGCATGTCATTTGGGCTTTCTCCTGCATTCCACTCTCCAATCCTCCACACACAATACCATTTCCCTGGGCCTGTACTGAACATACTGGAGGATGTGACTGGAATATCTTTAGAATAAAAGAATAGATGCATAGAGACTTCCATAAGAGGTATGCAATCAAAACCTTGTTGAACAAATCCAGATGGGCTGTAAACATCCTATTCAAACAAACAAGTAATTGAATACATAAATATCAGATTGAATTATATAAGTACGTATATATGCTAAAAGGATGAAGATTTGAAAGATAGAAACTATTATCGGATGTACCAAATCTGCCCCTACCTTCTTAACATAATTGGTTCCAGTGGTAACTGCGGTATAATCTTCCTACAAAGCCAGTGAATCCATGTTTGTGAAAACATTTCAATGTCCTGAAAGGAATGAATCCACTCACTCACTTTCCAGAAGCAATCACTTAAAACGAAGGCCATGTATTTCATTGGTCAGACTGCAGAAAACACAAAGACTGCAAAAAAGGTATTTCGCCTTGATTAAATATGCATCTGGTCAGGGCTGCAGAATGGATTCAGATTTAATTGATAGATTTTAGTGTTTATGTGAGCTTTTGCAAGTGTGTGTTGTATGTGTTTGTGTGTGCAGCTGTATTAGTGTGTGTATATATTTAATTTAAGAATAGTCATGACTTATTTCATTAGTGAAGTGGATCTGAATGCATTCCTCTCTGAGTAAAACTGATAGCCTTGAGTGTTTCTTGCTGTAAGAGGCACTATTAACAAACCTCATTCCATTTTTCTCACTTTTTACAAGGGAAAGGGTCTCAGTAAGTGATAATACAGTTCCTTTTTGATTCAATTCACTCGACATTGCTGTAAGCTCTTTAGGGAGTCCTTCTTAGATTACCTCGTTAAAACCCTTATACAATCACGGCAATCCTCTGAATGGCAATGGTGTCTGAGCCTCGCCCCTTCAGGTGCGCAGTTGGCCTATAAACATGGGCATTCAGTCACCATTTTTTCAGAATTTTCTTTCTTCAAGACTGCAAACTTCGTCTTTTTCTTTGAACCCTTTCTACTTCACCATCGCTATACACTTACAGTGGATGGAACTTCTCAGTGAAATGTGGACAGGATGACTTGACACCTGTGCTCAGCGCCTGCACCGAGAAGCTTTTGCTCCCCTGTGTATTCCGGTGAAGAGTTTTCCACACCACCATCGAAAATGCTCTCTGTGAATAGGTTCTTCACTTCAGATGCTCGTCATTGATCAATGCAGCATTTCAAAAACCTTTTATATATATATATACATTATTAACTAAAAGAGCCACTTGCATGATACATGTCTTTTTAAAGATGTCATTCCACAAGTATGTGACGCAGAGAAAGCCACCCTTCTCGACACCCAGGTGTTGCCTGACAGTCTCTTTGGCATCGTCATAAATTTTTTAAGTATATTTTTATGATAAACTTAAAAGACAAAACACACACACACACAACGGACATGTCCGTAAACTATCTCTCTCTCCCGCACAATCCTCCGCAGTCAGCCTTTATGCCTTTTGGAGGCTTCCGCCCTGCCACATTCCTCCCTCGTTCTCTCAGGCAGGGGAGCACCCGGCATGACGCACCCCCCTTTCCCTGGGGTGGGGCGTGCCTCTTGCCCTGTCTGCCGGCAGGTCATCCCTGTTTACCTGGATGAGGGAGGGAACAAGGGGAAGGAAACAGAAATAATTAAATAGGGGGTACTTCCTGAAACAGTGTAGTACCCCCCCCCAAAAAATCACTGTAAAATTTAAATGAGAGGGAAAAGACCAACGCGGAGTGGCAGTGAGAGAGAGAGAGAGAGAGAGAGGAGAGAGATATAAAAAAAAAACACTTACTCGCCAGTTCTCTGATACGTCGTAGCTTGTTCCTCTGCCTCTCTTCCACCCTCTAACGGACTACAGTCGCGCCTCTCCAGGTGGATTGTAGGCAGGCCTCCATCCCCTGGTGAACCGGCTTGATAATATAAATAATATTTTAATAATAAACTTAAACAAACAAACACATGACGTACATGTTAACGATCTCTCTCTCCCGCACAATCCTCTGCAGTCTGCCTTTATCCCTCTCGGAGGCTTGATTAGCCTGATAAGGGACTGGGTGTGTATGATCACAACCCGGCCCCGCCCTCTGCCCTGCCACAACGCGATAGAGACTGTCCCAGACTGCGACATACAGTGGGATTTACTGCCTTTATTTTCTCATTCTGAAGAAGGATTGCGGGCTTCGTCCCATTCTAGATCGGAGATGCTTTAATCTCACACAATTACCAGGGCAGACTCCTATCAGCACATTTAATGAGCATGAAACAACACCTTCTCCAATGGAGTAGGCATCATCTCCTCTCATCGTATGCAACACATGTCCCGGGCATTCTGAATTTCAGAGCGAATCTGTTGTCACGCCAGGAAACATTACCAGGGAAATGGAGACTTCATCCTCAGACAGTGATAAGGATTTGGGAAATATTCGGCAAAGCGGAAGTCGACCGGCCACTGTCCCCTTTGGTACTCCATGTCCCAAGCCCTGCTTGGCATGGACGCTCTGGCTCAAAAATGGCCTGTGAAACACAAGCATGCATTTCCCCTGGTGCTCCTCTTCATTCTGTCATCAGCAAGTTTTGAGTGGATATGGAAACAGTTTTGTTAATTGCACCAGAATGGCCCAATCAGTCCTGGTTTTCAGAGATTATAGAAATACAAGATGGCCCTCCATAGGAAGGCCCATACAGCTGAGGAGAGACCTTCTCTCCATGCACAAAGCATGATTTGGCATCCCCAGCCAGAGCTGTGGCACCTACACATGTGGGCTATAAATGTAGCACTTTGGTGTCAATGATAAAGACCATTTTACAAGCCAGAGCATTGTCCACAAGATGTTTTCAAATTGGTGCTCTTCACATGGTAAAGACCCGGTGAATTGCCTCATAGCTGAGATTTTGAGAGCGCCTGGATGATGGTCTTACCCAATCAACGTTTAAGGTTAATGTAGGGACAATCTCAGCATACCACACCCCTGGAGGCTGGCTCATCGATAGGCAAACATAATCTAATCATAAAGTTCCTTAGGGGAGTGAGATGTTTGAACACCCCTCGCACTGCCCCTTGCACTGCTATGGTGACGATTTTGGACTTAAAGTTGGTGTTGGGGGCACTCACAATCTCCCTATTCAAACCAATTGAAATATGTTTTCTTTAAAGTCTGTACTCCTATTGGTTTTGGCCTCATTTTTAATGGGTGGGTGACATGCATGCGCTAGCGACTGACAGCTCATGCCTGGTGTTTGGTCCAGATCTGTCAAAAAGAAATGGTGACCCGCTTATATACACCAACAGCACATCTGAAGGGGTGGGGCTCAGGCACCATTGCCAATCAGAGGAGTGATTGTATAAGGGTTTCAACAAGGTTGTCTAAGAATGACTCCCCATAGTGCTTGCAGCAACATCTCGTTCACTTCATCTCAGGGAACCAAGGTTTCATGTGTAACCAGAGACATTTTCACACTGCATTGTTTCAACAGACCTTCAATATAGAAGACTTCCTGTTCCAGGACAAGTTCCACACATGGGTCAGGATTTTAACATGGTTTTAAATCCAGGGAGTAAAGGACTGGCTGGTTATCAAGGGCAGTTAACCAGTGCTCATTTAGATACCAAAACTACACCATTATGCAGGCAAAAACATGTTTTCTGGATGGATATTATAACATGATCACACAGGATATCTACATGTTGCTTACAAAAGCTCCTTTACCAAGAAATTAGCCCCAATCAGTTGAATTACTGGCAAGCACCTTGCCCAATCAGACATTTTTGCATCAATTCAAGCATGAACACATTTCCCAAGACATGATTCTGGTTCTGTGGGAACCATGAAGTAATCGTGTTCACTAAACCATGATGAGCATGTTTCGGAGGTTGCATTTTCACTCAAAAATTATAACATTTTTAACTCGCTTTTGGCACCACTCTGTGGATATTTGACACAGAAACTGGAGCTCACACTTGCTCATACGTTCAACAACACTTCCAGGTTCGGCCGCTGAGGGCAGTGATTCAAATTTTGGTAGGAATAGATAACTTTTGACCTACTGTTGCTGAATTCACAATGTGATAAGTCTGAATGTTAATTATTTTACTAAGAAAATACAAATAATTTGCAAAGGTGCTTATTTAAGCTCTGACCATGCAGCCAGATATTAAACATAATCAACATTTTTGTGTCCTTGATCTTGATGTGCTAGTGATAAATTTTAGACCTATTCAGCCAAACATCATTATGGCAGATATTTGTAAACTAATTGATTTCTTGTTCTTACTCTCAGGCTATTAGGAACATTGCCATTTGATAACAAGGCTTGTTTTTCCAAATACATAAGCTATGGTGGATAGTTTGCCTCAGGAAAAAATTGCTTAAACTCAGCCATACCTCCTTCCTTTAGAATATCCTTGTATAGTCTTCATTTACATGTTAAAATGTTCAAACCTTTGTGGACAGAGTAAAATTAGACACATTTTTTCAGGTAAGAATCTTTGATTCAATTATAAGTTTGCATGTGATAAAATCAGTGGACATGATATAATTAAAATTTGGCAGAATTGTTTTCCAGTGTTTCAAGAAGTTAATCAATGATTTGATTTTACAGTAAATAATTACTTAAATATCCGGCGAAGTGATATGGCTTAAGAAGGCTTGGAATATAATGCACAACTACTACTTCATGTAAATCATTAAACAAAACATCTTTTAAATATCTTCTTTTGTTTTTCACAAAAGAAAAGAAAGTCATATGGGTTTAAAATGACACAAGCATGATACAAATAATGACATAATTTAACATTTTATGTGAACTATCCCTTTAAAAGCATATTTACCTGCCCTTTTATTTCTAGACTTTTTCTCTGCTATTAACAAATAACTTTTAAACTTTGCAGTGCATTCAAGTTTTTGTGATGTACTGTATATGAGAAATCCATAACGTATAAGCACTAATCATTACATCAGTGTTTTGGATTAAGTTAGGGAGTAAAACTCCCCCATGTAACGCTTGAATGCACAGAACAGAATGCAATACATATTTGTATCAACAGAGTTTATGAGTGGCCAGCTTCCAATTTACAAATGGCTTATGAAGAACTTATGCCTGGATTATAAGAGATGTGGGTAGGCCTGGCCATGTTGTATAGTTTACTATGGACCATCCATCCATCCATAACCAACCATCATCAGTCATTTATCGGAGCTTTAAGTTCTCTGAGAGGGTCATTAAACGAAAACGGCTTGTCATGGCCTTGTATTGGAATTTCCTGTTTAACAATAATCTATCCTTATCTCTGCTCCCCCATGACCTAAACATGTTGTGAATCCAAATGAGTTGTATGGACCTGTAGTGTAAAGAAGAATATAGATTTTAAATCCCATTTGTAACTCATGTGGCATGCTATATTTTCATTTGAATGATTGGAACAGCCTAGCAGCTAAACCATCTATGAAAATGTAACTGTTAGCAATTATATGGTCAAGATGCTCTTGCGTTTAAAATATTATCCTTCATGGTAACTGAGCATATGAAAATATATCCACTCAACATACACTGATGCATAATTACACCCTGACCATAAACCCCATTATTCAAAATTAAAGAATAAAAATGAAGTGATTAATGCTGTTATGTTACATTTACAATTTTGGCAGATGATTTTATCCATAAAAAGTGCATTCAATCACAGAACCAAAGAAAGGACATTGGCATTACTAGCTAGTTTTGGATGCTGGTAGAATGTAATGCTAGAATATGATGCTGGTGTGTCATTGTGCCAGCCAGGCTTTTGACTTTCTTTCTTATGCGGAAAGAAAGTGGTTGTTTTTAGATGTTTTTTTCATTGTGCATGTAATCGTGCAAAATACAGTACTTCAAGATTTTCAGTGACAAATTACTTACATTTTGGGTTGTTCCTCAACAAAATCACCATCGTATGCCTTCAGAAGTCTTATGAAGATGCTGGAGTTGCATGGACTATTATGGTCCTTTTTAAAGCTTTAAAATGAGTCACTATCAAATGCCATCTTATTAAAACGATGGACCACAATATTCATTAAATATCTCCTTTTGTGTTTTACATAAGAAAGTCAAAATGGTTTGATTCGACAAGAGGTGAAGTACTCCTTTAAGCGATTGACACAAATAGGGCATACTGGCACTGTTCCACAGGAGACAACCAGCTTAGGGGCACTGCAGTCTTAAAGTTTACACATGGCCAGTGGCAGAGATGAGCAGGCAATATTCAACCTGAAACCAGGGGTGTAAACACACAATGTGCCCCTGGACATGAACTCTCGCTACACTCCATATCCAGCAATATGATGACATATTATCTGTCAGTTGTTTAGGGGGACTGAAGTGCTTGTGTGGATATCAGGTTATGAGTGGTTTCTTCATTGTGCCTGTGGAGTCTGTCAAGGATCAGACATTTCAGTCATTCAGATTATTTGTTACACTGACACCAGGAATTCGATTGACATTGCTGAACTGTGCTTATGACAAAGACGATTACAACTGACAAATGATTGTCAGTTCACACGGTTGTATCATTTATCTGCAATAATAGAAAATACATAAATAAATAAATAAATAACAAAATATATAACAAAACACTTGTATATTGTGCAGATTTGAGTTCAGACATTATCTATTGGGTTACAATCAGAGTTGGGTGTAATGTGACTATAAAGATATTAGTTACTGTAATCTAATTACTTTTTAAGTAGTGTAACCTAGTGTTGGGCTCGAGTCCACCTCAGTTTGTGTCTGAATCAAGTCCGAGTCATTAAACAATCGAGTTTGAGTTGAGCCTGAGTCAAAAAGGGACCGAGTTGGACTCAAGACCGAGTCATAACAGGCCGAGTCCGAGTCGAGTCAGAATTAATCTGTCCATGAATCTGAATTCAAATTGTAACCAAAAGCTCAACATCAATATTTTAAGCCTATTTTAACTTTCACAACTAAAAAAAAATATTGTCAATATAAATATAATAAAACCGCTGAACAAACTTTTTTTTTCAGAATGAAACCATATGATTTAGGTGTATGAAGACAAAACTGTCCTTCAACACTCTTCTTATTGTGTTCTGTTGACTATTCAATTATTTGTTAATTTTCCCCTCCACTCAAACAAAGATTAAAGAAAGTGAAAGCTGCTTTAGTAATTAAAACCAGAGTTAATATTATTTCGAATTTTAATAGTTTTTTATTTCTAGTTCATTTTCAATTTGAAATCATCTAAAATGATCCCTATCTAAAGAAATAATATGTACTGAGATTTATTTTAGTCTCTATATGCTGACTGGTTTGGGAAAATAATGAGTCAACACAGTAGTAATTAGCACTTCCTGGGAAGTTACATCTCATGACTTGACTGCAAATGCTACATCCGAAAACACTGGTAAAACCCCCTGCTAATATTATGGCCATTTAACACAGACATGATGGTTAATTCACAGAAAAAGTGAGACAGATCTACGCACTGCTTGTGCGCCTAAAACTGTGATGTGTCAGTGTGTTATTGTTTTTAAAAAATAAGAGGTATCATAAAAATTTATTTAGGACTACCACGAAGAAGCTATTTGAAAACAGATACTCACATAATGTATATTCCACAAGACAAAATGGTTACTGAATTTAAACAATTGATCCTGTTCTAAAGTTTACATCCCCTTGGTTCTAAAATGTTCACCCAAAATGAAAATTCATGAATTGTTTACTCACCTCTGTGTTGTTATAACTCCATACGATTTTCATTCATTTTCTTAACACAAAGGGAGAAATTGTGAACAAAAAAAATATTTGTGCTTAGTGATGTCACACAATGGCATCGTTTACGGTGATCACTTCCTCAAGCTTCAAAAGGACACAAAAATATAATTCAGAAGACTGTACATTCTTTGGTTTCCCAGCATCTTCTGCTCACTTGAGTTCTTTTCAACAGTGGCTAAATTATATAGACATCAAACGTTTGACTCTGAGGACAATTGATGGACACATACACAACTATTACAAAAGGTGCAAGCATTCATTGATGCTCAAGAAGGCAAAACAAGAACCAAGGGGATGCAAACTTTTGAACAGGAAGATTTGTGTAAATTAAATGTTTTTCACTATTTAACCACATTTTATCTTTTTTTTTTTCCATTCTACATAGCCTGATATAATTTCATATTGCATGTGTAATTATGAGTAGACTTGTCATGTCAGGTACATATTTTAACACAAAATCCACAACATTGGAACCTACAATTTTTAATACAATCTGCACATCTCAATTTAAAGGAATGTTCCAGGTTCAATACAAGGTAATCTCTATCAACAGCATTTGAGGCATAATATTGATTACCACATGAATTAATTTCAACTTGTCTCTGCTTTTATTTAAAAAAAAGCAAAAATCGATGTTACAATGAGGCACTTACAATGGAATTGAAAGGGGAAAATGAAAGTGAAGGTGGCCAATTTTTGCAGGATTTAAACAAAGAAATGTGAAGCTTATAATTTTAAAACTCATGTATTATTTGAGCTATACTATGTAAAAAGTGCAGTGTAGCTGTCAGAATGTGACAGTCTGATTTAACTCCATGATGTGGGGAAAATTAACATTCAGAAAACACACCGCTTAATTTTAACGTGTTGTGCGAAGACATGGATCAGCTTCTTCAGCTTGTTGTTGAAAACACATTTTTACATTATTTTGGGCATTTGTGCTGACTGACAGTATGAGATATGACATAGCGCATGGCATCATAGCCATGGTAACAGATACATTTAAGCTGATTTGCTGAAAACTAGAATGAATGTATCATCAAATCAACATGCGACACAACAACATTTATTTTATTCTCTGCAAACGATACCAGGGACAAGATGAGAAGGACATCAAGAAGATTTAATTGAAGAAGAAACAAATCAGTGACCGGGGCTGTCCTGTGTAATAAACCAGGATGTCTTGTCAACCAATCTATAATTAAATTATAAACAAAACATTTTGCTGCCCAATATAACTTCATATTTCATTGTGTATTTTATTGTGGAAAACACTGTAAAAGAACATATTTTAAGCAGCTCGTCAATGCTTTTAAAATAGAAAAACAATAAATAGGTGCTGTTTATCTGTTTTTCAGAGTTGCAGTCTGCTTTAGCAATAACAATAACTTTAATGTTCTTAATCTCAAATAGCACTCATATTCATTGACTGTGCGTATGTATATGCTGTCCGGAATATTTGATTCAGATCGGACTGTATTCACAGCCATTTCATTTGGTGGATTTCTACATTTGCTTTGGATTTGTTCGTTTGTGGATTATACTTGAATTCATGTGGATTCATCCTGAACTTGTGTGAATTACTCATTGTTGCTGACACAAGGCCTAACGATCAAGCGGATGGATATGTTTGCGTGACGGACTCAGCGGTGGAGTACAGGTTCCCCTTTCCATATTCTATATTCATTATTTCACTATTGAGTATTTTCTTTGCTTACAAGTATCCTTACAGTGTTCTGTGCATGACCATGTCTATACCCTGAGCCTATGTGATGAGAGATCATGACCTGATTTTCCATTATTTTTGGGACTTGAGTTCTTTGAAATCTCTGGTATGAAGTTGGATTTCAGTGCCAAAGCTTATTGCTTACCTGAGAAATGTGAGATGTGTCACTTTCCTACCGCTTCCCATTTCAAAACCTCTGACATACTTCCACTGCCACCAGGTTACATTTAGCAGTATAACCTATCCAGATTAACTAATTCACAAGAACCACAAAAAAGAACTCCTGAGCTCAGCGGATGCCTCACACACACAGAAACGTCAACTTGAAAGTTTATTTCTTGACTGGCCAAGTGTATGCACTGACTCATTAGGACATACTTATCATCATATCATCAAATATTGCATCAACATCAGTGATAGGATACCTGTGAGGAAGAGAGCATACCCAACATCTGTGCACAAACATGAGGAGGAGGTCACTAAGATGCAGGAGAAGGGCATCATTCGTCCTTCTTCTGCTCCATGGACTGCTCCTGTATTTCTACTACCCAAGAAGGATGGGGGTATGTGCTTTAACATGTCCTATAGAGCCTTGAACACAAAGACACCTCTGGACGGTTTCCCCATGCCCCAAGTACAAGATATACTTACATATCTCAATGAGCCACCGTATTCAGCACTTTGGACTTGAGGAGTGGATAATGGCAAGTCGGGATGGAGGACAGCATCCAAAAAAAATCCTTCGTCACTTAGAACTCACAATATTAATTTGTATGCATTCCCTTCGGGCTAAAAAATACCACAGCCACGTTCCAGCATTGATGAACACTATATTTTGGGACATTATATGCAAATTCTGTTTTGTCTACATAGATGACATCGTAGTATATTCAGCCAACGTCCAAGAGCATTATGGTCATCTTAAACAGCTGTTTACCAAGCTGGAGGCTGCAAGTTTAACACTCAACCCGAAGAAGTGCAATATTCTCCAGAAGACCCTCTCTTTCCTCTAACATGTCATCTTTGAACAGAAGATTTTACAGAATTTTCTTGTTCCCAAGTCCGGAAAGAAATTTTAATGTTTCCTCGGCCTTGCGGGATGGTACGATCACTTTATCTCTTATTTTTCTGAATTTGCAGCCACTCTACATGCTTTAAAGAAAAAATATGCTGTGTGGGAGTGGACTCCTGAATGCCAGTATGCCTTTGAATGTTTAAAAAAAGCCCTTCAAAAAGCTCCCATTCTAAGACCTCCTGACTTCGGTTGTTCTTTCAAAGTGCAATCCCACGCTAGCAACGTGGGACTTGGAGCTGTGCTAACTTCGGAGCAAGGAAAGAATGTGGTGGCATATGCATCTAGACTTCTCCAGGGCACTGAGAAAGCTTACTCCACAGCAGAGGAGTTTCTAGCTGTCGTATGGACAGTGGAGAAATGGAGGGAGTATTTCAAAGGACTACATTTCGAGGTGCTAACAGACCATTCTGCCCTTACCTTTGTATTCAATCACCCACATCCCTATTCACATCTGACGAGATGGGTCATAAGGTTGCAAAGCTTTGACTTTACAGTGAGATACAGGAAGATACAGGATACAGGAAGGGCCAGTGTAATTTGGTTCCTCACACCCTGTCTTGAGGGGTGGAGGAAGACATCCCCGGGACCATAGATCTCTTGCAAATAGTAGAAATTTCATGCAACCTACCTGTAAGCTGGGAGGACATAGGATGTGGACAGAAGGAGGATACAACACTTCAGCCTCTGTGGGATGAAGCTAAGCTCACTGACCCGAATACAACCCATGCACATTATGTCATTCAGAATTTTAGAAGTACCATCAAAAAAGATGGAGGACAAAATCTACAAGGTGTCAAACCCAACTCAGAAAGCCATACCTGCAGTTTGTTCATGCCAACCTGTTAAGTGGTCACCTGAGATCCGAAAAAAATGTCAGGCTGGGTGTTACAGTTTTAGTAAACTGTGAGAAACATGATATGGGTGACTTGACTTAATGAAGTTCTTAAACACAATGAAACCATGATGCGACCACCGTCTTATCTGCACAAATGCTGCGTGCAATTTTTTACCAGTTGTCAGGTCCCTTGCAGTACAAAACTGCCTAGTAGTTTCTAGTACATTGGCTACATACCTGTCTTTATGTGCTCGTTGTGCCAGCCACCATGGCAATCGATGTTATACAGAATTCTCTGAAGTATATTTGAAGCATATTAGTTGACTGAGTGGCGCTCTGCTGGTGTGTTTACTCAACACAGTGAAACAAACACGTGCTACGTCTATGACATCAGGGGTTGCTACAACTGCTTGCAGACAGAGTGTCCATTTTCTTCTGATTCATTATTTTTATTGATTTATTTATTTTGTTCATTGCATCTCAAATCAAATGCCATGGACTCGGCTGGAGCCCCAAAGGCTTGAGTCTGAGTCAAGTCCTTGTAAAAATGCATCCGAGTCCATGAAATGTCAAAATCCATTAAAATTGGACTTGTGTCTCAGACTCGAGTCCGAACTCGAGTACCCCAACGCTAGTGTAAACAGAGACGGTTCTAGGATCAGTGGATATTCAGGACTTAGCCTAGACCTTTGTGGATACGTTTGGCCATCCTTTGATGAAAAGTCATAATATAAAACATTTTAAAACAAAATTTTAAATACTTAGTCTGTCGAGCATCATTTATATATTCAATCTTTATATATTACTGAAACTAAACTAAAAGGTCCACAAATTTTGTCTCGGCCTCAGATACGCACATAAGATCATAAGTTGCATGCTTTTAACACTAAAGTATGTACACTATACATAAAAATAAATAAATCCTTTTTTACTTTTCGTGGTTCGACGCACATTGTGTACAATTAAAGGGGCGGTTACAATACACTTTGCGCTCCATTCATTTCCATACAAGCATATATGGACACAGGAGATCGGAAACGCAAAGAACTTTCAAAAGATTTTTATAGAAGAAAAGAAATGCTAGAAATGCCTCCATCAATCCGGGTCTGTTGCATTGTCCTAAAAAAATTATGCATTTTCAAATCCTAGTGTGCCACACTAAAATTAGTTTTCCATTCATTAAAATGGATCCGAACACGGGAATGCAAGCTCATGCAAATACCTTTCATAGTATGCTGCATACAAGAGTTTGCTGAACTCTGACCTGCGAATCCGCATGATGGCATGTGACCAATAGTAGATTGAAATGTCACATGCTGACCTCTTGGCTCAATACATAGAAAACATATTTCAAAGCTGCATGCTTTATTGTTGCAGGTAAGCGAGTAGACAATATTGTTTTACATTTTACATTACATATTACATTTTAAATATATTATGTGTTATTTGTATTATTTACTTACACCAGAAGCCCTACCACATGACATCATATTCTGGTCCATTGTGTTGTCCGGAAGAAATTTATGTGCTCCTAACATGCCATGAGTTCTTGAAAGCAGCTGCCATCAAGACAGCATGTGAGCACTGAATTGCATTTGTATGTATTTGGTATTATACTGTAGAAAGAACGGTATCGTCAAAATATAGTCATATTTATTAGCAATTTGATAACAAAGCACTGGTAATTTCAACATTATTATAACATGGTTAAAATCATTAGGAGCTTTACTGAAATCATTTGGGGCTCAAGCTCATGTAGCCTACCCCTAGCGCTGCCCACAAGTGTAACATGTTTAATTTAAAATTCTTGTAATCATATTTTTTGAATTTGATAAGGAACTGACTTTGAATTAAGAGTTATTACTTTTAAGGATATTACTGGTGTTACACATATTTTTGAAATTATATAATTTATATATAATACATTTAACATTTAAATTCATATGTTCATATGTACATCGGTTTGCATTTCTGTGACAGCTAAAGGGTAAATAACAATATTTTTAGAAAATAACTTGACATTATAGTTATTAGTAATGTGATAACTTTCCTCATGAAGTAGCCAGTAAAGTAATCTTTTTGTAGTAGATTGCTTACCAGATTACACTGGTAACAGTTAATATTTTGCATGCAAAACACATGCAATGTAAAAAGAATATGTACAGTATACTACTTTATTCGTCACTGCAATCCTTTAGTAAGAAAAATAGACTCTTAGAATTACTTTTATAATGTTAGAATTGTGTGGCAATATAAATAATAGGTTTAATGATAAACTTAAAGGACAACACAAACACACACATGATGGACATGTCCGCTAACGATCTCTCTCTCCTGCATGGCCCTCTGCAGTCAGCCTTTAAACCTCACGGAGGCATAATTAGTCTAATACGGGACCGGGTGTGTAGTATCACGACCCGGCCGCTCTCTGCCCTGCCACAAATTGGTACTGCAAATACATTTGGTAAGATGCAAAAGATTATCTAAATTGGTGGGAAGAAAAATCATGAGCTGGTAATGGTCAAATTCATTTCAGTATATACACACACACATGATATTTGTAAGTAAAATCAGTTTATTTCAGACAGACAGGGAAATTAAAGTGTCTAGAGTAGCTCTGCTGCACATCAAAAATAGAAATGGGCCATCAGTCAACTGAAGGCACATTGTGGCACATTTATTGATTATAAAAGAAGCAATTTAGTTTTGATGTGTTGTGGTGATGTAGACACAGTGTTTGACTGCATGTTGTGGTTTTAGTCTAACGATGTTCCAACCATATAAACCATTTCTTAAACTATGTGTTGGGAGGGAATAGTATTTAGTTTAAATGCAGGTCCTTGCACAGCTCTGTCTCTGAAACAGAAACTACACTAGTGGGCTTAATCGGTCCCCTCAAATAAACAGAACTTAGAGCTGTTGATGAGGTCAAATCATCAGAGCTGCTTGCAGTAAATTGCATTATGGATCAATGTAAGTCATGGGTTTATGAATCAATGCCACCACCTAAACAATATAATTATTTTGGCTTGTTGGGCCATTCAAAACTACATAGCTGTCATTTATCATTACTAAAATTATTGGTTGGTAAACTGGCCTTTCATCTACATAAAAGCAGAATATATAAAATCAACAAAAAAAGCAAATACACAGGGACAGCAGTGTTTTTAAATGGTAGTAATAAAGATGAGGGTAGATCTAGTATACAGCAAGGTTACTTAAGACCATTTCTGTGTTAAATAATTGTTCTGGGTTCTATCCAACTTAAGCTCTATCGATATGATCTTTGGCATGCTGTCGATTGCTGCCAAAAATAATTTGGCCTAAGTCCATCAGTTTGAAAAAAACGAAAGACATAAAAAATAAAAATCACGTCTATGGTAGTTCGCCTACAATGGAACCCGAGGGCAATTCATTGCACCTGTATAAACGTTAAAATACAAGTTTTCTGCTTTTAAACCACCCGAAATGTCTTGCCCCATAAGTTTCCATGGTAAGTGCAACACTGTAAACATTTTCCTTATTTATTATTCACAAACTGAGAACAAGTCGAAATTATTTTGTGCTGCAATTAACATTATGTCGCAGATGCTGTCCTGAATCTGAAAATTCCTTTAACCTGTTTCTGGCTAAATCAACGCTTACCATCTTTTTACAAAAGTTCACTTTCCCTCATGTACTAACAAATGACTTAAGAACTCATGGATGTTTGCAATTACAAGATGCTCACTTGGATTTAGATCTAGATAGCTGTACTGGAATGATCACCCATTTACAAATTAGAACAGCTTTTTACTGTACTTAAGGAATTATTTCCACCCTTGCTCTTCATGACAGTTCTATCTTAAACATACTGAGACAGAGAGCCATTCATCTGATACACATACAAAGCAGTCTTCATCAAGCTTTGTAGCTCTTGTCAGAAGAGAGGCCATTTTGCTGATAGGGAAACACTCTAATGAAAAAAAATTAATGATGGGTATTTGTGGAGGCGATATCCATAAGTAATTAAAACTGAGCAATTTTTCTGCCAGAAGAAACACCTCGTTATGACATGTTGCACTAGAGAAAGACAGAAGAGAGACTGAGTGGAGTTTTACACTTAAGACAACATTTATAATCAAAGATAATTGGAGACGTTAACATTTAAATCAGCATTTCAATCAAGAGTGTTAAATTTGACTGTACATTGCAATGCTCAAAGTAAGTGTTTCATTCAAAAGACATATTCAGCTTCATAAGCAAATCATAATGATATTCAGTGGTGCCTGCTGATGTTTGGCCGTACTCAGTGTGTGTACAATGAGCGCTTCGACTAACCTGAGAAATATTTCACCAATCATGAAGTGTGTCCCGTATTTCTGTTTGCTGTTTTAATGCCCAATTTGTGAATGAATAATTCTTTTGAGTCCGTTCATTTCAGTGAATTGGCCAAACAGGCTTGCAAAATGGTCTGAATTGATTTGTGATACAATATAATTAGTTCAGAGCGCTCTCTCACTGAATCATTTGGAGCGGTTTCTCACACAGTAAAACAGTATCGGGATATTTACGAATACAGAGAACAAACATGCCGGATAAAGTGGAAATGTACCAACAATCAACTGAAACAAAAGTCTGTCTTTTTGAGAGGTAACTTTGAGAAACTTGAGCTAGAGCTGTCATGTGAACAAGGGGCTGTTCAAACTAAAAGTGTTTTTGCATTCTTTCGTGCTGTTTTTCAACCATTTTCCATTTAAACGTTCGCTAGGTAGATGTCTTTTGACAACTGCTTCACGTTTCACTGTGTTTTTTAGCATCGCTCAAGGGAGAGCTGCCTTTTTAGATGCTGTGTCAAGTTAAAATGAACTTCTTCAACTGATAAAAATGCGTCTCAAGACACCTGCTCTCTGCTCTATTCGTTGTGGTGTGTTTTGCTTTTTTAGCGCGAAAGTGCTGTCTGTCTGGACACTGAAACTTTTACTGGAAGAAATGCTTTATAGTTACATGAATGCTTGTACTCAAGAAAATAAAACAAATGCTTATCTCAAAGTCTCCAGAATATTGTGTTTTGCAAAAGAAAATAAATCAAATCACAGGTAGCATGCCCCCAGACCCCCTTAGACAGCCTATAAGGTTTATTAGGCAGATTCTGTGCGTACCCTCAGATTGAATCCTGCAGAGGCCCCTGATGCTATTTTCCTACCCTCTGCTGCGTTTGACATGATGCACAGTTGTTCTTCTGGTCACTTATGTCACCACTGCTCCATCAATATTTACATCATATGTTTGCTTTTGGGACACATTACAAACAGATATGTACACTGAGAATTAAACTAATATTTGCATATTTAAAAGAATAGTTAATCTATAAATTATAATTTTCTCATCATTTACTTACCCTGATGCCACCTCAAACTCTTAAGACTTTCTTTCTTCTGTGGAACACAAACAAATATATTTTTGAAGATACGAGGGGTTTTTGTACAAACAATGCAAGTCAATGGGGTCCAACACTTTCAAGCTTCAAATACAATGTAAAGGCAGCATAATGGGTGTAAATACCAAAATGTAACTGTTAAATTTTTTTTTTACATTTACAATGTGCACATCAAGTGTGAGGAAGTCTAATCAAGCTTCAAATCACAATCATGCATGATCTGTTTGCACATGTCAAGATTTATAATGAAAAAGGAGCTAGGCTACATTTTGGTCAGTTTCAAAACGATACTGTTTCTTCAGAAGACATGGATTAAACCCCTCAAGTCTTTATGATGCCTTTATGTCCTTTTTGGAGGTCGGAAGTGTTGGTCCACATTGACTTGCAATGTATGTATATATTTACATCTCAATCCAAATATCTTTGTTTGTGTTCCGCAGAAGAAGAAAAGTCATACGAGTTTGAGACAACATAAGGATGTTTTATAACCACATAAAGACATAGAATGCTGTCCATTTATGTCAAATACATGAACGTCTTCTAAACTAGGCATGATTAAGCTTGATCACACTTCCCGTAGTGCCATCTAGAGCTTTGCGCAGTCATCAAGCACTAGCAGGGTTGGGAGGGTTACTTTTTAAATGTATTCCACTACAGATTACAGAATACATGCTGTAAAATGTAATTTGTAACATATTCCGTTAGATTACTCTATGTCAGTAATGTATTCTAAATACTTTGGATTACTTCTTCAGCACTGGTACATTTTCACTTGTTTTAACAATGAAAATTCTGCCAGTACAGTAAGACAAAATACACATGTTAAAAATACATTCTCTGAAAAACCTAAATGTTTATGCAGTGTTGTTTCTAAAACAAGATCAATCTAATTAATCTTGTTTAGATATTTTTACAAGAAAACAATACAAATATTATCACCAAGCATAGTATTTTTGCCCTAATATCAAAGGTCTTACTAGAAAAAAAATTATGATCCAACTTGAATTTTCTTGATAAAAAAATATGATCGTGCCTGGGAGCATTTGCATATAAAATGGCTAGAAATAGCATTTTAGCTTAGTTTAGCTTAGTAAAGCTGACAATTTACAAAATCTTTATTTCTATTTCCTGTGCTCCAAACCTACTTCAAACGTACTTCTCTGTCTGCTCATATGAAAGTAACACATCATAAAAAAGTGTTTCACCGCTGTTCAAATGCACTTTGGATCGCATAATTTTTATGTATACATTTTTCCATCTTAAAGGACTAAATATTAAATGAAACAAATGACAATAAAGTGCAAAGTAATCTCTTCAGTAATCAAAATACTTTTGAATGTAACTGTATTCTAAATACCAATTATTCAAATTTTAACTGTAGTGGAATACAGTTAGGCTACTTATATTTTGTATTTTAAATATGTATTCCCGTTACATGTATTCCGTTACTATATGGAAAGTTTGGTGAATAAAGGGGTAATAACCTGGAAAATTACAAATAATGTATACTGTAAATATTTTATAGCTATGGGGAAACTATTCTAATATTACGTGGTATATGACCTTATACTATGCTAAACAACAATCTTACTTTGAGAGCAAATTGAGCTCATTAAGAATATCCACAGCGTACCTTTTTGTAATAAAAGTGTACCTACACATATAGGCTACTGTAGGTATTTTTTAACTATGGGGTACACACACTATTATTACAGGATACATGAGGGTTTTTTTCTTCACCACTGTCATCTGATGGAGTTTTGGTTCCTTGTCATTGTCACCTTTAGCTTGATCATTGGGGACTTAAATGACTATTAATATTCAGAAATATTATCGAACTTACTGTATTGACACTATCGGATGAGAATACAAAACTTGAACTGAATTGATATGAATAATTACATTACCGTCTTGAGCTGCTTTATAGCTGAAATTGAAGTATTTTTCAAAATAGATGCATTTTGAAACATTACTGTTATTTTTCTGTTTATTACTGTGAAGCTGCTTTGAAACAATCTGTAGCCTATAGTATAAAGTGCTATATAATTAAATGTGATTTGACTTGACTTTACTTGACATGATGAAGCTATTACGTGGCAAATTACCTACTATGCTAAACAACAATGGTTTGGGAGCAATTTAGGAAGAACATACACTGCATACCTTTTTGTAATCATACATAGGTATTATATTATAATATATGTGAGAACTTCAGAAAATAATTGAGAATACATAATAAGTGTGTAGTTTAGACTGGTTTGACATTCGGATGTTTACCGCAATTTGTCAAAATCATTTGTAAGGTCAGATAAAAGTGATTTGCAGGTGGCAAATAAAGACATTACATCATACCTGGAGACTCTAAGAAGTGTAGGTATGCAAAAAAACTGCCAGTACTCTGTAGAGTCAATTATAGAAGTGCAGGTTCTGCATACCACCCCACTTCCAGATATTTATGAACTGACTTCTTCAATAATTTGAATCTAGATCCCAGACATTTGGTTAAAAAGGTATCTTTGTGTTTGGGGACAAGGCTAATTACATTGATTCAGTGACTTATTAATCAACAGGCCTATTCCAGGTCCTAATTTAACATGATGCATCTCCATGAAATTCTTTACTCTTCAAAATATTGTATTGTTATTCTAGTATTCAAACCTTTTTTAGAGAATGCAAAAATTCTGCATTAGACTTTTGGTGCAAAATTGATACGATTGCATCTATTGCATCAGATTGGTGTGTGTCAGTGAAGAAGCTGTGAGTCAGTTTTTTTGGAGCGTGTTGCTAGTATTCTTTGTCTTTTCTGTTGTTCATTTGCATCGAACAGGACATTGATACCATTATTGAGTGAAAGTCAGTAGAGTGTTTTCAGTGTTCTGTATCCACGTATCCTTGAATATGATGCAAAGCTGTAGGCCGACTGCATTTAGCGGTGGATGCTTTAATGAAAGATGAGTATCTGTTTCTCCCCAGGCAGTCTCTGTGGTAATAAGCATTTTCACTTAAATTAAAGTGGGGTATTAATCTTCCCTGCATCCTGCTTTGGATAAATATTATATATTATGTGTGCAAATTACTTGTCTACCACAAACATATTGCACACATTTTTTGTAGAAAATAAAAATTAAATATGCTGAGGATGAAAAGCCATTTTGTATTTGGGAACATGAGATTATATCAGTGCATTAAAAGTCCTTAAATTAATATTACCATGAATTGTATAGGCCCAACAACATGCAAACATATCAACATGACATATGCTGCGTGGGACATATGACATTTTTGGACCAACATAAACAGCAGCAGGAGTGTGATTTGCCTAACCCTGGACAAAGTATTTGGTTTGGCTGCTAAATAAAATAAATGCACAGCCAGATGTTTGCATCTGCCTAATTTGGATAATTTAAATTTCATAGCATTTGATGTCAACAACAAAAGAAATAGGTGTCTGAACTACTAAAAGGCAAAAGGTTTCCTATTTATTTAGCTATTTTAACAATGTAAGATTATAATGCACCATGGTGTATTTTGTTATTTGCATTTAGCACTGTTTTTCCCTGCTGTTCGTGCCCCTACCAGAACAAACCTGCAATCCATACCTGCAAGTCCCTATGTGATAAACTATATTTACACATTCTGTACATATACACTCAGCACTTTATTAGGAACACTAGTGTTCCTTGCCACAGTCAACTTAAGCTTGCTCAATGGAGGTCTAAATATAAATATAATTAATTTCTATTATTTATTTTATGGCACAATTAACAATCATGTTTTATTATTATTATTATTATTATTATTATTATTATTAAACCACTGTTATTGTGACTCAAAGACATATTAAAGCTTATTAAAGCTTTTTCTGTTAAAGCATCATTTTATGTAAAGCTGCTTTGAAAAGATGTGTTGTGAATTATACACTATTCAATAAAAATTACTTAACATGGTCTTCTGCTGTTGTAGCCCATCCGCCTCAAGATTCGACATGTTGTGCATTCTGAGATGCTATTCTACTCACTACAATTATACAGAGTTGTTATCTGAGTTACTGTAGCCTTTCTGTCAGCTCAATCCAGTCTGGACATTCTCCATTTACCTCTCGCATCAACAAGGCATTTTCATCTGCAGAACTTCTGCTCAATGGATGTTTATTGTTTTTGGCACCATTCTGGGTAAACACTAGAAGCTCTTTTGTGTGAAAATCCCAGGAGATTAACAGTTACAGAAATACTAAAATCAGCCCATCTGGCACCAACAATCATGCCACAGTCAAAATTACTGAGATCCAAATTTTCCCCATTCTGATGGTTGATGTGAACTTTAACTGAAGCTCCTGACCCGTATCTGCTTGATTTTATGCATTTCGCTGCAGTCACATGTTTGGCTGCTTAGATAATCGCATAAATAAGTAGGTGTACAGGTGTTCCTAATAAAGTGCTCAGTGCAACATACAAACAATGTAACATTTTTTTAAAAATGTTTTTATATTGAAGTATTACCAGAAATGCATATTACATGCTCAGGCAGCTCTTTTAAAAGGAAAAATGTGAGATCAGATGACATGAAAGGATCATAAATTCTGTGGTCCTTACTCGGTTTTGTAAATTTACAAGTTTTATTACAGTCATGCTTCAGAGCTGATTGTTAATGTCTCAATATAACTGTACACACTTAACTGTCTGACTTTTTGGAGTAATGAGGCTAGATTTTAAGAGAAATATAAAGACATGTTCAACATGCTGAACAAATTAGGATGTTAATAAGGATGAGAATATCAGTGTTTTAATCGTGCGTAATAAATTAGTTTTGATAAGGATACATGCCATTAAGAAAGGGGACTCCAGTGGTATTGCTCTACAGAGCATCACATCTATTGTCGCTGATTTAGTGTAGAAACACTGGGGAATGGCTCTTGTGTTTTTGGTCTTTTTCTTCTAATGAGTCAATTTAGATCATTCAATTCCTCTTTCCTTTCTTAAATCTTAAGTATTATCAAAACCCATGTCACCATGGCATAAGCTTACACTTAATTACCCATCAAAATAAGCATAATAATCCTGGTTTAATCTTTAAATGGATTTTACAGTGAATTAGATGAGGTTATTTCTCTAAAGATCATGACTTAGTAATGTTAAGTGTTTGTACCAGTGAAGTGAAGTTTTTTTTTATTCACAAGTTCAAATGTGTGATAATTTGTTCCATTAATGATGGTGTTCATCAGGGCCGGAGTGGGATTCATATTCAGCCTGGGATGTCATGTCCAGGTCAGCCCACACCCAAAAGGGGGGTTGGAGGTGGAGATGATAACAATAGATCACAGCAAAAACATGCAATATATGCAAAGAACATGAATGAAGATGTTTAGAAGAATATCTCAGCTCTGTTGGTCCATTCAATGCAAGTAAATGAGAAGCGGTGAGAAACAGATAAATAATTAAGTAATTTTTTACTATAAATCTCCACTTTCACTTTCATAAGTGCTCTTCTCTCTTTAGAGTTCTTCTTCTGTTTTTGGTGATTTACATATGCATATCGCTTCCTACTGGGCAGGGAGGAAAATTTATAGTAAAAAGGACTTAAATATTGATCTGTTTCTCACCCACACCTATCATATCTCTTCTGACGACATAAACTACTGGCGTGGTATGGATTACTTTTATGCAGCATTTATGTGATTTTTGTACCTTCTGAGTTCTGATCACCATTCACTTGCATTGAAAGGACAAACAGAACTGAGCGTTTCTTCTAAAAAGCGTAATTTGTGTTCAGCAGACGAAAGAAAGTCATACACATCTGGGGTGACATGAGGGTGAGTAAATGATGAGAGAAATGTCATTTTTGGGTAAACAAAGTTTATTTTAAAGACTATCTAGGCACATAATAACACTGTAGAACTGTAACTGTTTATAACTATTTCAAAATGTACAGGCTCACAATGTAAATGGTCAGTGCTTTCTGTTTTAGATAAATAAAATAATAACAGATCCAGTGAAACAATGCAGGTTGATTTTTAAATGCCATTCAAAAACATGCTGTTTTAAAATAAAAGTTAAAGAAACGTGTAAAAATAACACATTTGTACTTTTGTTTTACTTGGAATGTAAATGTTCAGGACAAAGGCAAAATGGTTACTGTCCCTTTAAGAGGGTTTTATCGCATTATACAACATTTAAGACTATCTGTGCAGTTTGTTTCGTTGAGTTTAATCTTTTAAAGTACCATTATTGTCGTACCGTGTCGTGTTGTTGCATCTGTATTCGTTTACTTTAAGTATTCTGTTATTTTGTGACAAAATAATTATTTAGCTATTATCATTCTGCACAGCTAGGGAAGAGGATTTCAGAGATTAATCTATTGAGATTGTATAAGTGCAGTCAGTATTAAACTTGTGATGATATTGTACCTGAAGCACATTCATCTATTCAACCTATCTGTTCTCGATGATCTTCCGTGATCCTTTCCGCGCTGTGATGAAGCGGCGCAACATCAGTTCCGTCTCTCACAGGCTAATCTCTCATTTGTTTGGATGTGAGATGATAAAATATAATCTGCGTCCGCGATAATACGGAACGCAATTCTTTAAATACCGGATATTATGGACTGCTTGCAATTGTTATGCGACATATGATGAAAGTTTGTCAATCAACAGGCGGACCTTACCGGCCCAATTTTGTCCGGCCCAGCAGGAATTCTCCCAATCTTCCCGATTGCCACTCCGGCCCTGGTGTTTATCAATGAATGGCTTTGCCTTCTTTTTAAATGACTTCTTACTTTGAAGAGTTCTTCATATTTAATATATTCTGTGTTCTTATTAATGCATGAAATCAATATGCGTGTGAGATCAATATCAATTTCACACATCGAGACAAATTGGCAAATCTGAGTACAGTTTGGGACATCTGCTATTTTTATTTTTTTTTTAATTGTGCATGATTGGAAAGTTTAACCTAATTGTTGTTTGCATGTATCACAAAACTTTTGCACAAAAATCTTGGTCAGATTGAAAGAGAGCACAACAAATTCTGGTTCTGTCTTTCTTCTCATTGTAAATTCCTCTTGATGACAAATTCCAGCAGAATTTCAATCCATGCAAATCCATGCTGGTACTTTGTCTAGGAGAACCTAGTTTTCTCCACCTGAGCCATTTTCTTATTTTAAATACTTACAAGGTGCCCAAGGCCAACTTAGACAATCAATACATATGCAACTGCACAAAAGCTTTGTAAAAAGTTTTTAAAAAAATCCTTAAATACATTCTAGGAAGCAAGAATGCATGAATCAAAATGGTAGCTTCAGAAGTGTGATCGAGTGAGGCAGAATGGAACTCTTATCACTGACTTGTGTCCCGCGCACAGCCTCTACAGACGTAACAGATATGGATGGGGTCAACATACTGGAGCATTGCCTGAGGGTTTAAAAAGCACAATATTCCATCGGGACAGCAAGAATGGATAAAATAAAAGGTTATTTCTGTTCAGCAGTGTCAGGTCCATGTGTAGCTAAATAAAATAATTTTTTTTATTCTTCCTCCTACGGTTTGGAGGCTAGACAGTAGTAAGGAATAACAAATGATCTCAAATTCTTACAAATGATCTCAATTTATTCATTTAATATTTTTGGGTTGTTTTAAATTTACATTTACATTTATGCATTTGGCAGACGCTTTTATCCAAAGCGACTTACGGTCGCACTTATTACAGGGACAATCCCCCGGAGCAACCTGGTGTTAAGTGTCTTGCTCATGGACAAAATGGTGGTGGCTGTGGGGATCGAACCAGCGACCTTCCATTTTTGTATGGCTAAATTCAGAATTAGAAAATGAAACGCCAGTATATCTCATAAGAGGTGTTGTGACAAATGTATATACTGCATTAACCTTAGGTGAACCGTAGTTGATTTGGATGAGTCATTTCAACACCTGCTCTATATGGTCTCTGATAATGTAGACACAATTTTAAATGGCTGATAAAACCCAGGTGTCAGTAAGGACTGTGGGTGTATAACATAAATTTTTTGTGCTTTGCATGCATTTATGCCCATAGCAGACAGTTAAAGGTCATTATGAATATGTAAAGACAATTTGTGGTATGCTTCTCTCAATAAAGTTTTAGTAAATAAAGAAACAAAAAATACATCTCAATATTTTTAACTGCCAACTCAGCAGACAAGATCATTGCTAGTGGTTTAAAGTGATTTTGTTTTTTGTTTACTTTACCCCACTTTATTTTTCAGAAAACGTTCTGGTCCTCTGTTTCACTCTCTTCTGTCTTTTGTCTTGCCTGATATTTTACATGATGTGCATTGGTAAAACAGTTTTTTTTTCACTTGGTTATACTTCTGCAAGTGCAGTAAAGACAAAATATACTTATATTCATGATCTATTCTCTAAAAGCAAGATCTAAATATCTTGTATGCTGCTTCTGAGGTGAATACATGTTTTTTTAAAGGATTTTCAGATATTTAAAATTATTTGGAGGGAACGAGATGTTGTGTCGATGTATTGACACAAGGGGTCGCTCTTGAGAGCCCCAAAAATCCACAGATATTTGAGAAAAGGCCAATGAGAATTGGTGAGTGGAATTTGCATACCACTCCCCTGAACATACAGGTATAAAATGAGCTGGAATGCCCACTCTCATTCAGGTTTTGTGCTGACGAGCTAAGACAAGGTCCCGGCCATTTCAGCGGCTAGTACAGCGTTGTGGCAAGAGGGCACAACGTTTCGTTCCGTACATCAGGGAATGGAGGTTACGACAGTAACCGAGACATTCCCCTGCTGTCACTCACTCAACATGTGCAAGCAAGTTGCTGCGTGCATAACAGCAGGTGTATCAGTCTGCACGTAACCTCCCCCAACACCCCACAAGATGTCATGTAGTTCCCCACACCCTTGAGCGGTGGAAGCGATGTAACTAGCATGGGAGCAGGCCGCGTCAGCCACAGCCTTTTTTCTCTATGTTTTCTCTCCACAGAGTATTAGATTCAGCTGGGGCCATCTAACGCTATTATACGCATTGGGGAAGGTGTTCTTTCATTTCCTAATCTTTCAGGGGGAAAAGGCCTTGCGGAGGCCTTATCCAGGGTTCACGGGTTCGTGAACTCGCAGGGTAATGGTGCTATACACAAGCGATACAGCCGTCCAGCTGTTCCGTATTACCAATCTTACCTGTTCGTACCTGACAAAACACGGGATGAAACCGGCTCAACCCGGAAAT